>NC_141876.1:536707427-537010457 GCF_056163025.1 Triticum urartu
GGAAATAATACATCTAGACGCCTAGCTTGCCTTCCACGCAAAGGAGAGTTCCATCCAGACACGGGAGGAAGTCTTTTATCTTGTATCTTCATGGCCCAATAGTCCGGCCCATGTCACACAGGCCGGATGCCCGAGGACCCCTTAATCCAGGACTCCCTCAGCGTGCCCTGGTGGGTGGTGCCCTCCTCGGCCCACCTTCGGTGCCCATCTTCTGGTATATAAGTCATTTTGACCTAGAAAAAATAATAAGAGGACTTTCGGGACGGAGCGTCGCATTCTCGAGGTGGAAATTGGGCAGGAGCACTTTTGCCCTCCGGCGGAGCGATTCCGCTGGGGGAACTACCCTCCCAGAGGGGGAATTCATCGTCATCATCATCACCAACAACCCTCTCATCTTTGGGAGGGAAATCTTCATCAACATCTTCAACAACACCATCTCCTCTCAAACCCTAGGTCATCTCTCGTGTTCAATCTTTGTACCAGAATCTCAGATTGGTACTTGTGGGTGACTAGTAGTGTTGATTACATCTTGTAGTTGATTACTATATGGTTTATTTGGTGGAAGATTATATGTTCAGATCCTTTATGCTATTTAATACCCCACTGATCTTGAGCATGATTATCATTTCTGAGTAGTTACTTTTTTTCTTGAGGTCACGGGAGAAGTCATGTTGCAAGTAATTATGTGAACTTGATGTGTGTTCGATATTTTGATGATATGTATGTTGTGATTCCCTTAGTGGTGTCATGTGAACATCGATTACATGGCACTTCACCATATTTGGGCCTAAGGAAATGCATTGTGGAGCAGTTATTAGATGATGGTTTGATAGAGTGACAGAAGCTTAAACCCTAGTTTATGCGCTACTTCGTAAGGGGCTAATTTGGATCCAAAAGTTTAATGCTATGGTTAGATTTTATCTTAATACTTTTCTCGTAGTTGCGGATGCTTGCGAGGGTGTTAATCATAAGTAGGAGGTTTGTTCAAGTAAGAACAACACCTAAGCACCGGTCCACCCACATATCAAATTATCAAGGTAGCAAACATGAATCAAACCAACATGATGAAAGTGACTAGATGAAACTCCCGTGTACCCTCAAGAACGCTTTGCTTATTATAAGAGACCGTTTTGGCTTGTCCTTTGCCACGAAAGTATTGAACTACCTTGCTGCACTTTATTTACCATTACCATTACTTACTCGTTACAGATTACCTTGCTATCAAACTACTCGTTACCAACAATTTCAGTGCTTGTAGAGATTACCTTGCTGAAAACCACTTGTCATTTCCTTTTACTCCTCGTTGGGTTTGACACTCTTACCTATCGAAAGGAGTACGATTGATCCCCTATACGTGTGGGTCATCAGGGCTCTTTTCTGGCGCCATTGCCGGGGAATGAAGCGCTCTTGGTAAGTGGAAATTGGTAAGGAAAAATTATTACTACATGCTGAAATTTATTGTCACTTGTTACTATGGAGAATCATCCATTGAGAGGTCTATTCGGGGTATCTTCACCTCGTCCGAAACCATAGTTAGTTGCCCCTCAACCTACTGCACCTACTAAAAATATTGGTTATGAAATTCCTTTGGGTATGATAGAACAACTGCTAGCTAATCCTTGTGCAGGAGATGAATTGAATATCCTGATATGCACTTGATATATGTTGCTGAAATTTGTGGATTACTTAAGCTTGCAGGTTTATCCGGAGATGAAGCTAAGAAGAAGGTTTTCCCTTTATCTTTGAAGGGAAAATCAGTGACATGGTATAGGCTATGCGATGATAATGGATCTTGGAACTGGAATCGATTGAAATTGAAATTTCACCAAAAAATCTATCCTATGCATCTAGTTCATCGTGATCGGAATTATATATACAATTTTTGACCTCGTGAAGGAGAAAGTATCGCTCTAGCTTGGGGGATGCTTAACTCAATGTTATATTCATGCCCCAATCATGATCTCTCAAGAGAAATTATCATGCAGTACTTTTATGCTCGGCTTTCTCGTGATGATCAATCCATGCTCGATACTTCTTGTACTGGTTCTTTTATGAAGAAGACTATTGAATTCAGGTGGGATCTTTTAGAAAGAATTAAACACAACTCTGAAGATTGGGAATTCGATAAAGGTAAAGAGTGAGGTATTAAGATTGGATTTCATTGTGTTAAATCTTTTATGAATATCGGTGCTTTTAAAAAGTCTAGCACTAAATATGGACTTGACTCTGAGATGGTAGCCTCCTTTTGTGAATCTTTTGCTGCTCATGTTGATCTTCCTAAGGATAAGTGGTTTAAATATCATCCCCCTATTAAAGAAGAAATTAAAGAACCGGTCTCAGTTAAAGATGAAACTATTATTTATAATGTTGATCCAGTTGTGCCTACTGCTTATATTGAAAAACCACCTTTCCCTGTTAGGATAAAGGAACATGCTAAAGTTTCAACCGTGGTTCGCGAAAGTAATATTAGAGCACCCAACCCTGCTGAACAAATTAAACTAGAACCTAGTGTTGCTATGGTTAAACATCTCCTGGTAGAAAACATAGATGGGCATGTTATTTATTTCTATGATGAAGCTGCTAGAATTGCCAAACCCGATGAAAAAGATAAACATAGACCTGTTGTTGGTGAAGGAAATATGCCCTAGAGGCAATACTAAAGTTGTTATTTATATTTCCTTATATCATGATAGATGTTTATTATTCGAGCTAGAATTGTATTAACCAAAAACTTAGTACATGTGTGAATACATAGACAAACATAGTGTCACAGGTATGCCTCTACTTGACTAGCTCGTTAATCAAAGATGGTTAAGTTTCCTAACCATAGACATGAGTTGTCATTTGATGAACGCGATCACATCATTAGAGGATGATGTGATTGACTTGACCCATCCGTTAGCTTAGCACTATGATCATTTAGTTTGTTGCTATTGCTTTCTTCATAACTTATACATGTTCCTATGACTATGAGATTATGCAACTCCCGAATACTGGAGGAACACTTAGTGTGCTATCAAACGTCACAACGTAACTTGGTGATTATAAATATGCTCTACATGTGTCTCTGATGGCGTTTGTTGAGTTGGCATAGATCAATATTAGGATTTGTCACTCCGATTGTCGAAGATGTATCTCTGGGCCCTCTCGGTAATGCACATCACTATAAGCCTTGCAAGCAATGTGACTAATTAGTTAGTTGCGGGATATTGCATTACGGAACGAGTAAAGAGACTTGCCGCTAATGAGACGAACTAGGTATGATGATACCGACGATCGAATCTCGGGCAAGTAACATACCGATGACAAAGGGAACAACGTATGTTGTTATGCGGTTTGACCGATAAAGATCTTCGTAGAATATGTAGGAACCAATATGAGCATCCAGGTTCCGCTATTGGTTATTGATTGGAGATGAGTCTCGGTCATGTCTACATAGTTCTCGAACCCGTAGGGTCCGCACGCTTAACATTCGATGACGATCGGTATTATGAGTTTATGTGTTTTGATGTACCGAAGGTAGTTCGGAGTCCCCGGGTGTGATCACGGACATGACGAGGAGTCTCGAAATGGTCGAGACATAAAGATTGATATATTTGAAGGCTATGTTACTAAGACCCTAATTACCTTACTGCAATTTTTTTACTTTTATTTACTTTTGAAATTTACATATCCACCATTATCAGAATTAGTCCTTGTAATTAACGAGTACAAGGGGATTGACAACCTCTTGCCCGCGTTGGGTGCAAGTATCTGTTTTGTGTGTGTAGGTACTGATGACCTTTGTTTGTGTGAACCTCCTATTGGTTCGATAAACCTTGATTCTTTACTAAGGGAAATACTTTCTGCTACTATACTATTTCACCCTTCCTCTTTAGGGAATTCCTAACGCCTATCACAAGTAGCAACAATCTTGTCCATGCATTGGGGAATTGAATGTTTATTCATATATCTTGTTCAAAACAATATATTGGAAATAAAGCCAGCTAAAGCGAATGAAGACCCATCTCTCCTGAATCTTCTTCGCCTCATCTTCTTCATGGAGTTGACGAAGAAATGTCGCCCTCATCAAGCCCTCTCAATTGCCAACAAGGCCAAATACTGCCTCAACTTTGACGATGACAATGAGGTCCGTCACCCATTGAGCATGCACGTGCGCTATGCCCATGGGATGGGCATTTTCTTTCGCATCCTCTTCCAGGGCAACAAGGTACTCCATGAAGGTTATGTACCCACGGGTGGCCATCAGGCAAGCAGGGCTAGCTTCTTGCATGACCTTCTTACGACTCACCCTTTAAAATAGTCTGACCAACTCATATTGTGCAACCGTCGTTCCTGGTCCATTACCCATCGGCCTGCCTTTCTGATGTGATGCTTCTCCAGGTCTTTGCATGTCAAGCCAAAGTAGAAAATCACCCATATAAGTTCCTCGACCTTGTTCGGAAAATTGCGGGGCATGGTGCCAAGAACTATCCCTTGATCATGTCGTAGGCTTTGATCACTCGGCTCCACAGGTGCACCGATGGAAAAAAGGCTCTAGCAGTGTTGTTTACCCCGTGTCGGGCTTTTTCATCCACGCGTGCCAGGTAGGAGCAGGAGCGCAGTTCGTTAGGGTAGTGGTCTGCATCGGTGATGGTCTAGTGACTTTAGCCTATGCCATGGTGGAGCTAACTCAACGGCGTGCAACTTCGTTTGGTTTCCACTCGGTGCGGTTGTGTGCAGATTAAAGAATGATCCAATGCCTCTGGAATCTCATTGCCCGTTGTTGTCGCTCTACATGTGCTGGCATGTCCATTTGTGGCGGGGCGCATCCTATCGGGATCCTGACCGCCTATCCCACCCATGGGCCAGATGGTGACGTACCCAGTTTGGAGTCAGTGTCTTGACAAGTGGATGAGGTACGTTTGCTCCTTTCAGAACTGCCTGGTTGTTCCCCTGAAATCGGTTTCGCTCCTTGCTGCCTACCCGACTCATGGTTAGGTGGGGTTGTGGTCGTTCGGTCCTTATCTTCCCGACATGCAAAAACCAGCCTACCATCGCATAGGTTAACTTCATACTTTCAGATGGTTCCTTAAGAACTTCTTTTTAACAGCTTGCTCACCTTTTAAGCTTTGCTTTGCTTCTTGTTGTTCATTCATAACCATTTAGGGAACCAACCACTCTTTGCGGACCATTCGTAAAACATTTTGTTTATAGTTTGCTTCGTTATGTGGCTACGATTGGTCTTTGTGCCAAGGGCGCAATGAGTCATCTAGTAACAAAATAAAAGACAAGTAAGGAAGACACGTGGCAGAATTAACGAGATGGGAGCACGAAGAAGACGAGGTTATGCCCTATGGTTAAGACCCTTTGCGTGTGTAGGGGGAGGGGTCACCTATTTGTTGGAGAGCCCTGAACCGAAGACCCTATTGGCCACAAAGACCTAGACCTTTTCTTATTGAGATTTGTCCACTAATTCTAAGGCTAATCACTAATGGTGAATCTTGAGGTGACCTTCCTCATTCACTAACTTCTCAAGGAAAATCTACAAGCTTGGCTGTTTTCGGTGACTCCAACCTTGTATGAGTCCTCGCAACTCAAAGAGTAACAAAACTTGATGGATAACTTAAACGATATCAAAAATTGGCTCGGTTGAATCTTGGATCTAGTTTCGAATCACACTTTCCCTCGCATGGATTTAAGCTTGCAATGGGATGGGCGAGTTTGGATCTCATTAGTGGTGAAATATCTCAAATCCAAAAGCTAGGTACATGTTAGAAACTTGGTGGGGGTCACCCTCTAGCTTTGACACGCGGGGAGCACCCCTCGAGGCTCGAGCGTGCGCCGGACAAGCGGGGCGCCACGTGGCTGATTTACTGGTATCCTTTTATCTTCCCTTTTTTCACGGTTCTTCTGTGCATGCATATTTTCTAGTAATTCAGTACGAAACAAAATAAATCCAAACAAGTTTATTAGTAAACCTTAGAAAATAATGTAAAAAATGCATCAAGGCAACATTTAATGTTGCACCATTCGTCAAAGACAAAACCAAGCTTCGCACGTGATGCCAGTTGCACTGACGTACAATCATTTTGGTGATTTGTGTGCATATTTTTCAATCATTATAAAATTGAAATCAAATCAAATGAAATTGTTTGCTGATGCCAATGAAATAAAAATAATAATGTACCAAGCCAACATTAGTGTCATGCCATTCATCAAAGACAATGCTAGTGGTAGTAACGGAAATTATACAACACGCCACCTTCTCCCCAAGAAAAGAAGTCTAGGGTTCCCTGCCTCCCGCCGGCGCCGTCCGCCTCGTCTCCGGTGGCCTTACGGCCATGGCGGCGCAGTGGATCTTGGCCCTTGGCGGCGGGAGGGCACTGTTTTCGGTTGTTTCTTTACGTTTTGTTATGGTTTATGTCCTGTTTAGAAAGACGAGACGACGGCGGCTCCCTGAAAATGAATAAGGTTTCCTCGCCTAGCCCCTGTCTTGATGGTGTGTCTAGTATCATCGGTGGGCGTGTGGAGGTGTGTCTCCGGCGGATCTATCCTTGGTGGATTTGCTCAGATCTGGTCATAGCTCGTCTATGTTCATGTGTTTTCGGGTTGGATTCTTCCGATCTACGCTACTCTTCATCGGCGGCGGTTGTTGTCCTGCTGCGCTGGTCCCATGTGGCCTTAGCACGACGACTTCTCGACTGTCTACTACAACAAGTTTTGGCCGGCTCCGACAAGGGAGGGGCAATGATGGCGGCGCGCCTTTGTCTCGCTTCAGTGCTCATAGTCGTTGCTAGGTGGTCTACAGATCTGGATGTAATTTTTATTATTTCTGGTGTTCGTTGTACTGCCATCGGCGGCGTTGTAGCTCGTCTACGTTCATGTGTTTTCAGGTTGGATCCTTCTGATCTACGCTACTCTTCATCGGTGGCGGTTGCTGTCCTGCTGCACTGGTTCTATGGGGCCTTAGCATGACGACTTCTCGACTGTCTACTACAACAAGTTTTGGCTGGCTCCGACAAGGGAGGGGCAATGATGACGGCGCGCCTTCGGCTCGCTTCAGTGCTCGTAGTCGTCACTAGGTTATGGATGTAATTTTTATTATTTATGATGTTTGTTGTACTGCCATGATTGAAGATGAATAGATCAGAAGTTTTCTCATAAAAAAATGCTAGTGGTAGCACTTGTACTAGCCGGGGCAGTGTACAACCATGACAACTATGTTGCGAGTGGAGATGTACTTTTTAGAAAAATTAAAGTAGAAAAAAGGCCGTCAAACATATCAACGAGCAATTTAGTGTAACAATATTCTTGAGAGAAATACAATGTGAGAACGATATGTAATTTGAATCTTCATTCAAAACTCATTCTAGTATGAATTTCATTTAGAGTAAATTCAGCGTAACTCCCGGGAAACATCATAGACCCACTTGTGTTCTCTGCTGATGAGCTCTTCCCGTGCTCTCACCCGCTCACTTTATGTTGCACCACGTGGCGAGCTAAGATTGCTTATTTTCCAATGTTACACCACCTTGTTTGTCCGTACCTACAAAATTTGTACTACAACTATTAGCCTACACACTGGAAACCAAAATCATCACCTACCATATCATGCCATTCTTCTTCCTTCATTGCTTTTTTTTCATGAATCACCCCCTTGATTTTGCTTCTTACTCTTCACGAGTTTTTATGAGCTCTTTCATCGACAACACCATTTTTGCTATCACCAACATCTCTGTTGCGATGATAGGTTTGAAATTCCTCAAACCTAGACATATGGCTAATGGGGGGTGTCGGATCAACAACTGAGTAGGGTAGTATGAAGCGGCGAGAGAGCGTTGTCGCATCATGGTGGGTGGGGCAGACTGGCATCTTCGTAGGCCGGCTGGCAAATCACTGTGAGAAGTGGAGGAGACAAGTCGACAACATAATTGGTTAGGAGAACGTGAAGACGAGCCATGTTGATCGAGTTGTTGAAGATTGATGGAGGTGCATTGGTGACAAACTTGAGGACAAAAAGGTGAAGGCCGTAGAGATGGTTAGAGGGAGACGAGGGGGCAATAGTGCATAGGAACAGGACGAAGATAACAATACTTGTGTAGACATGAAGAACAACAAGCTAAAATTAAGATAGAAGAGAGCTTATATACATGGATTACACTTTACATGTGGACACGGAGTTTCTGCACCCGAGCTCAAATGAGCTCAGGTGAACAGTAAAATCAAAACTAAATCAAAAAAATAAAAAAAAAATCTAAATTATTTTGGAAGAAACATTGACAAAAGTTCTAAGTGCTTGCAAAAATTCGCCATGAAATCACATTTCTAGAAGGCGTGGCAAAAAAAACAAAATCAGTACTCTGAAAAGGCTACTTTCAAAAGCATTTTGGAGCACTGAATTTGTTTTTTTGCCACGCTTTACAGGAATGTGATTTCATGATGAATTTTTGCAAGCACTTAGAACTTTTGTCAATGTTTCTCCCTAAAAAAATTTAGAATTTTTTGATTTTTTTTTAAATTTACTGTTTACCGAGCTCAAATGAGCTCGGGAGCAGAAAGGCACTTTCGTTTACATGTGCTCTTCCTTGAACCTTGACGCGGCACTCCATAAATTCATTTGCCACGGCAAAGCAAAACAGTAAACTGTTGCTTAGTCACCGCTCAGAGAAGGAGTCCTAACTAACAACAGTCCTATTCGGAGGTGAAACTCCGTTTACAAAGGATGTAGATAAACCAATTCTTTCTCCAAATAACATTATCAAAAAAATAAAAGAAAAACAAGGCACCAACCCAACCCAACCCCACCCGGCCACGGGATGCCTGATGATTGGTGGACGCCAATAATACCCTGCTCTTTCCCCTCTCTTCTTCCTCCTCCGGCCTCCCTGTCGCTCCGCCCCATCCATCCGCGCCTCCAAATAAAGTAAGCGCGGCCACCCGCACCACCGAATCCTCCTCCGCCTCGCAACCCGCCCTCGCCCTCCCGCCATCGCCTCCCCTCCGCGCGACCGTCCAGCTCTTCCTCTTCGCGGAGGAGAGGGAGCACGCCGCGCGCGGCCGCCATGGGCTTCTGGGAGGCCTTCATCAACTGGCTCCGCAGGTATGGTTCCACAAGCGTATGCCCTCGGTGGGCGGGTTCAGATTCTCGAGTGCGACGCGCTGCGCATTGCGGGACGGGCGCGGGGGTCCGCGTGCGGGAGATCTGGGAATTCTGGGTCGGTCTAGGATTAGCATGCCTCGGTTGCTCGCTGGATCGGATGCTTGCTGGGGCAGGTTGAGCGATGTTCGTGCTGCCGTATATTTCGTAGGAAGTTGTTTTTGATGGTTGGCACTTGACAGGAAGCTTTGACCTGTATGAAGGTGACGCTGGTTAGCAGCAGCATGGTGTTATTTGTTTTTCTCATCCAATAGTGCCGGTAATCATAAGGAAAGTTGGTCCTTCTGGTTATTTTACGTGAGCCAAGTTCAGATTATGGAGTCCTGTGGCTTCGCGGCGTGCTTTGTGGTATCTTTGTATGGCGGAACTTCTCGCCATCGACTACAAATGGCGATCACATTATTGATTGAACATGTCGATCGAAGTATTTAATTGTGCATGCCTGCCTATCGATAGGAGAGATGAAGGGACACGAAATTCGTTCTTATCATTTTTGTGATGGGGTCAATTTATCCCCTGCTAACATCGCCTAGGGCGAGAAGTCGTACGGCATTTTCTCATGATAGCTATGGTCAATATTTTTTGTTATCCTGCTTTCTTATGGACTCTTATCTTGTCAAGAGAGAAAAAAAGCCATTTCCAATGTGCATTAATTAATGAACTTGCCTGTTCTGCTCAATGAACTCGTAAGAAATCTGGTTCCACCTGTAACTGACGCGTACTCCCTCCGTCCCATAATATAAGAGCGTTTTTAACACTAGTGTAGTGTCAAAAAACGCTCTTATATTATGGGACAGAGGGAGTAGTAAATTCTACTCGTTATGTCGTTATGTTGACTAAGATAGGGCTACCACGCATACCACGTAATGTTCATCCTCGTGATAATAAACTTCCTTAAATGTTTAGTTTGTGATAGTTTGTCAATGCATACCATTAAATTTTTCATAGTAGAATTAGCCCAAGGTCAGTAATGCTTCTCGTCAGTAATGCTTCTCTTGGAATCTAATCATTGGAATGAAAATGAGTTGCCAGTGGGCTGTATGCTATGATTTGTTTCATTTCTACCTACCAGCCATGTAGGCTTTGCTTCTTACACATATATAAACAAGGGGCTTGGGCTCAAAAGGATCCCTTGCACATGCCATCATTAAGTGGCAGAGCACAGTTTTGACTTGTGTACCAAGAAAATAAATGCACAGACGTAATTAGTTACTCATATTTTCTTCATTGGAGCTTGATTCAAGTATTTACCTTTTTTTTGTGTCTACAGCCTCTTTTTCAAGCAAGAAATGGAGCTTTCATTGATTGGGCTCCAAAATGCTGGGAAAACTTCGCTTGTGAATGTTATTGCTGTAAGTTTCATGCTTGTCACTATTCATTTCCTGGAGTTGTGCTGATTTACCATCAACGGCGTATTCTGCAGACAGGAGGTTTTAGCGAAGACATGATTCCCACAGTAGGATTCAATATGAGAAAGGTAACCAAAGGAAATGTCACTATAAAATTATGGGATCTTGGAGGCCAGCCAAGATTCCGGAGCATGTGGGAGAGATACTGCCGTGCTGTTTCTGCAATTGTGTATGTTCCTTTACTGTCTATTTTATGAATCTGCATAACTTCTTTGCTGTTAGTTGTTGCACATGCCTTTTTTTTCACATTTTGTTCGTTTCGTTGTATGATTAATTAATAATTATACGCATTGGTTAACACCTATATTGTCCAGATACGGCGATACGGGTACAGATGCTATGATTTGTCAGTTTTTCAAAAACACAGATATGGGGATATGTTTGTATATATATAATATAATATATAGGAAATTATTATTATATGAATATATATGACAGTTTAGGAATACTAATAAGGTGATAGGACCATGGAAAATGCACCATAAATATGATTCTAGTTTTCTCCAGCCACTGCAACTTCAATTTGAAGCTGCCGAAGAGTAGGATCAGTCACATATGGGCATGATCTGATCCCCTTCTTGGATATCTTGAGCAAATGTGCTTGAACTCTGTTGTAGCTATCTCTATATTCTTGTGTACAATACTTACAATACATCTGAATCAGACATTCCCTCCACCCCATGCATCTGCCTCCATAATGTCTACATGATTCCACAAAGGCCTGTTGCTTAGATCATTTGCCAGCACATCCTAAAATAGTGTGAGGCACACGCAACAGTAGACAATGAGAAGATAATTTTTTACAAGCAAGGGCACATAGGGTAAAATCTCAAACTCACCATGGCTAAGAAAATGTCATTCAGATTTGGTGAGTGGAATGCTGGAGTAGTGGCTGCTAGTCTTCCCTTCTCAAGTGCGGTGCCAGTTAGGGGGAGGGAGCAATGTATGCTGTCCTCCTCCTTCCTCATACGAGTGTTGCTCAGGTCAGGGGGAGGGAGTAGGGGTGGAGGCACTAAGATGCGGGGAGGGATCACGGCGGCTGCGCTCAGAGGTAGTCGCCGGATGGTGGTGCTCTAATCTGGGCAGGGAGGTTGCTGTGGTGGCGCTCAGATCTAGGGATGGGAATGACGGAGCAATGCAGGCTGGGTCTCTCCTCTGGTGCGGTGGGCTGGCGGCTGGGTATCTCCTTCTCCTGTGCGGTGAGTGGCAGTTAAGGGGAGGGTGCGGCGGCGGCGGCTCGAAGCCCAGGTTGGGAGGTATGAGACGAGAAAAGGGGAGAGGGGATCGCAGGTATGGATGGACACATGGGTTAGGGTTTTCCCGTTTTTTTCGTGTCCGACAAGTATTGTGGGGTATCCCACCAATGTCCAATTTAGTTTAATTTTTTGGATTTAGAAAAGAAAAAACAGGGGATACGTATGGGATACATTTCGGCGGGTATCCAGACAAATTCTCGTATCTGGGCGTATCTAACCCCTGATACGTCAGTTTCCTGCTGGATCCGTGTAACGTACGTCAATACAGATAAATGCACTGCTGAATTATATTAAATTTATCTACTAATATATTTGGTGAATTGAACTGGTAGAAATCCTAGAACTTAAATAATTTCATATTGACATTGTATTGGCATTCACTCCCAATAAAGTGTATCCTGATTAGTTTGGGTACCTTGGGGCACAGATGTTATGGTATCAGTGTAAATTCGTTTTTCCTCAGTTATCTAGTCTAAGCACTTGCTATAAGAATCTTGTACTCTACTTTCGTTGTCATAATTCTCTTTATGGCAAGGATAAGTGTGGGTTTGACTTGTGACTGTGATTACTAATTAGTCCTTTCACTTAGACTGGATCTAGGATTCCTTGTTTGTTTTTCCTGATTATTGTATTTGCCTAGCATATCTATATGCTGAAGGCTGTGCAAGCTGGAAGGTCTACTATTCTGATTCATTCCCACTTGACGGCTATATATATTATGATAGCCAGCTGCATAGCAACTGGATCGGGTTTTTTATGTATGCTTGATCAGTATTTTCTGTTGGAGGCTTTAACAAACTACAAGAAAAAAGTTCTCTGTATTGCTGATGATTTTTTAAACAATTGCATCTGCAGGTATGTTGTTGATGCAGCAGATCGGGAGAACATGGCTATTGCCAAAAGTGAGCTCCATGACCTTCTGAGCAAGCCATCTTTGACCGGTATCCCATTACTGGTCATTGGCAACAAAATCGACAAGCCTGAAGCTTTCCCCAAGCAAAGTTTCACAGAATTGATGTAAGCACACACAGAAGCTACTATGGACTGATGCAAATTACTCATCAATCGATACCCTATTTGACGAACCATATGCTACGTTTCAGGGGTCTGAAGGCAATGACTGATCGAGAAGTGGCCTGCTTCATGATATCATGCAAGAACTCAACCAACATTGATTCCGTCATCGACTGGCTCGTGAAGCACTCAAAGAAGAAGAACTGATCCAAGATTTGTTGCGTTTGAAGTGCTGCAGATTCTCTCTCTGTTTTTTGCATGTTACTTAGCATTGGGGCTGTAAATTATGTGAGAGGTCTTAATCAGGAAGGTTATGTGTTCATAATTGATAATTGTGTAACCTGTTTTAGCAATCTGTTGGTTGACTGCATCTGGCATTTGGACGCGTGTGCTCTGTTGGGCTGCTACAAAAAAAAGCCTATACAACTTACAGAAGTCTTTAGATGTTGCATACTTGCTTGGTGAATTTGAATCTCTGCATGGTTTTGTGCATTTACCAGTCAATCTGATGAAATGCTGAATTCTGCGGGCGATTGAACGATACTAGGCACTTATTGCACCAAACATGGGCTCCTCCAATTGCTCCAAATTCAAGATAAATACTTCAAGTGTCAGAAAATTCTGAAAAATCATACATGTAAATTTTCGAGTCCTTGCATGCTTGCAGTTTTTTTTGTATAAAACATTTTGTGTTGTGAAACACAAATTTTGGTGCTTGCTTTTCTAAGCACTCAAACATGTCCTAATGCATCAATTTTTATTGCCACAAAAGATGTTTTTTTGTACGTGACATGATGCTGACCTTTTCCCATCATTTAAATGTGCTTTTTTACATTATTATGAATACATAATATAGTTTCTTTTCGCCTGCTCTGAGGATTTTTAACTTTCGTATATAAAATGTGGATATCTGTCCCAGTATTTTTTTTAGAAAAACATATGAATCACACGTCTTCCAAATTTGAAGAGAAAGGGAAATTTCGTTGTGAAAGGAAAAGGAAAGTTGTCGCCTCGGGTCATCCCGAGTTCTGAACCGGAAGCCCAGACGGGCGAGTCCTCTCCTCGGTTCACCCCCAAATCGTTCGCAGAGGCAAAACATGGCGGCGTCGCTCTCCAAAACCCTCGGCCTCCGGCTGCGCGGCAGCGGCGGCCACCGCCTCTTCCCCTCCCGGCCCTCCACTTCCCACGCGCCCCAGCCACCACTTCCGCCCGCCGCCGCCCCGCCGCCCCCAGGTCTCCGCCCTTGCCGCCTCGCGAAATGTCCTGCAGAGCATCTTCGAAGTCAAGCCGCCGCCGCATTCTAACCAGATTTGTTTCCTCGCGCAGGAGCAGGGAAGGAGGCGGGCGCGTGGTCGAAGCTCTTCCTCTTCGCCCCCGGCGCCATCACCTTCGGCCTCGGCACATGGCAGCTCTTCCGGCGGCAGGAGAAGGTCACATCGCGCTCACGCACCCCCTCCTTAGTCTGGCCGTACGGCGCATGCTCAGCCCTGGAAATCCTCACTCTGCCGTTTCCTGCGCCATCCCAGGTAGAGATGCTGGAGTACAGGACGCGGAGGCTGGAGATGGAGCCCGTGGCGTGGAACGAGACCGTCTCCTCTGCTGTCTCGCGTGATCCGGCTGTGCTGGAGTTCCGGAAGATCGTGTGTGAGGGCGATTTCGACACGGAGAAGTCGGTCTTCCTCGGGCCTCGCTCCCGGAGCATCTCCGGTGTGACCGAAAATGGGTATTATGTGATCACTCCGTTGATACCTCGGTCGACTGAGCCTGGCAGGTAAATTATTGTTTGAGGCAGCATTGTGCTGTTGCAATTAAATTCTAGTTTCCATTTCACATTATTCATTTCCTTTGAGCTGACGTCTTAATTCAGTTCTACACTTCCACTTGAACAAAAAGCCATTTCCAGTTTTACCATAGCCAGGTTTAGAATCTGATTACTATTATGCCTATCATATCCTTCCACAATACAAGGTATCAAACACATCAAGGAATAAAAACACAACCTGAACTCTAGTTGTCAGTAGTTTTCATGCTTCTTTGTTCTAAATTGACTTCTTTTTGTACCCCTGCACATGTTATCTTTGGGAAAAGATAAAATCAGCGAGAAAGCATGAACTAAATAGTGAAATTAACCGCTATGTATATATTGGGTTCTGCATATTTGGAGTTTTGTTGCCTAGAAGTGAAGCATTACATATTTGTCGTGTAACTCCTCCTAGCTGCTCTCCTGAACAAGTTTTTGTCACTTAATTAGTAATCCATGAGGAAAGGACCTCTAGTTTCAAAAGGAGAGCAAAAAAGTAAAAGACTAGACGACGAAAGCAATTCTGTATGAAAGTTCCTATACTTCCACATATTGTGGATAACCCATTTACTAATTATTAATAAGAAAGCTATACACGAGTCTATTAAAGGACCAACCCTAGTTGTTAAACTGTATTTCAAAATACTAAAGCAGCCTTCACTTGAGCGTCCGCTTCTGCCAAATATATCTACCTATATCCATGCTAGGTTCAGTGCCTGCAGAGTTTTGAGCGATCAAGCTGCAATCTCATTACCTCAGACTGGTTGGGCTTTGTCTCGCAAATCATGGTCACAGCAAATAAGAATTAATTGATCTTATGCTGAATGTGTTGACCATAGAAATAAACCTCTCACCACTTCCCATTTTATCTAAAACTTTTTGTTTCTAAGAAATGTTTTGTCAGTTTGCAGTCACCCATCCTTGTGAATAGAGGGTGGATTCCTCGTGCTTGGCGTGATAAAAACATGCAGGATCACCAGGACCTTGGTGAAACTTTAGATGTGAACGAAGCTGATAAAAAGACAGATGAAAGAGGTACTTGGTGGAAATTTTGGTCTAAGAAGCCTGAATCTTCTCCAGAGGTGATTTACAGCCCCAACCAAACGTATGCATATCAATAGTTTGCTCATCTGATCAGGCTACATATTGTTGATATTTTCTGGGTGCGATGGTTCTTGAACTCTCTAAATGATGACAGTGTTGCAGCCCATTAAAGGATAACTTCTATGTATAATTGTTAACTTAACCTGCTTTTAATCTCACAAATGCAGTTATTAATGGTTGCTAAGTGAGCTGGTTGTTGGGTCTTATGTCGGTTTTGAGTCAATACATGCTGCCACGCTTGTACACATATAAAAACCACCATGGTATTCATTACTCCTTCCGATCATAATAAGTGTCGCAGTTTTGAACTAAGGTTGAACTAACCTTAGTTCAAAACTGCGACACTTATTTTGGATCGGAGGGAGTATCTTATTTTATATATTTAGGAATTTCATTTATTTATATCATCATTATCTTATACGATGTAACTATACCCTTTACTTGGCAGACACAAAATTGACGCATCTTACTTTGTACAGATTGAAAAACCTGTAAAGCCTCCTGTAAGAGTTATTGGAGTAATCCGAGGAAGTGAGAAGCCCAGCATATTTGTTCCACCTAATGAACCCAGTAATGGCCAGTGGTTTTACGTGGATGTTCCAATGATTGCACGTGCATGTGGCCTCCCTGAGAACACTGTCTATATAGAAGATATGAATGAAGACATCTCTGCAAGTAATCCTTATCCTCTTCCAAAAGATGCCAATGCTTTGATTCATCACTCAGTGATGCCAGATGACCATCTGAAATACACCTTTACATGGTAAGTGCCCCCAATTCATCAACCTTGTCTCCAGTTGGTATACAGAATATATAATAGTATTTTCATGTGTCATCTAATCAGGGATATTGTATTATACCATTTTGTGTCAGTTATATCTTTGGGCTGCTGTCACTAGAACCTAGAAGTATTGTGCTTTTCATAGAAAATCAGAGGGCAGTTTCTGGCTGTATCCGACATACACAATTGCTTTGAGGTTTATTGCAGCTACAAATCAAATTGCTGTTATTATCTGATGACTTGAGTTTGACAGTTCAGTACCATACCATGATAGTTTGACAGTTCAGTACCATACCCAGAACGACTCATCGACTCGAAAACCATGGTCTAAGCACATATGTGCTGAACATGCAAAACTCGGTTTTCTTTTCTTCTCTGAATTAATTGCTTATCCATAGCAGGGGGGGAAAGATTATTAGTAAGCTATGCACCTCTAGTACAGTAGTACTCGAATGATGAGTTGGTATCTTTGCCATATTGCTTGGATGAATCTACCTTGTATCATGCATCCAGTAACCGTCTTTGGAGTTGTTGCGTGTGGTACTTGCAGCCATAGCATAATGCTGGTGTGCGAACTTACGAAATTATGGGATGTTCTATCATGATCTAACATTTTGTAGGATCTACTCCCTCTGTTTCTAAATATAAGCCCTTTTAGAGATTTCAATACGGACTACATGTGGATGTATATAGACATATTTTAGAGTGTCCCGTAATTCTAAAATATACTGGATCACCAGGACCTTGGTGAAACTTTAGATGTGAAAGAGGCTGATAAAAAGACAGATGAAAAAGGTACTTGGTTGGGGCTGTAAATCACCTCTGGATTGGTATGTAGTCCATATTGGAATCTCTAAAAAAAGGCTTATACTCCCTCCGTTTTTAAATATAAGCCCTTTTAGAGATTTCAATACAAACTACATGCGGATGCATATAGACATATTTTAGAGTGCGGATTCACTCATTTTGCTCCGTATGTAGTCCGTATTGGAATCTCTAAATGGACTTATATTTAGGAACAGAGGGAATAGGATACATCTACCAAATGGAATTACTGTAGGAAAAGAATGTGTTGAAGAAATCAGAGAATAGCATACAGTGTTACATTCTTGAAACCCCTTAGGTTCCCATTGCCATTCACACTTCTTAGTTATGCCGTTGATGGTGGCTGTCTAGTGACCACTTTATCTTTTGCTATTACCAGGTACACTCTTTCTGCTGCTGTGACTTACATGGCCGCAAAGCGGATAAAGGCAAAGAAGGTGAGGCTATAGCAGGAGTGCAGGACGGAAGCCCAATAAAGCCTTTCCTCCAACGTGTACCTATTTTACGAAGCTCAAGTTCATGCTGCTTCAGAAGGAGCGTGCAAGCGTTGCATCTGTAACCTCTGGCAACGATTCATTAAACCGTTGTTTTGCATTTGATATCGATCGGGCATCGCTCAGCTGACTGGGCTCGGAGAATTACAGAGCTGCACAAGTTTTGTTATCCTACCATCCAGGGAAAGGAAGAAGACATTGCTAACTATTCCAGTTCCTCGTAGAATGTTTTCTGAATTGTTTTATCGGCGACTGTTGGCAGAGACATTGATGTGCTGGGTTGGCCCATTTATAACTTTAAACGACAAAAGTCATTTTCCGCCACCACCGCCAGCACTTACCACCAAGACGGCTGCTCCGAGGTCATCTGAGCAGCAAAGCGAACAGGGTTTGTCCTGTCCCTATGGGGAATCAATCCCCTTCTGATGGCGCTCTCGCGTCAGAACTTCTGCAGTGCTTTGCCGAATCCATGTTCAAACACAGCACAGCTCTTGAGAGCCTCAGGCCAACTCCATCGCGCGACCCCAAACGGACGTCTCTTTTGTTCTATTTTTGTCCTTTTAAATAGGGATTTGAGATCGTGTCCAGGCCTGTCCTGAGATGTGATGATCGTGTGCCCACCGCGCGGATGCATTCTTTTGCCCCATTTTGTCCGCGTCTATTTTAAAAAAAGGGACGTTTCAAATGCCAAGCCCCACTTCACGACCCCAGTTCATCACGCTGGTAACAAAGCCAGCGGCCTACACGACCATCGCCGGCAACACAGCCAGCGGCCGGCAACACAGCCAGCCTTCAAAATGAATAGTTGTCCTTGCCGGCAACACAGCCGGCCTCCAAAGTGAATGTTTTTTTGCCGGCACACTGTCAGCGGCCCAGCGGGCGGGCGGCACCCATGCCAGCCTCCAAAAAGAACGGCCACGACGATCGGACGACCTAGTTCAGGCCTTCGGCGTCGACCATCTCCTTCTACTTGGCCTCGAACCAGGCCCTCGCCGTGTCGCTCATCTTCGACAAGTCCACGCTCATGATCGCAAGGGCCACCTCCTTCGCTTTGGTGGCGGCATTGGTGGCCTTGATGTCGAGCTGCCTCTGCCTGGCCTTGACGTTGTCGGCCTCGATGTCGAGCTGCCTTTGCCGGGCGGCCTCTTCCATGTCAAGCTGCCTTTGCCGGGCCGCCTCCTCCATGTCTATCTTCCTCTTCTTGGCCGCCTCCTCCATCTCAAGCTTCTGTCTTTGGAGGTCTAGGTATTGCTTCATTTGCTCGTCCTTGCTTTGCCGCTTCTTCTCGTCCCTCACATCCTTATGTGACATCATGCCATGCAAAGTCTCATGCAAGGCCATGGTTGAGGCGTCACGTATGTCGTCCACCTTGGAGTTGGTCTTGCCCCTCGGCCTCTTCAATGCCTCGCCATCCCCACCTCCGGCGAACTTGGCCGTTTTCTTGCCTCTCTTCCTTTGAAGTTCACGGTATTGATCCTTGAACTTAGAGCAATTGTTGATGAGCGTCCAACAATGCGTAAGAGTGAATGGCTTGTCATTGTGTCGGGCCTTGAATGCCTCCAAAGATTGAAATGCCTACACCACATGATCAACAACAAGTGAACATGCAAACATATACACGGCCGAAGTATCATGGTCGTAGCAAGGAAAGGGCTAGAAAGAGAAGAGCATACCATGTCCCCAACGCCGAGACCACTCACGGGCCGTGCTTCAACGCTCTCAAATGCGGCACAATACTTGTTGCATTCTTGTTGGATGAACAACCATCTTTTTTGAATCGAACCGCTGCCACCGTTGCTTGCAATTTGGTAGGGCTCAAACATCTTCCTTTCATGGAATGTTTTGTGGACTCTTGTCCAAAAAACAATGCCCTTTTGTTGCGCGCCGGTCCTTGGATCTTGGCTAATCTCCATCCAACATTGACAAATCAACTTGTCCTCATCATGTGTATATGAACCGGTGTGAATGCTCTTCCGCTTCTTTTGTGCTTCCGCTCTTTGGGTGAGCTCGTCTATGAACAATGGAGCGTCACTAATATCAACATCATTGGCTTCATCTTCATCTTCACCTTCGACATAGATGTCGTCGTCTTCATGCCACGAATCACCATGGTCGTAGTCAGCACGGTCGTCGGCCTCCTCATCGGGCACGTACTGGGCGCGGCCATCCTGACTTTGGGTCTCCTCGGGGTCGTAGGCACGGCCATGCCCACCCTGGAAGATCACGTCCTCCATGTACTGGTTGTAGAAGGGGTCGTCCACCGTCGGCGTTGAGGATGGCATTCCGTCAAACAATACGCGGGGGCCGGCATGGTGCCCGTGAACGGTGCACGCGCCTGATTTCTTTGCATCTCGACGGACGACCGCCCGCCGCTACTGGACCCAGGCGTGACGTTGAGGTCGATGACGGCCGCGGGGCGTGGTGTGGACGGCGCGAACAAGCCCACGTCCGGCGACGCCGAGAAACGGGTCTGGCTGTTGTGCCTGGGCGGAGGAAAGCCGGGCGACATGGGCGCGGCGCGCGACGTCGGCGACTGGCAGTGCGTAGGCCGGGCGACCGACGAGCCTGTGCTCGCCGGGCCGACGGCCGCTGCATGGAACCCCGCCGGACGGCCCATGCCAAGCATGAGGATGGCGTGCGCTTTGTTGACGAGGTCCTCCTTCTCGTCGGCAGCGGCCTTGCGCCGCGCGGCCTCCAGCTCCTCACGCTGGGCGGCGAACTTGGCCGCAGCGGCATTGATCTTGACGGCCACTCTCCGTTCCCTCCTCTTCGCCGATTCCGCGTCCAACTTGGCTATCTCCTCCGGCGTGCACTCCGACCGCGGCTTCCTTGGCGCCTTCTTGTTCACCTTTGCGGCCAGGTTGACGGCCAGACCGCCGGAACTCGGCGGGGCGTCGGCCATGGACGGGGGAGAGAGGGGGTGGCGGGAGGGACGTGGGAGGGTTTAGGGGAAATGGCGCCAAATGGGCGTGGGGGGGGGGTTGGTTTCTCCCCCCGACAGGCGGGCCAAGGGAGGACAAGCGCGCGCGTCCCGCCCGTCCGCGCGCTGTCCGTTTCACCCCAAAACCGGCGCAACTTTGGGCCCGGGATGGGTCGAAAGCGGACAGAAAGCGGACAAAAGTCCGTTTGCGCCCGCGTGCTGGGCCGTCTCGTTTGTCCCTTTTACCCCAAACGAACGGGGACGGACAGGATAGGGTCGCGTGATGGAGTTGGCCTGGCCCTCTACTCTACTCTTGGCCTCCAGTTTTGGTTATCATGCTGTTTTCTCTGCTTGTCATCTGCATCTCTTGGCTGCTGGTAGTGTCCCTTTTCCCTCTGCGTCTCCTCCGGCGACGTTGTTGAATCAGGCAGGTGTGAATAGGGCAATGGTTTTTCTGGTACCCTACAGCCAGCCTACTGGTGTGGTAGTGGTACCATGTGTCTGGGGAAAGCAGGTCAACAATGCATGTGACGATGTGATGGTAGGGTACACCCTTATTTTATTTTAGAGAAAAATGTAGTACTCCGTAGAGTATAAGTAGTACCTTGAGGAGGAGTTGATGTGATGTTGCCATGGTGGTAGCCTGGCCCTGGCCGCTGGCCGTGCACGGTACGTCGTGCAGCTGCTGCTTAAATGGCCGCCTGTATCCGCTCGTACAGGTACAGCCGTGCTAGTCTTAAGAGAGGAGGCCCAATCAATCGATCGCCCTTGAATCACCAGCGCCCTGCAATGACACTCTGTGGTTAGTTCTCGCCATTTATAAATGTACCGCGGCGCCCAAGATCGCCCTAAATGACAAGGGGGAGGACACTGCTCCTAACAAGAAAGATTCCACTTCCTCACCAGCCAGCCAGCCAGCCAGCCCAAGAGAGGAGGACACATGTTTCTTGGGCTTATTACATAGGATTCTTCCATCCACGATTCCCTACTTGCATGTGTTTGCAATGCGGCATGCGTCCCATGTCGACCAGTAACTCTCATCTCATGATCTCATCTTGCGGGGAACAAGAGATCACATGATCCGCAGGGTGGCCATTATTACCACGGGCTAAAGAACACGCCGAGAGTCTCAGAGAAGGAACGTGACAAGATTGCAACTGCAGTGCGAGGGCCGATCGAGGCCAGTAGAAGCCGTCGTCATCATCTCCTCACTCGCTGTCTGTCTATAGTAACACTCTGTAGTCTGTACTAGTAGCAGTAGTACTACTGGCTGGCTGTGGGCTGGGTTGGCTGTGGCGTGGCGAGTGGCAGCTAGCGGGGAGGCAGGTCTGGAAGGGGGTCGAAAATGTCAAGGCCTAGCAATGTACTGTAGTCATCGGAGTTGGAGCCGCTGAATCATGGCAGCGATCGCTGGCACGCTCAGCTTCGCCGCCTTCCTTTGTCAACAAAGCACGCCACGCCTGCTCTGCTATGCTCTGCTCTTCCGGGTCCTTCCCTTCCCATGGCAGCGCGGAAAGGAGGCCATTGAATACGCTGCACATCCATTAACTGAAGGCAGTAGTACTAGTACGGCCATCGATCTTCATTTCGTGCGGCATTAATTAATAAAAACGCTCGTTTGCTAATTTGAGGATGATTGGTTTCCTGGGCACGCTCAGTTTGCTACTAGTAGTAATTTGATGATGGTGATGATTAGTTTACCATTTCCGTCGACGAGGCCGAGATAGGTTCACACAGCTTTCGCCTAGATATTTTTTTTTACCTCGGTCAGTCAGTCTGGACTCTGGAGTCTGGGGACTTTGGGCGTGACGCACCGGGCGGGGCGGGCTGACGTGCAGGGAGAAGGTACAGAGGACAAGGTACGGGGGGTAAAATGGTAAAGACACCGGGCGGACCCCTCCCTTCTCCTCCTGCCTTCCAACGACACGAGAGAAGCGAGCGCCCACCTCCCCTCCCCTCTCGGTGTGCAGCGCGGCGCGGCGCGCGCAGAGAGAGATCCTCCTCGCATCGCCATCATTCTCCAATCTACCTGCTCTGATTCCTCTGCGCTCTCGGCCGCCGCCGCCGCCGCCTCCTCCTCCTCCGTCGGCCGCGCCGCGCAGGGCGATCCTCCTCGCCGCAACGCGCGCGCGCGCGCTTCACGGTACGGGCTGCTTCCTCCCTCCCGAGTATCTTCCTCCGTGCCTTCGCTCCCCTGCTGCGCGCCGCCTGCTTGACGCTGCGTCGCGTCCGTTCCGTGGGCGTTGTCGAGGTGGGTTGCGGGCTCGCGGCTGTGTCTGTTGCCGTTCGTCGGTTTTGCGGGGTGGGGGAATGGAAGCAGGATCGGCCCCCTGTGTTGGTTTCTCGGGGTGGAATTCCCTGGCGAAGCTCTGCTCCGTTGCGTGGTTTTTTCACTTGGTGGTGAGTTCATCGGTTGAGTGAATGTGAGAGTTGGTTGGTTCGATCAAGGAGGGCCTATGGAGAATTGTCGTGGGGTTTCAGTTGGTAATTTGACGTGCGTGTGTGCGCGCGTGTTATGGAGGTTTAATTTCACTGTGGACTGCTGCTGCTTTGCTGGCAGAAACCACCGCGTTAGTTGTATTCTTATCGCAGCAGTGCGGTTCGAGAAATCAATCTTACCTGCACTTTTCGGGAATGTGGGAGCGATTGCTGAAATTCCGCTTTCGTTTGCCGTTCCTTCCCGAAGCAGGCACGTTATAAGGTGACTTTGTGGTATTATGTGGGCACCAGTGCATCTACTGGATGGTGGCATTGTTCAGTTGCTGCCAGTAGAATTTCAGTGTCGCTACCTTCTCGCTGAAAATGATGGTGGTATTTGTAGGAGATGAGGTTTTGGACTCGTGGTCTTGCTGGGAGCTCACATTTGCAACTGTCTTCCTGAAATATTCGCGGGGCTTTCTGTTGGTTTACTGAATATTTGCCCTGTTGATTGCATGTTTGGTAGATCCAGTTCGGTAGAATTGTTCTATGCCTGTAACTCTGAGCAAGCCTTACTGCTAGCTTCAGGAAGTTGCTAGCACTAAACCATGTAGTTGCTTATGTTTTCTGGTTCGTCGTGTTTACCCAAGAAGAAAAGATTGTTCGGAGATGATTTCATAGTTTGAGCTGGAAAGGGAATGGCTAAGTCTTGCTTCATGTATATTCCAAGATTTGGGTTGTCTTTGTGTGTTACTTTCATTTGTAGCTAACTCAGTACATGTTGTGCTCATGTGTTACACTGGTTTAATGTGAGAGTTCGTTGCTTCAGCTAAGGAGGGCATAAGGAGAATGTCATTGGGTTTCAGTTGGTACTTTGATGTGTGTGTGTGTGTTTATACAGGTTTAATTCCACTGTGAGCTGCTGCTTTGCTGGCACCACCATGTTAGTTGTTTCCTTATTTTAGCAGTGAGGTTTGCAAAATCAATTGTGCCTGCTCTTCTCAGGATTGTGGGAGGAACTGCTGAAATTATTTTCGTTTGCCGCTTCTTCCTGAAGCAGGAACGTTATGAGTCAGGGATACTTCATGGATTATGAGGGAACCAGTGCATGCAATGCGTGATGGGTGGTGGCATTGCTCAGTTGCTGCCAGTAGGATTTCGGTGTCGCTACGTCCTTGCTGACATTTGTAGGACACGAGGTTTTGGACTCGTGGTCTTCCTGGGAGCTCACATTTGCAGCTGTCCTCCTCAAGCATGCATATGCCTTCCTGTTGGCTCACTGAATATTTGCCCTGCTGATTACTTGTTTTGTATATCCAGTCCTGTATAATTGTTCTATGTCTGTAACTCTGAATGAGGCTTCAAGAAGTTGCTAACACTAAACCATGCAATTATCAATGTTGTCTGATTCGTCGTGTTTACCCGAGAAGTGAAACTTTTTCATAGATGATTTGATAATTTTTTAGCTGGAAAGGGAATTCTTCCTAGCTTCACATATATTTCAAGATTTAGCTTGTCTTGATGTGTTACTGTCATTTGTAGCTAACTTGCTATATGCTTGCTCATGTGATTAGTTGCCCAACTAGTGCAACCTTATGACAATGTGTACTGAGCATCATTCATTTTTTTCTTGCCAGGTTCTGTGATCTATACCATTGGCCTCAGGGAAGATCCTAAGAGAGAGGATAACTTACATTTTTTAATTCAGGTTAAGTAAAATTACCCGCGGGGGGCAAATGGCTGCAATCATGTTATGCACGTGCAGCGGGGACCAATCGAAGTTTGAAGAGATGCCCCGATCACCGGAATCTCTCGCAACACGGGATTTCTCAGCAAGTGGTTCTTGTTCGAGACCAGGAAAACGAGAAGCAACGCCTGATGATAGCCAAGTGAATGAAGTGGAATCGGACTTAAGAGAGACTCTTTCGCTAAATTATGAGGTTTGCCTGAATCCTTCTCTCTTCAAGGAAGATGATTACATTGCTGATTTGCTCACTGTTGGATCTATCTGATTATGTAACAGGAGGCCCGGGCATTGCTGGGTAGACTGGAGTATCAGAGAGGAAACTTTGATGCAGCATTGCAAGTCCTTCAGGGCATTGATATAAGAAGCCTCAAACCACGAATGACCAGTGCTGTTACTGAAAGTGCCAAGCCTAAAGTTTCTCCACGTTCTTCAAGACGGAAAACCTCACAAGTGAATGGAATGCTAGTGCATATGTCAATGCATTCTGTAAGTTTGCTTCTGGAAGCCATATTGCTTAAAGCGAGATCTTTGGAAAGACTTGGTAGAGTGACAGGTACTGACTGAAGTTCTTATCTATGTGATTTCTTGCATTGTACTTTAGCATCATCATCTGAAATTGCCGTAGTAGTTTTAGAAGCTTTGCCAAAACAAAAGTCTAATGTATGAGGGCTTTGTTTCCTAGTATTTCATAGGATTAAACAGAAACAGAAACCTATGTAATTGCATTGGATAAGGCCATACTATATTTCTTTGTCCATCATACAAGTTATATGCATATGCCTCAATTAAAATCTCTGCAATATCCAATCTGAGTTTCTCTTACATCCAACTCCTTTACATGACAGATGCTGCAGAAGAATGCAGAACCATCATAGATATTGTAGAGTCTGCATGGCCGGATGGTGTTCCTGAAGGTACTTCCGAAGACTGTAAGTTGATAGACATGTTCCACTCGGCTCTAGAATATCTTCCTAACCTATGGATGAAAAGTGGTTGTTTTGAGGAGGCCATAACTGCATATCGGAGAGCTCTTGCAAGGCCCTGGAATTTGGATTCTCAAAGGTCCGCCAACTTACAAAAAGACTTAGCGGTGACTCTACTGTACTGTGGTATTGAAGTGAAGTCTCCTCAAGAGTTCAGTCAGCAACGGAACTTGGCAACCCCGGAGAACAACATCGAGGAAGCAATTTTGCTGCTGTTTGTACTTATCAGAAAGCTAACCTTCCAAGAAATAAAGTGGGATCCTGATCTCGTGAACCATTTGATGTACGCACTGTCATTGTCTGGTCATTATGAAGTCTTGGCCAGGCATCTAGAGATGTTGTTACCTGGAACCTATAGCAGATCAGAAAGATGGTACGTTCTCGCGCTTTGCTACAGTGCAGCTGGCATGGATGATAGTGCCTTAAATATCATAAGGAATGGTTTCCGTGTGTTAGAAAGGAAGGGGAAACCTCATATTCCATCTCTTCTTCTAGGAGCCAAACTATGTTGTAAGAACCCAAAGCATGCTTCTGAAGGAATAAAATTTGCAAATAAAGCCAGGGAGTCATTCAGAAGTCATGATATGCATTTCATCAGTGCTGTGAATCATTTCCTTGGTGTTTGTTATGGACCTTTTGCTAGGTCATCCACTTCTCACACAGAAAAAATGAGATTGCAAGATGATGCACTGAGGCTGTTGCAGGATGCTGCGGCAACGGCGAAGTATAATCCTGAAATACTGTACAGCCTTGCTTGGGAAAATGCAATGCAGCGCAAACTGAATGCAGCCATTGAAAGTGCAGCGGAATGTCTCGAAATGGTGACAGGAAGTTCAGTGAGTACCTGGAAGCTGTTGATTCTAGTGTTATCTGCACAGCAGAATTTGGAAGAAGCTGAATCAGTAGCTGATATTGCACTAGATGAGGCTGAGCAAGAGGATCAAATGGGTATTTTGAGGCTAAAAGCACTAATTCAGTCCTCCCGTGGACAATCCAAGTCTGCTGTGGAATCTTTTAGGATTTTGCTTGCAATCATTCAAGCAAAGAAGGAAATCTGGAAATTGACCCCTTATGATAAGGTACGACCACTTACATTTCTTACCGAAACTCAAATGATGATAGCATGTGTCTACTTTCTTTAATATCCACTTGGCCTACACAGGTTAAATCCCTGCATGAGTTAGAGATGGAAGCATGGTTAGATTTGGCATCAATATACACAAAGCTTGAAGCATGGAATGACTCAAACATCTGTCTTGACAAAGCAAAATCCATCGATTTCTTATCTCCAAAGTGCTGGCATGTCAAAGGTAAATATTCTTACAACCTTGACTAGTTGTCGTTTGTGGCTAATTGTGCTCCACATGAGACCTGGTTCTGATGCTTACCGTCATTCTAGTAAGTTACATGCCTAACATAAAAAAATTACTCTGAATTAGTTAATAAGCATTGGAGTTGGTACTTACACCCATAGCCGGCCTTTACCAAAACTGTGTGTGCCGGCTTTTAACCTCTAAACCTTACCACTCCGAATAATATCAGGACAAATTATTTTTGGCCAAAACAACCTCAAGCAAGTACATACTGTACAGGCTATAATCGAACAAGCTAAAGCTATGAACACCAACTTTGTTTGCCCTCGGATGTACATGTTACATGACGATCACCAGATACTTGATGATGGTTGAAGTATTAATCTAGCTATGTGCAGATATTAAGATTTCCAAAAGAACATTGTATTTATTTGCTATCATCTTCGAGTTCTGGCTCAGTCATACAATTGAGGTTGATATTACCTGCATGTGCTTAAGTAATGGTATTTGTTTTCACTTGACATCAAGAAATTGTCAGCAACAGCAAAGATGAGTGGACGTTAAGGAGATTTGATTTGTCCCTGAAACTCTGTTGGCTTAGTGCTATAATTCACTATCGATCAATTAAACGTTGTTTACATATTTGCGGGTAACAGACATAATGATATTGCATGTCAGGAGCCACTACAAAAAGTAACAGTGATCCCAGATATCTGAATGGGTAGCCAAAGGCATGTTTGTGTTAGATTTGCTATTGTCATTTTCATATTGTGGATCAATTGCTACACTTGGTGTTGTTCATTCTGCTCTATGATTTTCAGAAGCGCTAACATGTGTGCTTTTCCAGGCCTGATACTGGAGGCCCAGTCCTTGCACCAAGAAGCCCTCGAGGCATTCTCATTCTCCCTCTCCATCAATCCAGACTATGTCCCTAGCATGGTTTCTATGGCAAGCATTCTAAGAACTCTTGGAGCGAAATCATCGTCAATCGCGAGAACTTTCCTCCGCAGCGCCACCCGCTTAGAGCCAACAAACCATCAAGCCTGGATGGGGCTCGGACTCGTCCTGAAATCTGAAGGATCGGTGCTTGAGGCCGCTGACTGCTTCCAGGCAGCTTACGAGCTCCTAGAGTTGTCACCTATTCAGGATTTCTCCGAGCAACTGCCCATCTTGCTGCAGTAGGAACCCGTCGCCTTGCCAGATATCAAAAAGGAAAAGAAAGTAGTACATTGCCTTGCCAAGTAGCACAGGTTTTGCTGTAGAAATCTCATTGCATCCTTGGCTCTCCAACCAGTAAATTATGTGAATGTAGTATACCCATTTCCTTAGATGGACATCCTTTACCAATTTTGTTTTGTGGATGAGCAGTTATGGTAAATTATGTGAGTGTAGGTGTTTCTGTTAATGTTGCAACTCCCTGTGCTGCACATTCAGTTTTGTTCTATTGGAAGAACATAAATGAAAGAGATATGCTTGGTAGAGTGAATTTCCATTGCTCGAAGAATCTGTTTCCATCTCACAGGGAGCATTCCCACCATTAGATGAAAATTTTACATCACTGCATCCATAAAGATCAGTGCAACCGCCCTCTGTTAGTGCCAACCCTGATTTTTACTGTTAAAGCAGTAGTTGATGCAGTAGTGCTTTGGATTTCAGATAGGAATATCTCCAGCTTTTCTTTGAGGAACATTTCATTGGTTTTCTGCACTTAACCTGAAAAGTTTTAAAACAAGACCTGCTCTGTCAAGTGATGGAAGCAGTGGAGGTTTAGGCTTGGATCTGTTCAGTTGAGGAAAGGGAAGGAAGACGATCATGATAGATTGATGAATGAAGCTTGGATAGGCAGTGGACAAGTGAAGAGAATGTTTTGTGATGTCTCCATCTTACCAGAGTTTACAATCAGTATCCCAGTGACGTTTACTTAATTCTGCAGCAGACTGAATGCGAACATTCATAACTAGCCACATAAAGTGCTTCACCTTCAAAGGAGTAGAGATTTCCACAGATATCTAGCCCTTAAGTCAGTAGTGCCACTTCATTGAAACTATGATTTATCTAAAGCCAACAACATTTTCTTTGATTTATCTAATGCCAACCAGTTTGATCTCTTCAAAATTACCTGCTGATGCAACAACAGTTTTGGAACCCTTGTCACAATATACTCCCTTCGTCCCAAATTACTTGTCGCTACATCAATTTCTATCCATTTTTGCGTATGTACATATTGCAGTACATAAATACTACCCAAAAATCGAACGCCAAATTGGCTGTTACGATCCATTTTCTTTTCCACATCTTCACTTTCTGTGCCACTAACTGGGGGAGCACATTGCTAATTTTACTTTCATACTCCTACAAATAAGACGGAGGGCTATCTTGGCTCGGAGGAGCTGGAGCCATTGCATACAAGCTGCAAACATCTTGTATGCACGCAAACAAAAAGTAGTACTGAGATAAACTAACAAAACAGAGGACAAGTTCTATTCAAACATAAAAACACAGGACAGGAATAAACTAAATATTTAGTTTTCAACTCATAACCTCCATCCAGAAAGTAACACGAACAAAATAAGATAGCGGAACACTGGCTAGGAATGTCGACAGAAGTACTCAAGAAATCAGCCATCAAAACTGACTACAAAGTTCACGACACCCAGGTGGCACATATATCATCTTCTAGATATGAAGCAGCAAAATAGCAACTTCTATCCTCTACTCAGCAGAGGCAACCTCCTCTGCTCCAGGAATAACCTCATCTCCATCAGCAGGCCTGTCAAGCTTCACACCAACATCCTCCTTGTAGTCACCGTGAACCTGGAACAGGCAACATGGGTCACATTAGAACTTGAGTAGACTGGAGAACAACAATTAACGCTGTCTATCCAATGCCCAGCTAAAATATTTTCAGTAGACATGGTGGTGCCACAAGACAATTACCTCCATGAGCTTCCCCAGGTCGAACTTGGGAGCCTTCAGGATCTTCACCTTGCGGACATACACGTTCTGGAGGGGGAAGATGCTTGAGGTGGCCTTCTCAATCTCCTTTCCAATCACCTCAGGGATGAACTTGTTCACAAGCTCCTTCAAGTCACAGCTTGCAGCTTGGTTGACCATGATCTCAACCATCTTGCGGCGGATCTACAAGCAAGAAACACAGATAGAATTGTTAACAATCAGCCCAATGATCACCAGAACTTAATACATACACAGATAGAAAAAAGAGCAAGGTGAACAAATTTACCTGTCTGATCTGACTTGCTTGGGCATAGCAAGTGCGCTTCACCTGGTTTGGGCGTCTCTTGGTGAAGCCAATGGCGAACATGCGGAGCATGTAGTTGTCAGTGGTCTTCACATCCACATGAGCCTCAATGAGTGTCTGCCACTTCCTCACAAGAGACCTGAGCTTGTCAGTGGTGAAGTCCATGCCCTGGCAAGAGGAAGAACATGTTAGCAAAGGAAAAAACACAACATAACATCAGGTTTCAGGCAATGCCAAAAAGATCATTACCCAGAAGTTTGTGAGGACATTCATCCCTTGCACATCCTCAGCACGGAGTCTGATCTTCCTGTAGGCCTGGTCCTCATCGTTCTGAAGATCAGCTAGAGATACTTCGAACACCCTGTGCTTCAGACCCTCTGAGGCAATCTAAAATAAAAATGAAATGTGCAGTCAGTTAATAGTCAACTTACAACAACAAACATTAAACACATTCCTAGATGAATGTAAATGGAAAGGCTTAGAAATAAAGATTCAGTGTGTCAAATGCTACACATTCGACATAGGAACACAGTTAGAAGAATCAGTTAGACCAAACACAAACTACTAACAACACTTGAATGCTTGATTGTTGATTCTAATCAACAGACTGGGTGCTAGTTTAAAAACAGGTGGACTATAACTACAACTACAAATAAACTGTGCAAGTGTGAAACAAGATGCATGATTTGGTTTCATACTTAAGGGCTGATTCACAAATTGCACCAGAGACATTGGTGAGACAAAATAGTAAATCCCGAAATAAAATCAATTATTATCAGTAGGGTACACAAAGTATAGTTTATAAATAATAGCGATTGCATCTTAGTGCTAGTCTATCACGCCTTTCAGCACTTAACACGACGACGCAACCTTCAGAAAATGGTTCAATCCGTTTCATGCCAATAGGACTATATAGATCACAATCGCGTATATGAGAGCAGGCATACTACCAAACAGCTAATCCATGGGACACAAGACATCAATGGATGTGACAAACACTGCACGCGCAGATGCAAGGCAGGGGAGAGCATACCTTGGTACCCTGCGTCCTGGACACGAGGGTCTTGCCGACGTTGCGGCTGGTGAACAGCAGCGGCGCCTTGATGTCATACCACTGCTTCTTGGTGAACGGATCGACGCTGCAAAACCACGAGAAAGCAGGCAAGAAACCGCATCAGCACATGAAGGAGGAAGAGGAGATGAAACAGATCCTAGATCACGACGCTGCAACGGATGAGCGGGGTGGGGGAGGCACTCACGCCTTCTTCTTGCTTCCCTTCCTCCCCTTGGAGATGCGCTTGTTCTTGCCGACCGCCATGGTTGCCGCTGCGGGTGGAGTGGCGGCGCTGCGGCGTCTGGGGGCTTGAGCGTCGGGGCTTCTGGGGCGCGAGGGGATGAAACCCTACACAGGGGAGGGGTATATATAGTGCGCTTTGAGGGTTTCCATTCCATCGTGCGGTCGCGAGGATACCCGGGTGGATGGACGGATGGGATGCGGGGAAGCCCATGTGGGCTCTTCGGGGAGATTGCGTTGAAGCTTGGCCCAATAGTGTATGGCATGGGCTCGGGCCGTATCTTCTTTTGGTTAAAAAGGGGAAGAGACGGAAAGACTCCTACAAAAAGGGAAGAGACGGAAATAAATACCGTTTTGTTAAAGCACATATGAGAATTATGCTTTTTAGGCTAAAATGAGAATTAAGTATTGCATATCTAAGTTCGTCACCACGTAATTAGTTGTTGTTTGATACGTGCAAAAGGTTCGTCTCTGCTATCAGGCGCGTGTTTGTCTCCTGGCGGGCCATGTTTGCTTTTTGTGTTCATCTCGCATGGGCTTTTTTATGTTTTGTGGGTTTTATGAATTGCGTGTGTTGCTCCCTTTGTTGTTGTTGTTGTATGTTTTTTTCTTTGCAATGAAGTATGACACGGCGAAAGAACTGAAGAGTCAGCCTTTTATAGGAGGAGTGCCACAACCTCTCATGTACCGGTTTTGGGCTAGAAGCTTCCAACTAGTATTTTGTTTTTTCTCCTTTGCTATTTTGGGTTTTTACAATTTTTTGTTATTTTTATTTATTTACTGTTTCTTTTTTCATTGATTTGTTTTCAAAATCATGATTTTTTGTTTTGTTTCTAAATTTTAATTTCTTTATACTTTTTTGTTTTTTGGATTTATTAATTTTCATTTCTACTCCTAATGTCTCAGTTGGTAGAATAGCTTTCATGATTTTTTTTCGCCTGGTTAGTTTTCGTCGGTTTATTTTCATCTCGCCTCTCATCACCCCTCCCACGTTATTTTTTTCTTCTTCGCACTTAAAATCGAATCACGCTTGATACTCCTTTCATTTATTCGCGCTTGCTTTGTCAGATGTCGATTCAATTCAATCATGTAAATATTTGGCAATTAAGAATTCAGAAATAATACCATATACATAAGATCACCTTCCAAACAGATCACCTCCCTCTCTGATTTATTTCTCCCACCGATCCCCCTCCATACTTAGCTCCACTAGGGGGAAAAACACAACCGTCGAAGCCACGCCCTCACGTGATCACGTATCACAATGAGAAGATTCCTTATCTCTACTCCTAATGGAGCAGTTGGTAGTCTCCGTTGCACATTTTTTTTCGTCTCACCTCCCGCCCTTCGCTTGGTTTATTTTCGTCTCTCCTCCCACCTACCTCGCAGGTAACGATCCCCTCGAAAAAAACCAACCAAAACCACGTTAGGAGGGAGCGATGTCTCCAGGTAGTCCCCACGCATGCCAGAGAATCAAACGAAAAAAATTGACGACTCGCACGCACGAGCGAGCGAGGCGATCAGAGTGCCCTCGATCCCCATCCTAGTCACAGCATATCCCTTCATTGCCGCCCTCGCACTCGCATCAAGTGCCCTCAATCCTAGTAGGAGTAGGAATCCCCCCTTGAGGTGCACCATGAGGGCCGACCGCCCCCCTCCTCCCCTCCTTTATATACAGGGGAGGGGGCACCCCATAGACACATAAGTTGACAATTGTTTTAGCCGTGTGCGGTGCCCCCCTCCACAGATACACACCTCGGTCATATCATCGTAGTGCTTAGGCAAAGCCCTGCGCCGGTAACTTCATCATCACTATCAACACGCTGTCGTGCTGACGAAACTCTCCCTCGGCCTCAACTGGATCAAGAGTACGAGGGACATCACCGAGCTGAACATGTGCAGATCGCGGAGGTGTCGTGCATTCGGTACTTGATCGGTTGGATCACGAAGATGTTCGACTACATCAACTGCGCTTCTTAACGCTTCCGCTTTCGGTCTACGAGGGTACGTAGATATACTCTCCCCTCTCGTTGCTATGCATCCCTAGATAGATCTTGCGTGATCGTAGGAATTTTTTTAAAATACTGCATTCCCCAACAGTGACATCCGAGCCAGGTCTATGCTTAGATGTTATATGCACGAGTAGAACACAAAGGAGTTGTGGGCGTGGGTATATACATATTGCTTGTCGTCACTAGTTGTTTCTTGATTCAGCGGTATTGTTGGATGAAGCGGCCCGGACCGACGGTACATGACCGCGTTCATGAGACTGGTTCTACGGACGTGCTTTGCACACAGGCGGCTGGCGGGTGTCAGTTTCTCCAACTTTAGTTGAATCGGATTCAATGAACATGGTTCTTTCTGAGGATCAAAAAGCAATCACTATACTGCGTTGTGGTTTTTGATGCATAGGTAAGAACGGTTCTTGCTAAGCCCGTAGCAGCCACGTAAAACTTGCAACAACAAAGTAGAGGATGTCTAACTTGTTTTTGCAGGGCATGTTTGTTGGGGAACGTAGTAATTTCAAAAAAATTCCTACGCACACGCAAGATCATGGTGATGCATAGCAACGAGAGGGGAGAGTATGATCTACGTACCCTTGTAGATCGCAACGGAAGCGTTGACACAACGTAGAGGAAGTAGTCGTACGTCTTCCCGATCCGACCGATCCAAGCACCGTTACTCCGGCACCTCCGAGTTCTTAGCACACGTACAGCTCAATGACGCTTCCCGGGCTCCGATCCAGCAAAGCTTCGGGGATGAGTTCTGTCAGCACGACGGCGTGGTGACGATGATGATGTTCTACCGACGCAGGGCTTCGCCTAAGCACTACAACGATATGACCGAGGTGGAATATGGTGGCAGGGGGCACCGCACACGGCTAAGGAACGATCACGAGGATCAACTTGTGTGTTCTAGGGTGCCCCCTTGCCTCCGTATATAAAGGATCCAAGGGGGGGGGGGTGCGGCCGGCCTAGAGGAGGGCGCAGGAGGAGTCCTACTCCTAACGGGAGTAGGACTCCCCTCCCTTTCCTTGTCCAAGTAGGAGAGAAGGGGGGAGAGAAGGAAAGGGGGGGCGCCGCCCCTCCCTCCTTGTCCAATTCGGACTAGGGGGAGAGGGGGCGCGCGGCCTGCCCTGGCAGCCCCTTCCTCTTCTCCACTTTAGGCCCATGAGGCCCATTAACCTCCCGGGGGGTTCTGGTAACCCCCCGGTGCTCCGGTTTTATCCGAAACTTCCCCGGAACGCTTCCGGTGTCCGAATATAGTCATCCAATATATCAATCTTTATGTCTCGACCATTTCGAGACTCCTCGTCATGTCCGTGATCACATCCGGGACTCCGAACAAACTTCGATACATCAAAATGCATAAAACTCATAACAACTGTCATCGTAACTTTAAGCGTGCGGACCCTACAGTTCGAGAACAATGTAGACATGACCGAGACACGTCTCCGGTCAATAACCAATAGCGGGACCTGGATGCCCATATTGGCTCCTACATATTCTACGAAGATCTTTATCGGTCAGACCGCATAACAACATACGTTGTTCCCTTTGTCATCGGTATGTTACTTGCCCGAGATTCGATCGTCGGTATCCAATACCTAGTTCAATCTCGTTACCGGCAAGTCTCTTTACTCGTTCCGTAATACATCATCTCACAACTAACATATTAGTTGTAATGCTTGCAAGGCTTATGTGATGTGCATTACCGAGAGGGCCCAGAGATACCTCTCCGACAATCGGAGTGACAAATCCTAATCTCGAAATACGCCAACGCAACATGTACCTTCGGAGACACCTGTAGTGCTCCTTTATAATCACCCAGTTACGTTGTGACGTTTGGTAGCACCCAAAGTGTTCCTCTGGTAAACGGGAGTTGCATAATCTCATAGTCATAGGAACATGTATAAGTCATGAAGAAAGCAATAGCAACATACTAAACGATCGGGTGCTAAGCTAATGGAATGGGTCATGTTAATCAGATCATTCAACTAATGATGTGATCCCGTTAATCAAATAACAACTCCTTTGTCTATGGTTAGGAAACATAACCATCTTTGATTAACGAGCTAGTCAAGTAGAGGCATACTAGTGACACTCTGTTTGTCTATGTATTCACGCATGTATCATGTTTCCGGTTAATACAATTCTAGCATGAATAATAAACATTTATCATGATATAAGGAAATAAATAATAACTTTATTATTGCCTCTAGGGCATATTTCCTTCAATGTTGTGATGTGATATGGTCAAGACGTGATTATATAAATTGTTGTATAAGATGATCATATTTTGTAACACAGTTATCGGCAACTGGCATAAGCCATATGATTGTCGCTTTTATTGTATGAAATGCAATCGCCATGTAATTGCTTTACTTTATCACTAAGTGGTAGCGATAGTCGTAGAAGCAATAGTTAGCGAGACGACAACGATACTATGATGGAGATCAAGGTGTCAAGCCGGTGACGATGGTGATCATGACGGTGCTTTGGAGATGGAGATCAAAGGCACAAGATGATGATGGCCATATCATATCACTTATATTGATTGCATGTGATGTTTATCCTTTATGCATCTTATTTTGCTTAGTACGTCGATAGCATTATAAGATGATCTCTCACTAAATTTGAAGGTATAAGTGTTCTCCCTGAGTATGCACCGTTGCTACAGTTCATCGTGCTGAGACACCATATGATGATCAGGTGTGATAAGCTCTACGTTCACATACAACGGGTGCAAGCCAGTTTTGCACAAGCATATTACTCGGGTTAAACTTGATGAGCCTAGCATATGCAGATACGGCCTCGGAACACTGAGACCGAAAGGTCGAGCATGAATCATATAGTAGATATGATCAACATAGTGATGTTCACCATTGAAAACTACTCCATCTCACGTGATGATCGGACATGGTTTAGTTGATATGGATTACGTGATCACTTAGATGATTAGAGGGATGTCTATCTAAGTGGGAGTTGATAACCCACAAGTATAGGGGATCGCAACAGTTTTCGAGGGTAGAGTATTCAACCCAAATTTATTGATTCGACACAAGGAGAGCCAAAGAATATTCTCAAGTATTAGCAGCTGAGTTGTCAATTCAACCACACCTGGAAAACTTAATATCTGCAGCAAAGTATTTAGTAGCAAAATAATATGGAAGTAAGGGTAACGGTGGCAAAAGTAACAGTATTGGTTTTGTAGTGATTGTAATAGTGGCAACGAAAAAGTAACTAAGCAAAGATCAATATGTGAAAAGCTTGTGGGCATTGGATCAGTGATGGATAATTATGTCGGATGCGATTCCTCATGCAACAGTTATAACATAGGGTGACACAGAACTAGCTCCAGTTCATCAATGTAATGTAGGCATGTATTCCAAATATAGTCATACGTGCTTATGGAAAAGAACTTGCATGACATCTTTTGTCCTACCCTGCCATGGCAGCGGGGTCCTATTGGAAACTAAGGGATATTAAGGCCTCCTTTTAATAGAGTACCGGAACAAAGCATTAGCACTTAGTGAATACATGAACTCCTCAAACTACAGTCATCACTACAAAAAAAGACACATCCGTGACATTTTGGGCTGAACGAATTTTTTTTCTGTCATACATATGACACTTCTATGACGATAATTGTGACAAAAACCGGTATCATCGTAGATGTAGTGGGCTCCTACTTCTATGACAAAAAATCATGACAGAAAATGGGCTTTTCGTCCTGGGCGGGTCGGAGACGCAGCTGCATGACATTCTTTGGGCCGTCCATGACAGAAAAAACCGTGGTAGAAGCGAGGGGGAGGAAAATTTCGGAGAGTTCCCGGTTACGGTGGGAGGTCGGGGGCCGAGCAATGCGCGTTTCTCTCGTACACGTACGCGTGTGTGTGTGAGGCGTTGGCTCTAACCGAACCCGAGCGAGGCGTTGGGCTCTAACGGAACCCGAGCGATTGCACTGCAGGCTACGCGTTACTGAACCCGAGCGATCGATCGATGGCTGTTAACTGAACCCGATCGAGCGATTCCTTCGCTATTGCTGCTAACTGAAGCCGATCGATGCTGCCTCTGGGATGAACAGTGAGCGTTGCCAGGGGCGTGGATGAACAGTGAGCGGTGGCATTGCCTCTGGATGAACAGGACCCCGTGGTGTGGTGGAGGGCTGGATGAACAGTAGACGGTGGGGGGTGCCCGTGGAGGGGTGGTTGAACAGGACCCCGTGGTGTGGAGGGATGGATTAACAGTAGACGGTGGAGGGGTGCCCGTGGAGGGGTGGTTGAACAGTAGCCGGCGGAGTAGCGCGCGGTGGAGGCTGGATGAACAGGAGCCCGTGGAGGCCGAGGAGGTCGACGGTAGCCCGTGGAGGCTGGAGGAGGTCGACGGTAGAGATGAGCAGTATCCCGTGGAGTCCCGTTTTGCGGTACGCCACACCCCTCCTGATGAACAGGACCCTCGTTTCGACCGTAGGAGGTCCGTTTCGTCCGTTTTGCGGTACGCCACACCCCTCCCTATCAACAGGACCCCCGTTTCGACCGTAGGAGGTCCGTTTCGTCCGTTTTGCGGTACGTCACACCCCTACCGATCAACAGGACCCTTGTTTCGACGGTAGGAGGTCCGTTTCCTCCGTTTTGCGGTACGCCAGACCCCTCCCGATCAACAGGACCCCGTTCCGAACGTAGGAGGTCCGTTTTCTCCGTTGTGCGGTACGACAGGCCTCGTTTCCATCGCCTGTTCCGTCTAAGCCCTCCCGATGAACACGACCACGCATTCCGTTCCGACCCGCCGGTTGGCTCCCACGCGTTCCGTTGCCTCCCGATGAACACGACGCATTCCGTTGCCTCCCCATGAACACGACGCGTTCCGTTGCCTCCCCATGAACACGACGCGTTCCGTTGCCTCCCCATGAACACGACGACGACGCTGTTTCTCCATTCCGACCCAGCCATGTACACGAGCCCTGGCCGTACGTATGCGCGAGTAGGCGTTCGAGACCCCGCCCGTATGTACACATACGTGGCCATATTTTCTTTCTTGCACCCTGGCCGTTGTACGTACGTGCACATGCTACGTGCGCGCCTCTACTACGACACGTGCGCGCCTCTACATCCACCAGTATATATGTACGTACACGTTTTCGACCAGAACGACAACGCTACGTACGCTTCGACCAGGTGGGTCCCGACTGTCAGGCACTTCCTTGCCTGCGAAGATGTAGCTGGTGGGTCCCAGCAGTCAAGGGGGCGAATCATTTTTTTTTGCCCGGACGCACTTCCTTGCGTGCGAAGATGTAGCTGACGGGTCCCAGCAGTCAGGGGGAAACGTTTTTTTCACAAAATACAGTGGCCCGTTCGGTGGGTCCCAGCTGTCAGGTGGAGGAATCATTATTTTCCACGTAATAAGGAGGCACTTCCTTGCTGCGGCCGTGGACCCAGCTGTCAGCCTCTCCACGTACAGTCCACGTCCAATGGAAGTCGTTCCTTGACCACGTTGACCACGCCGCACCGAGAGCACCAGGGCGGTGGACAACGACGAGGCCTGGGAAGGGGACGACGGGGAGCCGGGGAAGACGCGACAGTGGAAGCCCGCGCGGAGAGGAGTACGAGGGTTCACTGGTTCGGCTGCGGTGTGAGGCTGCCGTCGCCGCAGGGTCTGGCCAGCGGTGGGAATAGTAGGGGGCGGTGAGGCCTCCGCGGCAGCACAGCCGGCCACGGGAGGCAGGAGCATGCGGCACGACCGGCGCTGTTTTGGGCGGCTAGAGCAAGAAGACCAGAGGTTGAAGAAGCACTACGACCGTTGGATGGACATCGTACGGTCACTGGAGCTAGAATCGTTCATATTGACTAAAGTTGACAAAGGCCCCCGTCCCAGTCAACTTAGTAGGCCCACAAGTCAGCCTCCCACCATGGTGGGTCCCAGCTAGCAGGGGGGTATTCATTTTTTGTGCGTAATAAGGAGGCACTTCCGGTGGGTCCGAGCTGACAGCGGGGGGAACATTTTTTTTGCGAAATACGCTGGCCCGTCCGGTGGGTCCCAGCAGTCAGGGGGAAACGTTTTTTTCACGAAAATAAGATGGCCTGTCCGGTGGGTCCCTGCTGTCAGGTGGAGGAATAATTATTTTGCGCGTAATAAGGAGATACTTCCTTGTGGCCGCCTGGACCCAGCTGTCAGCCTCTCCACGTACAGTATTTTTCCGATGAAAGTCGGTCGTTGACCACATTGACCACGCCGTGCGGAGAGCACCAGGGCGGTGTTCTGGACGACGGCGAGGCCTGGGAAGGGGACGACGCGGAGCCGGGGAAGACGCAGCAGTGGAAGCCCGCGCGGAGAGAAGTACGAGGGTTCACTGGTTCGGCTGCGGTGTGAGGCTGCCGTCGCCGCAGAATAACAGGGGGTGTGGGTGAGTAGAGAGATGGTCTGGCTAGCGGCGGGAGTAGTATGGGGCGGTGAGGTCTCCGCGACATCACAGCCGGCCACGGGAGGCAGGAGCACGCGACATGACCAGCGCTGCTTTGGGCGGCTGAAGCAAGAAGACCAGAGGTTGAAGAAGCACTACGGCCGTTGGATGGACATCGTACGATCACTGCAGCTAGAATCGTTTATATTGACTAAGTTGAGAAAGCCCTTGGTACGCGTCAACTTAGTAGGCCCACAGCTCGGATTTGGCAGAGAACATATAGCCCATTTGCGATTTGTAAGAATGTACATCCCATTTTTTAATTCTAATGGAATTTGCTACAGCCCATTTACAGTTTGTTAAAAATACAACCCAACTTCTAGCTAGGACAACGATTAATAATTTCAAACAACCGCTCAAAACAGAATTAAAAAAAAATTCCCACATTTTGATGGGATCCGAAATATTTGTATCTGAAATTTCTAGTCAGGTTAAATATAATTTCAAAATAAAGTTGTATTACATTAAAATCCAATGAAATATTGCGCGCGCAACAAGTAATGAAATTAAAATTTTCAAATTCCAAAAACAATATATTGTTCAAACTAATTATGTGTTTGGTGCATAGTAACTGTCCAGTTATTATAATTACATCCCATTTATTATTTCTTAAAGTTCATTTTCTTGTTAAGCCTAATACATACCTCATAGGAAAGTTTGCAACCCAGCGGGGCGGAGAATAACAAGTTGACCTGGATATTGTGTACAACTGTCGGCCCAGTTGCATTGCTGATGTTGAAAAAAAGGCCCGTGTAGTACAGTACAACCTAATATGGTTACTCAACCCACATTCAGCAACACAGAAAAGGCCCAAACAAAGCTTCTATACAACTTTTTGAAGTCACTGAGCTCAATTAATAACTTAAGAAAAAAGTTAGATTACAGTGGAACCTAATTAAAAGCTGTCACGAGCAAATAAATAATTCAACGGGTCCCACTTGTGCGTGTGCGCGCGTGTGTGTGTGTGTGTGTGTGTGTGTTTGTGTGTGAGAGAGAGAGAGACCCATCGGTCGATGCTCATAAATACATCTTTCAGCCATATGCATTGCTGATGCTCAGTAAAACTTATATAGTTGACACAATCATATAGAACATCATAGCACACTGAACTTGCATACAAAAATTTCACGCAGGCGGCACAATCAGAATGGAAGCAGTGGATCGCTACGGGAAGGGCTATGTTGAAACCAATGAAATCGTACATAATGGTTCATCGTCTTTATCAATGACGGGGAAATATCTTGAATGTTGTGCAAAGAAAACAGACAAACAACACAATAAGTTCTGCTAGCACATTAAGTTGACGTACAGCCTTTCTAAAAAAAGTTCAGGTACAAAATTAGAACAGGTCACAATCAAATGTACTGGCATATCAGTGCTTCACACCCATAGCTCGGATTTAACTAGTATCTGACAAGATTCAGTTGTTACCTCAAATTAGAGCACATCCAGGCAGCCAGCCCTGCCTCTTCTCCCAAAGAAGTAGTGGCCTCCACCGCGCGATGGAGTAGGCCCTGTGCCATCCATCGTTCCAAGCAACACGGGGAAAGTCTGACGTTGACTCCTGCAATGGACGTCGTCGACGGACCCTGGCACCAGCGGCGGCAGCAGGACTTCGATTGATGGATTGACCACTTCTTCGACATGCACGAACACTCGATACAGGTACATCCCTAACATGGTCCGCGGCGGCCTTGGTGGCGACGAATAGTATAACCCCGGTTCCTGCACTGGTATCTCAACACCAATCACCTTCGGTATGGTGGACGACTTCTTCATCCATGCCATAACCGTCAGAACCCAGCTATCTGGAGGAACAAACATACTTACGAGCTCACCTCCAAGGTCATTGATAAGCTCGTTCATGGACTCGTTGTTTCAAGCACGTCGAGGCATGCCGTGGAAGTTAAGCTTTGTTAAAAACTCAAGCTCAGAGGGCACCAAGCCCCATCCTGGGTGCCACCGATCAAAGCTCACCAGCGCGCCATTGTAGAACAAACGCCGAGAAGATTCAAACACACGACTGCAGTCGAAAGTTGTCCGGAACCTGACGAAGAAATCAGCCGGTGGCAGACGGACTTCGACGAGCAAATCACTTATTTGGATGCCGTGCGCAATGTCAAGAGCTTTGACAAGGTCGTCCAGCGAGACGGGAGGCCGGTCGCCGTTGATGGTTACCATCAGCACTTTGCCGGCAAACTGGTCGTCAAGCGCCGCCATGCCACTGTTGAGCGACAGCACACAGCGACCTAAGGCAGGACGGACCTCAGGATCTCTGGCTCGAAGATCCGCGTTGACCAGCGACATGACAGTGCGCTTGAGTACAGGGAGTACAGGAGGGGGATTTGGGGGAACTAGAGTAGGAATCGAGATTCCAGAGGTGGGGGAGGGGCGGGAGACTGGGGATGAAAAGGTAGCATGAATTTTGAGCACGCGCCAATATGCTCTCGGCGCGCAAGCGCACGAAAACACCGGTGGCGCCCACATGTCGGCCTAAGAGTCCTTATTCTTTCTTTTTTGGAGAGCCCGGCCTTTTTTCAGGATCTTTTGAGAGCACGGCCTGAGAGTCGTAATTGACCTGTTTGGCATTGCGTTACTACTCGGCCATATTCAACGACACCTCACTGGCCCAAACAAGTGTACATCATCGAAAAGACACTGAGCTCAAATTATATAACTTGAAAAAAGGAGATATACCCTGAACACTGGAGAATGGTGATGCCCTCATTTAGCTCACCAGTAGTTCGAGACAATAAACAGTTTGAAACAACGATATATACAACATTCAAACACTGACTAGTGACTAGTACTGACATAAACAGCAAGACATGATAGTTCATAAGAAGTCTTGCTACACCACCAAAATGCACCCATCTGCAGCATTCAGACTCTCGTGATCCAGACGAGAATGACATTCTAAACAGAAGCAACTATTACATAGTAAGAGTGACATAGACGAGGATGACCAAATGACAAGGAATATGCATAACAAAAGAAAGAACTACCCATCTACACGTTTATTAAAATCAGAGACATCAAAGGATTTTGTTTATTAAAATATAGTGAACCAGCAGCCCAAGTGCACCACAGTATCCATCTAAGCTTTGTTCCAACAATCGATGACAAATGAACAAATTTCACAATACCAAATTAGTCTATTTACACAGAATAGGTTTGCATCTGCTCCATCTACACAAAATTACTCCATTTACATGAACAGCGTGGTGACCCGGAAGAACAAGTGCCTGGCGAACGTGAGCTCGCTCCTCATCCTCGCAACCGCCCTGGCCTCGACGTCCAGATCAATGGCGGTCCTTGCTCTTCCGGGGCGCCTCGGCAACAAGCTAGAGGCTAGCGTGGCAGGAGTCGTCGTTGACGGCCACGAAGGCCATGGTGCCACCGCACTGGACGCGGCCGGCCCGGACCCAGCCGCCCACGACCACACGCTCGCCGGCGAGGGCGTCCGTGGCGGCCTGGATTGCGCGGATGGGCGTGCGGGACGCGGCCTTCGGGGGCTACAGGTGGTCGGCGGCCATCGGGAGCTCAGCCGTCGGTGCTGCTGCTGCCATCGGGGGCGACGGGGCACGGATTCCGCTGGGGGCGACGGAGCACGGAGGCCGCCGGGGGGACAAGCGAGGGGGACGGGCCGGGGCCGGCGGGCTAGATGGCGGCCCGCGAGGCCGGGGCCGACCGGCGAGATGGCAGCCAGCGAGGCGGGGGCCGGCCGGTGAGGTGGTGGCGAGTGCCGGCGGGCCTACGGGGGCGACGGGGGAAGTGGTCGGGGGCGACGGAGCTGGGGGTGAAGGTGGAAGTGGCCGCGGCCGGCAGGCGATGTGGTGGCCGGCGAGGACGGGGCCGGGGCGGGTGGTGGCGGGTAGGTGAGATCGGGAGCAGGGAGAGAGATGAGAGAGAGACGTGGTGGGGTGGGTGAGATCGGGAGCAGGAAGAGAGATGAGAGAGAAGTGGTGGGTGGGTGAGACCGATGGATAAGGCAGGCAGTGGGGGCGTGGGGCGCGCGGGTGTTGCCTTGGGGGCGCGTGCATCGTGGGTGTGTGGGGTATGCGTCCGACAGAACGTGTGTCTGAGATCTTGCCAACTCATCGATCCAGGTGATTGATCCGCGAGCTGTGCTTTCTCTTTGCCGTGAGTGTTTCTTTGCCGTGTGCCTTTGGAACCTTTGCCGTCCGCTTCAGCTGGCCCGTCTGGATTAACTAGCCGCAGGGTCCAGTGGGGCCCAGTTGGGCTCTTTGCCGTCTGCCTTCTGAAGCTTTGCCGTCCGCTGGCCGGCGACAAAGAAATGGCAGATGGCAAACAATATATTTGCCATCAGCCAGTTTTTTGCCGTCTGCTAGCAGACGGCAAAGAATAAGCTGATGGCAAATTCCCTGATTCCTGTAGTGCCATGTGATTAACACCCAAAGGGTTTACTAGATTCAATAATCTAGTTCACATTGCTATGTGATTAACGCCCAAAGAGTACTAAGGTGTGATCATGTTTTGCTTGTGAGAGAAGTTTAGTCAACGGGTCTGCCACATTCAGATCCGTAAGTATTTTGCAAATTTCTATGTCAACAATGCTCTGCACTAAGCTACTCTAGCTAATTGCTCCCACTTTTAATATGTATCTAGATTGAGACTTTGAGTCATCTGGATCGGTGTCAAAACTTGCATCGATGTAACCTTTTACGACCAACCTTTTGTCACCTCCATAATCGAGAAACATATCCTTATTCCACTAAGGATAATTTTGACCAATGTCCAGTGATCTACTCCTAGATCACTATTGTACTCCCTTGCCAAACTCAGGGCAGGGTATACAATAGGTCTGGTACACAGCATGGCATACTTTATAGAACCTATGGCTGAGGCATAGGGAATGACTTTCATTCTCTCTCTATCTTCTGCCGTGGTTGGGTTTTGAGTCTTACTCAACTTCACACCTTTGTAACACAGGCAAGAACTCCTTCTTTGACTGTTCCATTTTGAACTACTTCAAAATCTTGTCAAGGTATGTACTCATTGAAAAAACTTATCAAGCGTCTTGATCTATCTCTATAGATCTTGATGCTCGATATGTAAGCAGCTTCACCGAGGTCTTTCTTTGAAAAAACTCCTTTCAAACATTCCTTTATGCTTTGCAGAATAATTCTACATTATCTTTGATCAACAATATGTCATACACATATACTTATCAGAAATGTTGTAGTGCTCCCACTCACTTTCTTGTAAATACAGGCTTCACCGCAAGTCTGTATAAAACTATATGATTTGATCAACTTATCAAAGCGTATATTCCAACTCCGAGATGCTTGCACCAGTCCATAGATGGATCGCTGGAGCTTGCATATTTTGTTAGCACCTTTAGGATTGACAAAACCTTCTGGTTGCATCATATACAACTCTTCTTTAATAAATCCATTAGGGAATGCAGTTTTGTTTATCCATTTGCCAGATTTCATAAAATGTGGCAATTGTTAACATGATTCGGACAGACTTAAGCATAGATACGAGTGAGAAACTCTCATCGTAGTCAACACCTTGAACTTGTCGAAAACCTTTTTGCGACAATTCTAGCTTTGTAGATGGTAACACTACTATCAGCGTCTGTCTTCCTCTTGAAGATCCATTTAATCTCAATGGCTTGCCGATCATTGGGCAAGTCAATCAAAGTCCATACTTTGCTCTCATACATGGATCTCATCTCAGGTTTCATGGCCTCAAGCCATTTCGCGGAATCTGGGCTCATCATTGCTTCCTCATAGTTCGTAGGTTCATCATGGTCAAGTAACATGATCTTCGGAACAGGATTACCGTACCACTCTGGTGCGGATCTCACTCTGGTTTACCTACGAGGTTCGGTAGTAACTTGATATGAAGTTACATGATCATCATCATTAGCTTCCTCACTAATTGGTGTAGTAGTCACAGGAACAAATTTCTGTGATGAATTACTTTCCAATAAGGGAGCAGGTATAGTTACCTCATCAAGTTCTACTTTCCTCCCACTCACTTCTTTCGAGAGAAACTCCTTCTCTAGAAAGGATCCATTCTCAGCAATGAATATCTTGCCTTCGGATCTGTGATAGAAGGTGTACCCAACATTTTCTTTTGGGCATCCTATGAAGATTTACTTCTCTGATTTGGGTTCGAGCTTATCATGTTGAAACTTTTTTACATAAGCATCACAGTCCCAAACTTTAAGAAACGACAGCTTAGGTTTCTCGCCAAACCACAGTCATACAGTGTCGTCTCAACGGATTTAGATGGTGCCCTATTTAACGTGAATGTAGCTGTCTCTAATGCATAACCCCAAAACGATAGTGGTAATCGGTAAGAGACATCATATATCGCACCATATCTAATAAAGCACGGTTATGACGTTCGGACACACCATTACACTGTGGTGTTCCAGGTGGCGTGAGTAGTGAAACTATTTCATATTGTTTTAACTGAAGGCCAAACTCGTAACTCAAATATTTTACTTCTGTGACCATATCATAGAAAATTTTATTTTGTTACGATGATTCTCCACTTCACTCTGAAATTCTTTGAACTTTTCAAATGTTTCAGACTTGTGTTTCATCAAGTAGATATACTCATATCTGCTCAAATCATCTGTGAAGATCAGAAAATAATGATACCTACCGCGAGCTTCAATACTCATCGGACCACATACATCAGTATGCATGATTTCCAACAAATCTGTTGCTTTCTACATTGTTCCGGAGAACGGAGTCTTAGTCATCTTGCCCATGAGGCATGGTTCGCAAGCATCAACTGATTCATAATCAAGTGATTCCAAAAGCCCATTAGCATGGATTTTCTTCATGCGCTTTACACCAATATGACCTAAACGGCAGTGCCACAAATAAGTTGCACTATCATTATTAACTTTGCATCTTTTGGTTTCAATATTATGAATATGTGTATCACTATGATCGAGATCCAACGAACCATTTTCATTGGGTGTGTAACCATATATGTAAACAGAACAACAATTTATTCTCTTACTTAAATGAATAACCGTATTGCAATAAACATGATCAAATCATATTCATGCTCATTGCAAACACCAAATAACACTTATTTAGGTTCAACACTAATCCCGAAAGTATAGGGAGTGTGCGATGATGATCATATCAATCTTGGAACCACTTCCAACACACATCGTCACTTCACCCTTAACTAGTCTCTGTTTATTTTGCAACTCCCATTTCGAGTTACTACTCTTAGCAACTGAACCAGTATCAAATATCGAGGGGTTGCTATAAACACTAGTAAAGTACACATCAATAACATGTATATCAAATATAGCTTTGTTCACTTTGCCATCCTTCTTATCCACCAAATACTTGTGGTAGTTCCGCTTCTAGTGACCAGTCCCTTTGCAGTAGAAGCACTTAGTCTCAGGCTTAGGTCTAGACTTGGGTTTCTTCACTTGAGCAGAAACTTGTTTGCCGTTCTTCTTGAAGTTCCCCTTCTTCCCTTTGCCCTTTCTCTTGAAACTAGTGGTCTTGTCAACCATCAACACTTGATGTTTTTCTTGATTTCTACCTTCGCCGATTTTTGCATCACAAAGAGCTTGGGAATCGTTTCCGTTATCCCTTGCATATTATAGTTCATCACGAAGTTCTACTAACTTGGCGATGGTGACTAGAGAATTATGTCAATCACTATTTTATCTGGAAGATTAACTCCCACTTGATTCAAGCGATTGTAGTACCCAGACAATCTGAGCACATGCTCACTGCTTGAGCTATTCTCCTCCATCTTTCAGCTATAGAACTTGTTGGAGACTTCATATCTCTCAACTCGGGTATTTACTTGAAATATTAACTTCCAACTCCTGGAACATCTCATATGGTCCATGACGTTCAAAACGTCTTTGAAGTCCCGATTCTAAGCTGTTTAAGCATGTGCACTAAACTATCAAGTAGTCATCATATTGAGCTAGCCAAACGTTCATAACGTCTGTATCTGCTCCTGCAATAGGTCTGTCACCTAGCGGTGCATCAAGGACATAATTCTTCTATGCAGCAATGAGGATAAACCTCAGATCACGGATCCAATCCGCATCATTGCTACTAACATCATTCAACTTAGTTTACTCTAGAAACATATAAAAATTAAACGGGGAGCAACATCGCGAGCTATTGATCTACAACATAGATATGCTAATACTACCAGGACTAAGTTCATGATAAATTAAAGTTCAAATAATCATATTACTTAAGAACTCCCACTTAGAAAGATATCCCTCTAATCCTCTAAGTGATCATGTGATCCAAATCAACTAAACCATGTCTGATCATCACGTGAGATGGAGTAGTATCAATGGTGAACATCAATATGTTGATCATATCTACTATATGATTCACGCTCGACCTTTCGGTCTCCGTGTTCTGAGGCCATATCTGTTATATGCTAGGCTCGTCAAGTTTAACCTGAGTATTCCGCGTGTGCAACTATTTTGCACCCGTTGTATTTGAACGTAGAGCCTATCACACCCGATCATCACGTGGTGTCTCAACACGAAGAACTTTCGCAACGGTGCATACTCAGGAAGAACACTTATACCTTGATAATTTAGTGAGAGATTATCTTATAAAGCTACCGCCGAACTAAGCAAAATAAGATGTATAAAAGATAAACATCACATGCAATCATAATATGTGACATGATATGTCCATCATCATCTTGTGCCTTTGATCTCCATCTTCAAAGCATCATCATGATCTCCTTCGTCACCGGCATGACACCATGATCTCCATCATCTTGATCTATATCAATGTGTCGTCACATGGTTGTCTCGCCGACAATTGCTCTTGCAACTATTGCTATCGCATAGCGATAAAGTAAAGCAATTATTTGGCGCTTGCATCTTATGCAATAGAGAGATAACCATAAGGCTTTTGCCAGTTTCCGATAACTTCAACAAAACATGATCATCTCATACAACAACTTATATCTCATCACGACTTGACCATATCACATCACAACATGCTCTGCAAAAACAAGTTAGACGTCCTCTACTTTGTTGTTGCAAGTTTTACGTGGCTACTACGGGCTGAGCAAGAACCGTTCTTACCTATGGATCAAAACCACAATGATAGTTTGTCAAGTTGGTGTTGTTTTAACCTTCGCAAGGACCGGGCGTAGGCACACTCGGTTCAACTAAAGTTGGAGAAACTGACACCCGCCAGCCACCTGTGTGCAAAGCACGTCGGTAGAACCAGTCTCGTGTAAGCGTACGCGTAATGTCGGTCCGGGCCGCTTCATCCAACAATACCGCCGAACCAAAGTGTGACATGCTGGTAAGCAGTATGACTTATATCGCCCACAACTCACTAGTGTTCTACTCGTGCATATTACATAAACACATAAAACCTAGGCTCGGATGCCACTGTTGGGTAACGTAGTAATTTCAAAAAAATCCTACGCACACGCAAGATCATGGTGATGCATAGCAACGAGAGGGGAGAGTGTCGTCTATGTACCCTCGTAGACCGGCAACGGAAGCGTTGACACAAGGTAGAGGAAGTAGTCGTACGTCTTCCCGATCCGACCGATCCAAGTACCGAACGTACGGCACCTCCGAGTTCAGCACACGCTCAGCCCGATGACGTCCCTCGAACTCCGATCCAGCCGAGTGTTGAGGGAGAGTTTCGTCAGCATGACGGCGTGGTGACGATGTTGATGTTCTACCGACGCAGGGCTTCGCCTAAGCACCGCTACAGTATTATCGAGGTGGACTATGGTGGAGGGGGGGTGATGAAGCTATGTACCTAGGGTAGGGTCATGGGCCTATCCTAACTGCTCTACCCAAGGACATATCTAGAAGAAACCACCTTTCAATCGACTTGGAGGTGTTCCACTCGACAGACTCGAAGACGCTCGACCAAGAAACAATCACTCGACCAAGATCCAACCACTCGACGGCCAGGAGACCTGAAGTCACTCCGCACGCTAACGGTCGGTCATTAAGTAGCTTTTATGGTCATCATAGCACTTTATTACTAGCGTTACCAGTAACGCTCTGCCTTAATGTACATTGAACCCTTTGTAACATGGGCTGGCCGGGGTCCTGGCGCGCTCTATATAAGCCACCCCCCTCCTCCGAGACAAGGGTTCGCACCTCTGTAACCCATATTCATATAATCCAGTCGACCGCCTTCGGGCTCCGAGACGTAGGGCTATTACTTCCTCCGAGAAGGGCCTGAACTCGTAAACCTTGCGTGCTTACAACTTCCCCACAGCTAAGATCTTGCCTCTCCATACTTACCCCCCTACACTACTGTCAGACTTAGAACCACGACAGTTGGCGCCCACCTTGGGGCAGGTGTTTTAGCGTTTGTTGGAGAAGTTGCGACTTTTTCCGACCCGAATCATCATGGTTTTCGGCGGAGTTTCGGTGGTGGGCCGCGAGATCCGTCTCGGCGCGCTCACGTTCATCGTCGACGACTCTGCTTGGCTCCAGGAGGCTCCGCTGGACGTGGACGCACTCCCTGCTCACGGGGCAACGCACTTTAGTGCGTGCGTCCGCGGCGTTCTCCTGCGGCAACCGTCGACCCCCTATCGGTCGACTCCTGTGTTGTCCTCACTCCCTGTTTCCCGCCGGCGCAAGCGTTCCGGTCGGTCGAGACTCCAGCGGTGGGTGAGGCACACGGTGGCGCGTCAGTCGGCCACCCCCCAGGTCGCGGCGATCGAGCCCGACGAATCCCTCTACGGCCTGTTCGACCTGTCGACTGGCTCCGCAGAGACCGCATCCGAGTGCGACAGCAGCGATCCGGCGGCGGAGGTTCTGATGGTCGATGGACTGCCCAGTCCTCCCGGTTTTCCCCGTACCGACGGAGGGGCGGGTGGAGGTGACCCGTCGCGTCTCCATGAGGAGTATCTTCCCGAGCCTCTCACATCGCTGCAGAGAGAAGAACTTCGCCGCCGGAACATGGATGCACTGCACACTCCTATCGTTGGAGAGACCCCCGAGGCTCGCACCTTGGGGGACGCGCGCCTGGCAAACTTAGCCGAGCGCACTCGACTGGAGAACCTCCAGCAAGCACTCGACGAGCGTGCACGACAACAGATTCCCGAATCCAGTCGACGTCAGCTCTTCCCGCCCCGCAGGTATATCGAACTCCGATTCAGAATTTAGCAGCTGCAGCTCGCATAGCAGAGTCGATTCAGCCTTCCTAGTCGAAGGCTGGCAGAGGATTGCTGCAGATCAGAGCATTACTCCAGGCAGCAGGAGATCATAATTCCGTTGTTTCTCAGTCGCGGAACAGGATTCACAGCAGATCCGTTGTTGCGGACACAGTTCAGTCGGCTCACAGCCCGAGATCGCCCCCGAGGCGTGAGGGACATGGAGACCGGCGTGACCAGTATGGGAACCATGAGCAGTATGATCACCGAGTCGATCGTGACGGACGACATCGAGTGCCCACGCCTCCCCCGAGGAGCGGGTCATATGTGCCTCGCCAGCAGGATGACAGGCACCCTCATAGTGGTGGGTGAAGGATTCCAGTTGACCCCAGAGGGCCAGGCTTTGACGCGAGATCCATTCTCGTCCAGGGTTTGGTCGACAGGAACAGGGCTCACCGAGAAGGTCACGACAGAGATGCACCTACCAGCAGCAGAGTGCATGTTTCGGGGCCAGAATGCTTCAGTAGGGCCATCAGGGCCGCTGTGATTCCTCCCAACTTCAGGTTGGCGACTGGAGTCAGTAAGTTCACTGGCGAGTCCAAGCCCGATACTTGGCTTGAAGATTACTGAGTGGCCGTCCAGATCGGCGGCGGCAATGATGAAGTGGCCATGAAGCACCTCCCTCTCATGTTGGAGGGCTCGGCCAGAGCGTGGCTGAACCAGTTAGCACCTAGCAGCATTTACACTTGGGAGGATCTCTCCCGAGTGTTCGTCACCACATTTGAAGGTACGTGCAAGCAGCCGGCAGGACTGACGGAACTGCGGTCTTGTGTACAGAAGCCAAATGAAACTTTGAGGGATTACATCTAGAGGTGGATCACGTTACATCACTCGGTGGAGAATGTGTCTGACCACCAAGCAGTTTGTGCTTTCAAGGAAGGCGTCAAGTACAGAGAACTGAATTTGAAATTCGGTCAAACTGGGGATATGTCCCTGAATCGGATGATGGAGATTGTCACCAAGTACGCTAATGGCGAAGATGAAGATCGGCTCAGGAGTGGCAAACTCAAGTCAGTCGCCCAAGAACCCGGGGGCAATTCCAATCGGAAACAGAAGCGGAAAGCCGAGCCAGCGGCTCCCGGGGAAGCCTTGGCTTTAACCCAAGGAAAGTTTAAAGGGAAACCTAAAGGGCCTTGGAACCCTAAAAAGGTTAAAGACCAGGACGGAAATGATGTGTTGGACTTGCCATGCCTCGTCCACACAAAGAAATATGAAGAGGGTAATTTCATTTACCCGAAACATACCACTCGACAGTGTCGACTCTTGATCCAGCAGTTCCAGGGCAAGCAGCCCAAAGATAAAGAAAAGGAGTCAAACAAAATTGAGGACAAAGAAGATAGAGACGATGGATACCCCCAAGTCAATTCCACCCTGATGATTTTTGCTGATGTTGAGAGCAAAAGTCGACTGAAAGTCATCAACCGAGAGGTGAATATGGTTGCTCCGACAACACCAAGTTATTTGAAATGGTCTCAGACTGCCATCACATTCGACCAGTCCGATCACCCAACGCATATTGCCACCCCTAGGAGGCAAGCTCTGGTGGTCGACCCAGTGGTTGAAGGCACTCGACTGACCAAAGTCTTGATGGATGGTGGCAGTGGTTTGAACATATTATATGCTGAGACGTTGAAAGGGATGGGCATTCCGATGTCCAGACTCAGTGCCAGCAACATGAGTTTCCATGGAGTCATTCCTGGGAAGAAGGCTGAATCACTCGGCCAGATTGCTATTGATGTGGTTTTCGGTGATTCCAAGAATTACCGCAAGGAAAGGTTGACATTTGAAGTTGTAGACTTCCAGAGTGCCTACCATGCTATTTTGGGCAGGCCGGCTTATGCACGCTTCATGGCCCGACCATGTTATGTGTATCTCAAATTGAAGATGCCTGGCCCCAAAGGTGTGGTCACTATTACGCGCAATCGAAAAAAAGCGGAAGAATGTTTTCAGAAAGGTTCGAAGATCGCTGATGCTCAGATGGCAGTGGTGGAGTTGCAGGAATACCAGAAGACTACAGACCCGAGTGATTTGTTGCGAGCCAAGAAGCCCGCCACAGAATCGGCTTTCCAGTCGACTGGCGATATGAAGACAGCTCACATCCACCCGACCGATCCCGGCGCTGCTCCGACTCATATCTCGACAACACTCGACTCCAAATAGGAAGAAGCGCTCATCCAGTTCCTCCGTGAGAACTGGGACATTTTCGCATGGAAGCCTTCTGACATGCCAGGTGTTCCCAGGGAGCTGGCTGAGCATCGCCTGAGAGTCGACTCAAAAATAAAACCTGTCAAGGAACATCTCTGACGGTCCGCCGTCCAGAAGAGAAAGGCCATTGGCGAAGAGGTAGCTCGGCTCTTAGCGGCAGAGTTCATCTGAGAAATCTACCACTCCGAGTGGCTCGCCAATGTTGTCATGGTCCCCAAGAAGGACAAGTGACTTCGCATGTGCATTGACTTTAAACATATCAATCGGGCCTGCCCGAAAGACCATTTTCTTCTCCCCCGCATCGACCAGATAGTCGACTCGACTGCGGGATGTGAGCGACTGTCTTTTTTAGACGCCTATTCCGGGTACCATCAGATCCGCCTGTATGGACCTGACGAGATCAAAACAGCTTTCATCACTCCATTTGGGTGCTTCTGTTATGTTACCATGCCATTCAGCCTCAAGAATGCCGGAGCCACATTCACGAGGATGATTCAGAAGTGTTTGCTCACCCAAATCAGTCGGAATGTGGAGGCGTACATGGATGATATTGTGGTCAAGTCACGAAAGGGTTCCGACCTGCTGAGTGACCTTGCTGAAACCTTTGCCAACCTCAGAAGGTTTGATATCAAGCTTAATCCATCAAAATGCACATTCGGGGTTCCTGGCGGAAAGTTACTCGGTTTTGTCGTTTCCGAACGGGGAATCGACGCCAATCCAGAAAAAGTTGGTACTATACTCCGCATGAAAAGTCCTGTGCGAGTGCACGATGTTCAGAAGCTTACTGGTTGCTTGGCCGCCCTAAGTCGATTCATATCTCGTCTCTGTGAAAAGGCATTACCTCTTTACCGATTGATGAAGAAATCTGACAAGTTCGAGTGGACTCCTGAAGCCGACGCAGCGTTCGCAGAACTCAAAGCTCTGCTCTCCACCCAGCCGGTGCTTGCTGCCCCAATCAGCAAGGAACCTTTGCTGCTTTACATTGCAGCCACAGGACAAGTCGTCAGTACGGTACTCACGGTCGAGCGGGAAGAAGAAGGGAAAGCCTTCAAAGTTTTCAGCGCCCAGTGTATTATATTTCTGAAGTCTTGACCCCATCGAAGCAAAGATATCCTCATTATCAGAAGCTCGTATATGGGATTTATATGACCACAAAGAAAGTTGCCCACTACTTCTCTGATCATTCCATTACAGTCGTCAGCGACGCTCCATTGTCAGAGATCTTGCATAACAAGGATGCAACTGGTCGAGTGTCAAAATGGGTGATTGAACTCCTTCCTCTAGATATCAAGTTTGAGGCAAAGAAAGCTATCAAGTCCCAGGCAATCGCGGATTTCGTCGCCGAGTGGATTGAACAGCAACTGCCGACTCAGGTCCACTCGGAGCATTGGACCATGTTCTTTGACGGTTCCAAGATGATAAATGGTTCCGGAGCCGGAGTGGTGTTGGTCTCTCCCAGAGGAGATAAAGTCAGATATGTTCTTCAAATCCACTTTGATTCCTCTAACAACGAGGCAGAATACGAAGCACTTTTATATGGGTTGCGCATGGCCATTTCACTCGGCGTCCATCGCCTCATGGTCTATGGCGACTCAGATTTGGTGATCAATCAAGTGATGAAGGAATGGGATGTCAGAAGTCCAGCCATGACTGGTTATTGCAATGCAGTGACAAAACTGGAGAAGAAATTCGAGGGGTTAGAGCTTCATCACATACCCCGACTGAAAAATCAAGCAGCTGATGATCTGGCAAAAATAGGTTCCAAAAGAGAAGCCATTCCCAGCAATGTGTTTCTGGAACACATCCACACACCATCAGTCCAGGAGGATCCCTTCACTGAAGAGGCCCCGCAGCCAAAAAGTGCCACGGATCCGACTGAAGTCGAAGTGCCAGCTGTGGTCGACTTGATCATGAAAGTCCTGGTTATCACTCCCGTCTGGACAGAACCATACATCGCGTACATCCTAAGGAAAGAACTACCAGAAGATGTAGAAGAAGCTCGACAGATCGTTCGTCGATCCAAAGCCTTTACAGTCATAAAGGGACAGTTATATAGAGAAAGTGCGACTGGGGTCGGCCAGAAGTGTATTAAACCAGAAGAAGGTCAGATGATCCTTAACTATATCCACTCGGGGACCTGTGGCCATCATGCGTCCTCTCGGACCATAGTGGCTAAAGCATACCGAGCGGGGTTCTACTGGCCAAGAGCCAATGAGATGGCCAAAGAAATAGTCGACAAATGTGAAGGATGTCAGTATTACTCCAACATGCCACACAAGCCCGCATCGGCCCTGAAAACCATTCCACTCGTCTGGCCCTTCGCTGTTTGGGGGTTGGACATGGTTGGACCACTGAGAACAGGCAGGAGCGGCTTCACTCATGTGCTGGTAGCAGTCGACAAGTTCACCAAATGGATTGAGGCCAAGCCTATCAAGAATCTTGATGCTTGCACCGCTATCAGTTTCGTCAGAGAGTTGATATTCAGATATGGAGTTCCGCACAGCATCATCACCGACAATGGGTCAAACTTCGATTCCGACAAATTCAGGGCCTTCTGCGCCTCTCAGGGCACTCGGGTCGACTATGCTTCGGTCGCTCACCCCCAGTCGAATGGGCAAGCAGAAAGGACAAACGGCCTAATTCTCAAAGGACTGAAACCCCGATTGATGCACGATCTCAAGCACGCAGCAGGTGCATGGGTCGACGAGCTTCCATCAGTCCTTTGGGGATTGAGGACAACCCCGAATTGATCGACCGGAAGAACCCCATTCTTTCTGGTCTATGGAGCCGAGGCAGTCTTACCGAGTGACCTGCTTCACAACGCTCCCAGAGTCGAGCTCTACTCAGAAGATGAAGCAGAACAAGCCCGGCAGGACGCATTCGACCTCCTAGAAGAAGAAAGAGAAATGGCCTTGATTCGATCGACCATCTATCAACAAGACTTGCGTCGATTCCATGCCAGAAACGTGAAGAGCCGAGCCTTCCAAGAAGGAGACTTAGTCCTCCGAGTGGATCAGCAGAAACCACACAAGCTCGCTCCTACTTGGGAAGGCCCCTTCATGGTCACCAGAGTCCTCCACAATGGAGCATACCACCTCTACAATGTCGATCGCCAGATTGATGAGCCACGAGCCTGGAATGCGGAGCTACTCCGCCCCTTTTATACTTAAATTCTCACTCGGATGAGATGTAATAAGAAAAACTCCCGTAGTTTATTTATCAAAGACAAGAGCTTTATAATTTTCCCAGTGATTATTATTGTTTTTTGTTTGCGTAAGAAATCCCCCAGTGGGTGGCTTAGCCGCGAATCCGCTTCGCCTAAGTTTGTAAAAATAGTTTCCTACCGAGTGGCGAGCCAGCCTCCCAATCTTGGGGCTTAGCTGCGAAACCGTTTCGCCTAAGTTTGAAAAAATCCTACTGAGTGGAGAGCAATCCTCCCACTCGGGGGCTTAGCTGCAGTCCAGTACTCGCCTAAGTTCTCTCACTTAGAGACTTAGCTGCAGTCCGGCACTCGCCTAAGTTTGAAAAAAAATTCCTACCAAGTAGAGAGCAATCCTCCCACTCGGGGGCTTAGCTGCAGTCCAGTACTCGCCTAAGTTCTCTCACTTAGAGACTTAGCTGCAGTCCGGCACTCGCCTAAGTTTGAAAAAATCCTACCGAGTAGAGAGCAATCCTCCCACTCGGGGGCTTAGCTGCAGTCCAATACTCGCCTAAGTTCTCTCACTTAGAGACTTAGCTGCAGTCCGGCACTCGCCTAAGTTTGAAAAAATCCTACCGAGTGGAGAGCAATCCTCCCACTCGGGGGCTTAGCTGCAGTCCAGTACTCGCCTAAGTTCTCTCACTTAGAGACTTAGCTGCAGTCCGGCACTCGCCTAAGTTTGAAAAAATCCTACCGAGTGGAGAGCAATCCTCCCACTCGGGGGCTTAGCTGCAGTCCAGCACTCGCCTAAGTTCTCTCACTTAGAACTTAGCTGCAGTCCGGCACTCGCCTAAGTTTGAAAAAATCCTACCGAGTAGAGAGCAATCCTCCCACTCGGGGGCTTAGCTGCAGTCCAGCACTCGCCTAAGTTCTCTCACTTAGAGACTTAGCTGCAGTCCGGCACTCGCCTAAGTTTGAAAAAATCCTACCGAGTAGAGAGCAATCCTCCCACTCGGGGGCTTAGCTGCAGTTGAGTACTCGCCTAAGTTCTCTCACTTAGAGACTTAGCTCTAGTCCGGCACTCGCCTAAGTTTGAAAAAATCCTACCGAGTGGAGAGCAATCCTCCCACTCGGGGGCTTAGCTGCAGTCCAGCACTCGCCTAAGTTCTCTCACTTAGAGACTTAGCTGCAGTCCGGCACTCGCCTAAGTTTGAAAAAAATCCTACCGAGTGGAGAGCAATCCTCCCACTCGGAGGCTTAGCTGCGGTCCAATACTCGCCTAAGTACGAAACACATCTCATTCCTCAAGGACGACGAGGGGCAGGTCGACTGCCACCTTCTCCTGGGGAGCTTCACCACAAATACAATGTGCGCTCCGTCCCACTCTGCGGTAACAGGGTGTGGGTCGACCGCCGCCTTCTCCTGGGGAGCTTCGCCACAAATACAAGACATAGGTCGACTGCTTCCCTCTCATTCGGAGCTGCGCTGCGAATGCAAAAGTTGTCTCGAATGAAGAATGGGTTCACTCAGCAGGAGATTCATAAAGATATTCAACGGTAAACCAAGTTCGGGTAAATTCCAAAGGTTCCAAATCACAGATCGAAGTACTCGGACATGCATCCTGAAAAAGTTTAATGGTTATAAAAACCACTCGGCATTCCGAGGCAAATTTAAGGTGGGACATAAGAGTTTGTTCACTCCGCGGGAGGAGGGCTGGCAGGCTCGACGAACTCATCCAGGTTGACACCGTCGGCTATCCGAGTGGCTGCAGCGATGAAAGTCTCCATAAAGGTTCGGAAGTCATGCTTCTGGGTGTTGGCGACCTTGATTGCTGCCAGTTTGTCCTGTCGCACCTCCTTGCAGTGGACACGAACCAAAGACAGAGCCACGTCAGCGCCACACCGAGCAGCAGACTTCTTCCACTCCTGCACTCGGTCGGGGATTTCATTTAGTCGAGTCATCAGGGACTCAATATCATTTTGGAGCTCAGCCTCTGGCCAAAGTGCCGGGTCAATCCGCGACATGGCGACCTTCAGTCGAGCCAAGTAGTCCACGGCACTGTCGATGCGAGATTCCAGATGGAGTAGATTCATGGCAGTTTCATCTTTCATGGGAGAGTTGATTGGATCCAAACCAGGCTCGATCCGCCCAGTCTCCTCTTCAAAGTTGTGGCAAAACTCTGCATTCACGATCCAAGGATAAGTCAATTTTCGTACACTGAGTCGACTCAAAAAAAAGTCAGTCGGAACAGAATGTGCACCTTCAAGCTTGATGAACAGCTTCTTGGCAAGACTTCTCAGATAACTCTCCAGATCATCCCTCCTGCGAGCAATGCCTTCCATTTTCTCGCCCTAGACGAGATTCGCCTTCTTCCAGCGCGAGCACTCCTTGTTGGAGTCATTCAGAGCGGTCTTCAGCCTGGTATTCTCTTCTTCCAACTGGTCGACCGAAGCCAGCTTCTGTTCGGCCAGAGCGGTCTTGTCGTCAGCCTCCTTATGAGCAGCGGCCAAATCCTGATCCTTCTTCGCCAGAGCTTCTCTCAGTTTTTCTGCAAAGAAAGGATGATTGATTCAGGAAATAGCGGAAGGGTACTCAAGCCTAAAACTGACCAGTCAACAAACTCGTCTTACCTGCGGCGCCGTCTCTGACCTTTTGTAGCTCTGTCCTGGCCAGCTCCAAGTCAAGGTTCAGTTGAATCTGCTGCTTCTCCAAGTCAGCAAAGTGAGCTCCAAGATCACAAGATTTCTGAAATCAAAAGGGAGAAGTTATTTTTACAGCAAAAAGAACAACAAAGGCAATAAATACTAAGACTACGGTCGACTGCCCGCAGTCCACCATAGTCTCGGGGACTACACCCAGTGGGTGCACTTAGCGTGCCCCCACCGGTTCTGATCCCACTCGACCGGTCCACCGGAGTCGAGTGAGGGGAATAAAAAAAAGAGAGAAAGTGGAACTCAGACCACAATCGACTGCCAGCAGTCGACCGCGGTCCCGGGGACTACACCCAGTGGGTGCACTTGGCGTGCCCCCACCGGTTCTGATCCCACTCGACCAGATCGAGTGGAAGAGATAAACTACCAGTTCGGTTTATACATTCGGCAAAATACAAAGACTACAGTCGACTGCCAGCAGTCCACCGTAGTCTCGGGGACTACACCCAGTGGGTGCACTCAGCGTGCCCCCACTAGACCAAAAATTCAATCGACACACCCAGTGGGTGTACAGATGCAACGGTTTTCGGAAAGAATCTTCAGGTAGCATATCCTAACAGAACAAGCGGCGACCAACTAACCTGAATGTTGCTCTGGAGAGCCAAGCTGGCATCATAGGCGGCTTGGCTGGCGTCCCGCACCGTCTTCATCTTCTCCATCATAATGCCCGCCTGGCGTATGGCTTCCTTAGCAGCATTCACCTCGTCCTCTGGGACATGATGGGTCGCAAAAACTGAAGGCGGGTCGACAGGGGACTGAGCAGTCGACGAAGAAGGCAGGGCACTCGACAGTGGCTCAGCGAAGGTAACAGAACCCCGATTGACGTCGCCAGTGTCCTGAGCAACTGGTTCCGCCCTCGGCGTCGTCTGTAGCGCCCCGCTTGTAGGAGCTCACCTATTTTTCCTCGTCGAAGGCCTCTCGGACTCTTCATCATCATCAGGGAGGTCAATAACGTTGGGAGCTATGCAAAGTTCAATCGTTAAAGTCACATCACCCAATGGTACGCGTTGCAGTTGAATCGACCAAAATAAAGATAGTATGGCAGGGATCATACCCGGATTAGAAGTGACCGCGTCCTCCATCACCTCATCTTCGTCCCTGTAAGTTGAGGTCCCGGAGGTAGCAGCGCTGACAGTTCCAAAGTTCGTCCAATTAAAACAAGAAAAACAAACAGTGTGGAGCGTCGAGTGAATGCAAAGAGAGGCACTCACGCGGAAGCAACGGGGATATCAATCTTGATTTTCGGCAACGCCTTCCGAGTCTTCGGCTCTACAACTCTGGGGTGCTTTGGCGCCTTCTCAGTCGGGGTTGGCGAAGAGATCCGAGGGTGCTTCGAAGACTGACCAACTGGAGCAGTTGCCTTATCACGGGCACTCGGCCGTTCTTGGTCAAGCTTGGATCGCCTCTCCCTACGAGGAGGCGACTCGACTTCTTCTCCACCGCTTGAGCCGCCGCTCCCTCCATCCCCTTCACCATCGGAAGTCCACTCGCCGCTTTCGCCGCCACTCGCCTCGCCTTCTAGAGCTTGCTCCTGCTCCCCGTTGGGCATTGAATACATTTCAATAATGGCCTGAAAGAAAGCAGGTAGATCAAAGTCAGTCAACACAAGGCAGCTACGCGAGTGAATTCAGATTACAAGCAAAAACTCAGAATCAGACCTGCTTGGGTGCGTGGGACTGGTCGAATGGAGGGACTCTCCTAGCTCCCCTGGGATTGTCCTTATTCCCGGTAATGCTAGACAGCCACTTCTCCAGTGTGTCGTCGTCGACCTCCTCCGGGTGGAGTCTTCAAGACCCGAATACATCCACATCGGATGGTCTCGGGCTTGGAGAGGCTGGATGCGCCGCTGAAGGAAGACTTCCAAGAGATCCATACCAGTGACCCCGTCGCGAATAAGCTGGACCACTCGGTCGACCAGCACCTTCACGTGCGCCTTCTCCTCTGGGAGCACCTTCAAAGGGGAGGGTTTTTCCACTCGGTCCATGGTAAAGGGAGGGAGGCAAGTCGATTGCCCTGGCGTCGACTGGTCTTTACAGTAAAACCAGTTCGACTGCCATCCACGAACTGAGTCGGGAAGAATCATGGCCGGGAAGGAGCTTTTCCCTCTCGTCTGGATGCCAAGACCCCCACACATCTGGATCACTTGGGTCCTCTCGTCACTCGGACAAGTGAAAATATGCTTGAAGAGACCCCAGTGAGGCCGACAACCCAGGAAGTTCTCACACAAAGAAATGAAAACGGCAAGATAAACGATTGAGTTGGGGGTAAAATGATGGAGTTGTGCCCCAAAGAAGTTCAAAAACCTTCGGAAGAAGGGGTGAGGGGGCAAGGAAAATCCACGGTCGACGTGGGTGGCAAGAAGGACACGCTCACCCTCCCGAGGCTGCGGCTCAGATTCCTTCCCCAGAAGCTGTGCCGAGTCGTAGGGGATCAGCCCCCCTTCGGCCAAGTCGTCGAGGTCTTCTTGGGAGATCCTCGAGTGGATCCAGTCGCCCTGGATCCAGCCCCTCGGCAGGCCGGACCGCGAGGAAGATCTGCCCCGGCTGGTCGCCTTCCCCTTCGACCTCATTGTCGCCTTCTTTGCCCGCTCTAGAGCCGTCGTCTTCTCCTTCCCCATTGTCGCCGGCGAGACGCGTAAGGTGCGGTGGTGCTGGGGCGAGAGCGAGCGCAGCGGAGGGGCGTGAGGAAGAGAAGAGGAAATGAGATGCACTGTTCGGGAGACTCCGGTCCGGCACTTTATATCAGGCCGCTTCCGAGTGTCTGACGGGTAGGCCCAGGCGGCTCTGTCAAATCCCGTAACGATCACGCGCGCGATACGTGGCGAAAAAGGTGGCGTGGGGATCGAGGCGGCTCCGCTCTATCCCATCCGATTACTGCGGCCTCCCCCGTCCCGCGCGCTTCCCAAAATTCGGATCCCGCGAAATCTGCGCGCAACAAACAACTGGTCAGACCAAAGATCTCCTCCGCACCGTCACTCGGAGCCTTACAAGCGAAGAAACTCACTCGACGAAGAATTAAGAATGGATCAAGGCGACTGAAAAGGAAGTTGCTGTCATCACTCAGGTCCATTGATCCAGAACAAGATATGCTCATGGCATGAAAAATGAGTCGGAGGGGTTCTCAACTCCTTCCCCACTCAAACCTCGATCCATTCGGGGGCTAATGATGAAGCTATGTACCTAGGGTAGGGTCATGGGCCTGTCCTAACTGCTCTACCCAAGGACATCTCTAGAAGAAACCACCTTTCAATCGACTTGGAGGTGTTCCACTCGACAGACTCGAAGACGCTCGACCAAGAAACAATCACTCGACCAAGATCCAACCACTCGACGGCCAGGAGACCTGAAGTCACTCCGCACGCTAACGGTCGGTCATTAAGTGGCTTTTATGGTCATCATAGCACTTTATTACTAGCATTACCAGTAACGCTCTGCCTTAATGTACATTGAACCCTTTGTAACGTGGGCTGGCCGGGGTCCTGGCGCGCTCTATATAAGCCACCCCCCTCCTCCGAGACAAGGGTTCGCACCTCTGTAACCCATATTCATATAATCCAGTCGACCGCCTCCGGGCTCCGAGATGTAGGGCTATTACTTCCTCCGAGAAGGGCCTGAACTCGTAAACCTTGCATGCTTACAACTTCCCCACAGCTAAGATCTTGCCTCTCCATACTTACCCCCCTACACTACTGTCAGACTTAGAACCACGACAGGGGGCACCACACACGGCTAAGAGACGATCAACTTGATCAACTTGTGTGTCTAGAGGTGCCCCCTGCCCCTGTATATAAAGGAACAAGGGGGGAGGCGGCCGGCCTAGGAGGAGGGCGCGCCAAGGGGGGAGTCCTACTCCTACCGGGAGTAGGACTCCCCCTTTCCTTGTTGGAGTAGGAGAGAAGGAAAGAGGAGGAGAGGGAGAAGGAAAAGGGGGCTGCACCCCTTGTCCAATTCGGACCAGAGGGGGGGGGGCGCATGCCTCCTTCCTTTTGGTCTCTCTCCTCTATTCCCATATGGCCCAATAAGGCCCATATACTTCCCAACGAATTCCCGTAACTCTCTGGTACTCCGAAAAATACCCGAATCACTCGGAACCTTTCCGAAGTCCGAATATAGTCGTCCAATATATCGATCTTTACGTCTCGACCATTTCGAGACTCCTTGTCATGTCCCCGATCTCATCCAGGACTCTGAACTCCTTCGGTACATCAAAACATATAAACTCATAATATAACTGTCATCGTAGCGTTAAGCGTGCGGACCCTACGGGTTCGAGAACTATGTAGACATGACCGAGACACGTCTCCGGTCAATAACCAATAGCGGAACCTAGATGCTCATATTGGCTCCTACATATTCTATGAAGATCTTTATCGGTCAGACCGCATAACAACATACGTTGTTCCCTTTGTCATCGGTATGTTACTTGCCCGAGATTCGATCGTCGGTATCTCAATACCTAGTTTAATCTCGTTACTGGCAAGTCTCTTTACTCGTTCCGTAATACATCATCCCACAACTAACTCATTAGTTGCAATGCTTGCAATGCTTAAGTGATGTGCATTACCAAGAGGGCCTAGAGATACCTCTCTGACAATCGGAGTGACAAATCCTAATCTCGAAATACGCCAACCCAAAATGTACCTTTGGAGACACCTGTAGAGCACCTTTATAATCACCCAGTTACGTTGTGACGTTTGGTAGCACACAAAGTGTTCCTCCGGTAAACGGGAGTTGCATAATCTCATAGTCATAGGAACATGTATAAGTCATGAAGAAAGCAATAGCAATAAACTAAACGATCAAGTGCTATGCTACAGAATGGGTCAAGTCAATCACATCATTCTCCTAATTATGTGATCTCGTTAATCAAATGACAACTCATGTCTATGGCTAGGAAACTTAACCATCTTTTGATTCAACGAGCTAGTCAAGTAGAGGCATGCTAGTGACACTCTGTTTGTCTATGTATTCACACATGTATTATGTTTCCGGTTAATACAATTCTAGCATGAATAATAAACATTTATCATGAAATAAGAAAATAAATAATAACTTTATTATTGCCTCTAGGGCACATTTCCTTCAGCCCAGTGCTCGAAGAATATTATGTTTGAGTGACATGTATTCCCATTGTAAAAACAATGTTTTATTAATTTTATCAAGGCTATATTTATACTTTTACCCGAAAGTATTGTGATGCCTCCTGTGCGCCCGTTTTATGTATACATGTATATAACCTGAAAGATTGCAGTCGTCGGCTTCAGTCCCCCCACATATAATGCGGGGGTGTTCGCAGAAGACGCGTATTCACACTTAATCCAACATCTTGGTCCTACTAAGGAGGTGAGAGCGCAGCGAACTAGGCAACTGGACTATAATGCTTTAACACTTTCACTTAGCCATAGGAGTTTGACAGTGGGGCTACTATATAGCCCCTGGTGGCGCCGCACTCACCCGAGTTCGGGGTGCGTACATGCTCGGCCGGGAAACGGCCCTTCGTTAAGGCAGACGAACTCTAGGATTCTGATAGGTCATCGAGTGGTTAACCAGTCTCGCGCTATATCATGACAGTCAACTTTCGGCTTTCTCTACTGAGGTGCTCGTCCGGATGAATCAGGGCACAATCGCAGAAGTTCTCCTGGTGCCGCCTTAGCTGATAGAGTGTAATGTAAGGCAGCAAAACACAGGAGCCAGGCAAACCCAACATTTGACCCAAGACATGATTCAGAGCTGATGCATATAAGGCCAAACTCGCGACGCCGAACACTCCCTAAGGTATTCGGTCTTTATGGTGCAAACTGGGCCTAAACAGTGCCCTTTGTAAGAAGCCCCTAATGTCCAGGTACGTGCATTGTTCTGACGTGGCCACATGCCAAGACATCTGAAAGAACATGCGGTGCCCCCATGTTTGGTTTTGGTAATTGATGGCAATCTCTATGGACTAATGGTTTCCTTGAGTTATATTTGAAGGTTTTGTCCATAGGCTTTTCTTGGAGTACATGTGTTGGTTTCAAGGAGAGTTTGTGTCGACCAAGGTGCCATTCAAGGAATTATCCAAAGATTGGTCATTTGAGAGTTGAGATTATTGCAAGTATGTCTTGAAGAAGAAGATTGTGTGATCATTCATGTTTACCTTCAAGACATCATCCAAACGAAGAGAGTTGGAAAGATTCAAGGTTGATCAAGACTAAGTCAAGAGTGAATCAAGTTGATCAACTCACAAAGAGTAGAAGATGTACCGAGAGGGATCAAGTGATCCCATGGTATGGTAAGCATTGTCCATTGCACTTTGTGTACTAACCCATGGTCTATGTGAGAGTCTATGTGGGGTTAGGTACGTGTCCATGGGCTTGCGTCAAGAGGATGATATCATACAACCCATGGGAAGGATGACATAAAGTGGTGATCGTCATCAAGATTGCCGTGTGCAATTTCAAGTGGAGAATCACGAAGAGATCAAGTGCTTGAAGCTTGCCATCCATTGTGGTGTCAATGGACTTGTGAAGATGTGCCGAAGAGTGGCTCACCCATAGTGGAGTATGGGGGAGCAATCATCTAGTCTTCATCAACCCAACGCAATCAAGAAAGGTGGTCCATCTTGAGGAGGACAAGATCGTCATCATCTAACTCAAGTGGATCATCTGCAAGGCAAAGGTTTGCCCTTGATAGGTTTTCTATTTTACCGGTCTCATGGTGGTAGTTGGGAGACCGGGTTATAGGATCGATAGCTGTACTATCAAGGGGGGCTCTCAAGTGAGTAGCTTGATTGTATCGTTCATCGAGAGCTCAAACCATTGGATCCTTGCATCATGTTTATTGGTTCTTGTTTGGTTCTCTTTGTGAGTCTTAGAGCTTATGGTCATCTTGATGACAAGCTTGAGTTCATCGAAAACGGAGTTCGCATGCGTCTTCTATGATGTTTTCGGTGTTGTAGGTTTTACCAGTCTTATCCGAGGAAGGGTCCTCACCATTTTCTTATGGGACTTTTCTAATTTGCTTCTTATTGTTATTTCTTTCAAGATTGTGTTAGCCCTTGTCGCTAGATTTCCAACAAACTTGGTTTCATCGAAAACGGAGTTCGCATGCGTCTTCTATGATGTTTTCGGTGTTGGAGGTTTTACCGGTCTTTTCCGAGGAAGGGTTCTCACCATTTTCTTATGGGCCTTTTCTCATTTGCTTCTTATTGATATTTCTTTGAAGATTGTGTTAGCCCTTGTTGCTAGCTTTCCAACAAACTTGGTTTCATCAAATTCGGAGTCCGTTTGCAGAAGTTGTGGCAGTTTTGGTGTTCTGAAAAGGCTGCAGGGTACTACCGCGAATTGGAGCAGATGTAATTTTTTACTACCACTCCAGAGCAGTACTACCGCGGCTCCTACAGCGGTAGTACCGCTCCGGACCAAAAACTCGTCCCAAGTCTTGCGGTGGTAGGCCTGGATGTATTTTTTTAGTACCGCTCGCAAGCAGTAGTACCGCTACCATTTGCGGTAGTACCGTGAGGTCGAGCGGTAGTACCGTGAGGACGAGCGGTAGTACCGCTCCGGCGGTTCTTCTGGCCTTTTGCCTCCTCGTTGTTGTTTTTCAAAGGGGGACTTCCGCCCTAGCGGTAGTACCGCTCCTTGGAGCGGTAGTACCGCTCTGTGCGGGCTGTGAGCATAATGGTTGGATTTTTCCCCACCTATAAAAGGGGGTCTTCTTCCCCAATGAACCTTATCCTTTTTAGCTCGTGTCCTTCCCCCATTGTTGACCTTCTTCGAGCTTTCTAACTCTCAATCCCTCCAATGATTCTTACTAGTTCTTGAGGGAAAAGAGAGAAGAGATCTAGATCCACGTTTCCACCAATTACTTTCTCCTCTAAGTGAGGGGAACCCCTTGGATCTAGATCTTGGAGTTCTTCGTGTTCTTCTTTCGTTCTTCCTCTCATTTTCCTCCCCAGCATTAGTTGCTTTGGTGGGATTTGGGAGAGAAGGACTTGGGCACTCCGTGTGCCCTTGCCATTGCATTTGGTGCATCGGTTTGAGTTCTCCACGGTGATACGTGGAAGTTACAAGTTGAGAAGCTTATTACTCTTGGGTGCTTGGTACCCTTGAGCTTGTTCCTCTTGGGTGCTTGGGCGCCCTAGACGGTTGGTGGGGTTAGGAGCTCAATCATTGTGGTGTAAAGCTTCGGGTAAGCGTCGGGGTCTCCAATTAGGTTGTGGAGATCTCCCCGAGCAATTTTACGGGTACCGGTGACCGCCCCCAAGGGTTGCCAAAGTGTACGGATTCGGTGACCGCCCCCAAGGGTTGCCATTGGTACGGGTTCGGTGACCGCCCTCAAGGGTTCCTTAGTGGAATCACGGCATCTTGCATTGTGCGAGGGAGTGAGGAGATTACGGTGGCCCTAGTGGCTTCTTGGGGAGCATTGTGCCTCCACACCGCTCCAAACGGAGATTAGCATCCGCAAGGGTGTGAACTTCGGGATACATCATCGTCTCCGCGTGCCTCGGTTATCTCTTACCCGAGCCCTTTACTTATGCACTTTACTTTGTGATAGCCATATTGTTTCTTGTCATATATCTTGCTATCTCATAGTTGTTTATCTTGCTTAGTATAAGTTGTTGGTGCACATAGGTGAGCCTAGTTGTTGTAGGTTTTGTGTTTGACAAATTAACTGCTAGGTTTATTCCGCATTTGTTCAAGCCTAAACCGTAATTATTTTAAAGCGCCTATTCACCCCCCTCTAGGCGACATCCACGATCTTTCAATTGGTATCAGAGCCTCGTCTCTCTTTGTTAGGCTTAAACGCCTAGAGAGTAAAGATGTCGACTAGGGGATTAGGATTCTCTCACACTCTTAGTTTCGATGGCACAAATTTTGATGTTTGGGTAATTCGCATGCTTAATCTCTTTAGGGTCATGGACCCAAATTTAGAGCGAATTGTAGATATGGGTTTTTCTCCTCCAAAGGATCCTCAAAGATTATCTTTAGAGGATGAGAAAAACTCTTATCTCAATGCTCAAGCTTCTAATGTGCTTTTCAATGCTTTGAGCAATGTAGTTATATTTCAACTCATGCCGTTCCGGGATGGTCATGAGTTGTGGACAAAGCTTCAAGATAAATATGACGTGTCCAAGTTTTGTGGGGATGATTGTTCTCCCTCCACATCCGGCCGTATAGTCTTCTCAACTTCTTCTACTTCACCTACATGTGGCTTGCCACAAGGTAATGATATGGTGAGTAGTGTTGGTCATTGCAATGATGATAGTATGTTTATTGTGGATGATCCTTCATCACTATCTTATTGCAATGCTCCTTCTTTGGGCTTTAACACTTCGAGCACTCCAAATGTTTCACATGCTTGTGTTGATAGTCCTTGCATATCATGTAGAAATTGCTTGACTAAATCTCATGATGATATGTTTACTATGTCTTGTTGCCATGATAAAAATGCATATATGTCCTCGAATTGTTGTGCTAACAATGTAGAGGAAACCCGACACCCCATGGAACAAGATGTGGTCTTGGATGGTGCTTCAACGGATCCTACATCATCATCTATTGCATTTTGCCTTATGGCCAAGGCTTCAAAGGTATCTCCCACTTTGAATCCCAATATATCTTGTGATGATGGCAAGAGTGATGATGATGTTGATTATGACGAAGAGAATGATAATGTTGCCTCCTTAAAAACTAAGGGGGAAATGATTTTTAAAGCTCTTCACAAAAATAAACTTGCTCGTTCCAACTTCATGGAAATCATGTCTCTTGCCATTGAAGGCAAGAAATACATTGAGGAGTTGGAATCTCATCTAGAGGAGCATGAGGTCACCATTGAGAAAATGGAAGCTCATGAGCATGATTACGCAAATGAGATCGCGGAGCTATCTCAAGCTCTTGAACATGAACAAACCACATCCGAATCTCTCGAGGAAACCTTTGCTCTAGAATTATCTAGAATAAAGGAATCTCATGATAGAGCACTCGAGGTGGCCAATGATTTCAAAACTAAAAATGCTAAGCTTGAAGTTGCGCATGCTAAACTCCTTGAGGACTTTGAGCACCTCGAAAATGGCTCAAGGGTCATGAAGGGTGAGCTCATCAAACTCACCGAGTCTCATGCTCAACTTAAAGCTTCTTATTCAAAAGAGCTTGCCAAGGTGTCTTCTCCTCTTGTTGCTAATGATGATGCTTGTGCTACTAACTCTATCTCTTGTGAAGCATCCATATTGAAGGAGAATGTTGAGCTTCGGGCTCAACTTGAGTTGCTATCTAGCAATTATGGGAAATTGGAAGAAAACCATGAAAAGCTCTCAAGCTCTCATGATGATCTTCTAGTATCCCATAATGAGCTAAAGATATCTCATGAGGCCATGATTTCTAAGGTAACATCTAGTGAGCCTCATGTGGATACTAGCAGTACTTTTGGTCAAAATGCTATATTGCCTTGTGCTAGTCCTCGCGATTCATCCATGCATAACATTGGTACATCTTGTGATGGATTGCTTTCCTTGCCTTGTTGCTCTAACGATGAAGCTTATACTTCCTCTAGTACTTGTGTTGAGACTAACCATACAGAGAAAATCAAAGAGCTCAAGGCCCAAGTCACTTCTTTGAAGAAAGACTTGGAAAAGAGTCATGAAGGAAAATTCACACTCAACAATATCTTGAGTGTGCAAAAATCCCCAATGACAAAGGTGGACTTGGATTCAACTCCAACAAGAAGAAGAAGTCCAAAGTGAACAAAAAGAAGGGCCAAGAACAAGTCAAGAATTCGGCCAAGATTGTTTGCTTCAAGTGCAAAGTAGAAGGGCATCATGTTAGATCTTGCCCATTGAAGAAGAAGGCCATTAGTGACAAGCAACAAGGAAAGCAGCCACAAGTTCGATCTCATGCTCAACCACAAGTTGAAGAAAGTCCTCTTCCCAAGAATCCTCAAGCTAATGCTTCTCAAGTTGAGAAATCAAGTGAGAAGAAAGTGAAGAGTAGACGTTGCTACTTATGTTGTGAGAAAGGTCACCTCGCCTCTTCATGCACTAGTGGTAACTTATCCAACCCAATTATTATTGATGATATCTATTCTCTTGGGAAGGATAAGGTTGGCAATGTGTTTGCGAAAGTTGTTGGTACTCAAAGTGGTGTCAAGAAGAGAACCATTTGGGTAGCCAAGCCTATTGTGACTAACCTCTTAGGACCCAACTTGGTTGGGGACCAACAAGCTCAAACTTGATCAATAGGTGTTGTTGGAGGGCACTGGAGACTTGGCTACTTTGTGAAGAATTAAGGGGACTTCATCATTCTAATTGTCTCAAGCCAAGTTATTCGAATTATCAAGTTTCTATCTTATATCCAATGTTTCTCCATGCGGTAACTCGTGCTTAAAGTGTTTACATTGATAGTTACTTACCCCTTTGCATGTTTGGTTTTGTTCCTTGCATGTGTTTGTATATGTTGTGCTTCCAACTTGATTATCTTGTGCAATCAAGTATGTGTGTGTTGGTTTGCACATCATGTATGTGTGTGTCATGCATTGAGCCTTTTGCATCTTGTTCTTTTCTTAGTTGGCTCTTGTGAGAGATTAGTGGAATATCCCATTATGGGGGAGTGATGTGCTTTGTGCACCTCACAATCCTATATATGTGTGTACATGAGTAATACCATCTAGTATTGATATTTCAAGATTATCTAGTCGCTATGTGGTATGTCTTCTCATGAGAAATTCAAATTCTATATTGTCCATTAATTATCTCGTGTTGGATCATTATTTTGCCTCTTGTTTATCTTTAATTGGTATCACATTATGGGGGAGTAATATGCTATGTGTATATTACTATCCTAGAAAATGTGTACATTTGAGATATTGTCACCTAGAATTGATATTGTAAATTATCTTGTTCCTAGGTGGCATGTTAGCTCTACAAGTTGCAATTTGCTTTTTGTTTGGTGTGAAGATGATGTCGGATATCCTTTTTATCTACCACCGGGAATTATTTCCAAATACTTCTTGTCTTTTGACAATTGGTACTCACTTATGTGTGGTAGAAATTATTGATCATCTTTACATTGGCCTTTGCTTTTATTTGCTTTTTCTCTTGCCTAGGATTGTGTCAACTCCCATTGTATTCCATACCACTTGTGGATCTTGTTGATTTCTTGACCTTGTCTAGTGTTTTCTAGATATAGTGAAAGTGGTGATCCCACCCCGTGCATTTTGTATTCAAATGCAAATTCTCTATAATGCACTAGTCTTGGGGGAGCCATCCTATTCTCTATAAAACACTCATCTTGTGATCCTTATCAAGTGTGTGTTTGTGAAAGGCAAGCCATTTCTTTTTGGTGCTTTGTGCCATCATGAAACTCTGTAGAGGGCTTGGTTTGTTTGGAACCATTCTCTCTTTTGGGAGTTTGACATCTTCCTTTTTGAGTGTATCAATGGATATCTCATTCCTTGATGTATCTTTTATGGATATCCTCCAAGTGATGATTTATTCATTTGGTATCTTTTCTTCGCTTGGTATTTCTTTGTCTTTTGGTCTCAATTCTTGAAAGTCTTGAGCATGCATATTTACTTCTTGTAGTTTCTTTGGCATGTTTTCTTTCTTTGACCCAATATATAGGGGGAACTCCACCAAGTCTCAAATTGGATGAGATGTGCATGAAATTCATTTTCATATCTATATGCACATATTTATGTGGAGTTTGTCCTATGTGTTGTTGGTTCTCTAACTCTTTGGTCCCAATGAGTTTGGGTACCATTTTGTTTGTGTTGTTGTTCTAGGAACAAGTGGAGATGCATTGGATGCTCGGCTCACTCACAAGGAAGGTGGTGTCACCATGTGCTTATTGGAGTTAAGCTAGGATGATTAATGAACTACTATCTACCTTTAATTGGCATCTACTACATCCATCCAATGGTATCTCGGTAACAAGTATCATCATCTACTTCATGCACACATTTCTTGCATCAACCTTTCGTAGGTTGTATCATGGCATGCTATCCATTCTCTCTTGTGATACTTGTTTCCTTTCTCAAAGCATCCCAACAATGATGTCTTGTTGCTAGTTGTGATGTCTTTGATGTTCGTGTGGTTGGAATTCATCTATATGCAATAAGACCATATCTAGCCTTGTGCTATGCTCTCAAGCAAATATCTTATTGGTATATGTATGACTTCCGTTTGGATATCTTGTTCCTTCATGTTGTAACTATTTCGAGTGTACATCCTTCTTTGTAGATATATATCATCATGATTTCGTCTACCTAGAACCTTATACACTTGAGAGAAATTAAATCTCTAGATGATATCCTTTCTTTCATGCCCACCTTGCCTTTCTTATATTATTTCTTTGGTGGCTCCGTGAAAGCTTTTGCCTTGAGTGCGTATCGTATCTCGTTGCATCTTGATGCACTCTTGTGTGGTGAAGATTATTTTCCTCATGCTTATCTCTACGAGGCTTTTTCCATCTTAATTGGTATCCCTCGTCTTGATGAGGCTTTCATCTTCTATCTTCGCCACGGGTTGTCACAAGCATAGGTTCTCTATATGCTTATTAGTAAGCTTGTGAACCCATTTGCTTGTTGTGTGTGGGAATGATAGGCCTTGCACTGTGTTGCCTCATTCTTTCAAGACTCTACTGATGCTTAATGCTCATCTGTACATTAGTCTTCTCAAGTGCATTGCCTTGACTCACACACATCATTTTGGTTGAGCCCATTCTTAAGTTGCCTCTTTCACCTATTGCTCTACCATGTGTTTGTTACATGTACTAGGCTTAGTTTCCTATATGCTCACTTGCACTTGTTGTAAGTTTCTATTGATTTTGGGGGAGCTATGATCCTATTTTGTGCACTTTGTTTCCAAATTCAAATATTCTTATGTGTGCACAAATCATGGGGAGCCTCTCTAGTTTCTTTAGAACACTCCTTTGCTCATATCATGATATCTTTTATTCACGTAGCTCGTAGGATCTTTGGCCTAGTTGGTTCAATTGGTATCTTTTGATAGCTTGCTTCAATTGGTATCTTTTGATTGCTTGATTGCTTGTTTCTCTCTGTGTTATGTCCTTGTGGCATATCATTCCTTTAGCAATCTTGGTGCCTTAATATAGTTGGTCTTCCTCCAAGTATTACCGCTGGATATGTGTATTGCATTCCACTCTCTTGTTGAGAAATACACAATTTATGGAGGAACACAATTTATATTGGCCTTCTATGCTTTTCGCCCATTTTGGCAATCGATGCCAATGGGGGAGAAGTTTCAGAGAGTTTTGTGGAGAAGTCTTCAGAGTTTTCTCCTTGCTTTGGTTTTGTTCCTAAGCATTTGCATCTCATACACATGCATTATTGGTTGTTGCATTGCTTGGTGATGCATAATTCCTTGTATAAACTCTCGTGAAAGTGATTGCCATCAATTACCAAAATGGGGGAGATTGAAAGAACATGCGGTGCCCTCATGTTTGGTTTTGGTAATTGATGACAATCTCTATGGACTAATGGTTTCCTTGAGTTATATTTGAAGGTTTTGTCCATAGGCTATTCAAGGAATTATCCAAAGATTTGTCATTTGAGAGTTGAGATTATTGCAAGCATGTCTTGAAGAAGAAGATTGTGTGATCATTCATGTTTACCTTCAAGACATCATCCAAACAAAGAGAGTCGGAAAGATTCAAGGTTGATCAAGACTAAGTCAAGAGTGAATCAAGTTGATCAACTCACAAAGAGTAGAAGATGTACCTAGAGGGATCAAGTGATCCCATGGTATGGTAAGCATTGTCCATTGCACTTTGTGTACTAACCCATGGTCTATGTGAGAGTCTATGTGGGGTTAGGTACGTGTCCATGGGCTTGCGTCAAGAGGATGATATCATACAACCCATGGGAAGGATGACATCAAGTGGTGATCGTCATCAAGATTGCCGTGTGCAATTTCAAGTGGAGAATCACGAAGAGATCAAGTTCTTGAAGCTTGCCATCCATTGTGGTGTCAATGGACTTGTGAAGATGTGCCGAAGAGTGGCTCACCCATAGTGGAGTATGGGGGAGCAATCATCTAGTCTTCATCAACCCAACGCAATCAAGAAAGGTGGTCCATCTTGAGGAGGACAAGATCGTCATCATCTAACTCAAGTGGATCATGTGCAAGGCAAAGGTTTTCCCTTGATAGGTTTTCTATTTTACCGGTCTCATGGTGGTAGTTGGGAGACCAGGTTATAGGATCGATAGCCATACTATCAAGGGGGGCTCTCAAGTGAGTAGCTTGATCGTATTGTTCGTCGAGAGCTCAAACCATTGCATCCTTGCATCAAGTTTATTGGTTCTTGTTTGGTTCTCTTTGTGAGTCTTAGAGCTTATGGTCATCTTGATGACAAGCTTGAGTTCATCGAAAACGGAGTTCGCATGCGTCTTCTATGATGTTTTCGGTGTTGTAGGTTTTACCGGTCTTATTCGAGGAAGGGTCCTCACCATTTTCTTATGGGCCTTTTCTAATTTGCTTCTTATTGTTATTTCTTTCAAGATTGTGTTAGCCCTTGTCGCTAGCTTTCCAACAAACTTGGTTTCATCGAAAACGGAGTTCGCATGCGTCTTCTATGATGTTTTCGGCGTTGGAGGTTTTACCGGTCTTTTCCGAGGAAGGGTTCTCACCATTTTCTTATGGGCCTTTTCTCATTTGCTTCTTATTGATATTTCTTTGAAAATTGTGTTAGCCCTTGTCGCTAGCTTTCCAACAAACTTGGTTTCATCGAATTCGGAGTCCGTTTGCAAAAGTTGTGGCAGTTTTGATGTTCTGAAAAGGCTGCAGCGGTACTACCGCGAATTGGAGCGGATGTAATTTTTTACTACCGCTCTAGAGCAGTACTACCGCGGCTCCTACAGTGGTAGTACCGCTCCGGACCAAAAACTCGTCCCAAGTCTTGCGGTGGTAGGCCCGGATGTATTTTTCTTAGTACCGCTCTCAAGCAGTAGTACCGCTACCATTTGCGGTAGTACCGTGAGGTCGAGCGGTAGTACCGTGAGGACGAGCGGTAGTACCGCTCCGGCGGTTCTTCTGGCCTTTTGCCTCCTCGCTGTTGTTTTTCAAAGGGGGACTTCCGCCCTAGCGGTAGTACCGCTCCTTGGAGCGGTAGTACCGCTCTGTGCGGGCTGTGAGCATAACGGTTGGATTTTTCCCCACCTATAAAGGAGGTCTTCTTCCCCAATGAACCTTATCCTTTTTAGCTCGTGTTTTTCCCCCATTGTTGACCTTCTTCGAGCTTGCTAACTCTCAATCCCTCCAATGATTCTTGCTAGTTCTTGAGGGAAAAGAGAGAGGAGATCTAGATCCACGTTTCCACCAATCACTTTCTCCTCTAAGTGAGGGGAACCCCTTGGATCTAGATCTTGGAGTTCTTCGTGTTCTTCTTTTGTTCTTCCTCTCATTTTCCTCCCCGGCATTAGTTGCTTTGGTGGGATTTGGGAGAGAAGGACTTGGGCACTCCGTGTGCCCTTGCCATTGCATTTGGTTCATCGGTTTGAGTTCTCCACGGTGATACGTGGAAGTTACAAATTGAGAAGCTTATTACTCTTGGGTGCTTGGTACCCTTGAGCTTGTTCCTCTTGGGTGCTTGGGCGCCCTAGACGATTTGTGGGGTTCGGAGCTCAATCATTGTGGTGTAAAGCTCCGGGTAAGCATCGGGGTCTCCAATTAGGTTGTGGAGATCTCCCTGAGCAATTTGACGGGTACCGGTGACCGCCCCCAAGGGTTGCCAAAGTGTACGGGTTCGGTGACCGCCCCCAAGGGTTGCCATTTGTATGGGTTAGGTGACCGCCCTCAAGGGTCCCTTAGTGGAATCACGACATCTTGCATTGTGCGAGGGCGTGAGGAGATTACGGTGGCCCTAGTGGCTTCTTGGGGAGCATTGTGCCTCCACACCGCTCCAAACGGAGATTAGCATCCGCAAGGGTGTGAACTTCGGGATACATCGTCGTCTCCGCGTGCCTCGGTTATCTCTTACCCGAGCCCTTTACTTATGCACTTTACTTTGTGATAGCCATATTGTTTCTTGTCATATATCTTGCTATCTCATAGTTGTTTATCTTGCTTAGTATAAGTTGTTGGTGCACATAGGTGAGCCTAGTTGTTGTAGGTTTTGTGTTTGACAAATTAACTGCTAGGTTTATTCCGCATTTGTTCAAGCCTAAACCGTAATTATTTTAAAGCGCCTATTCACCCCCCTCTAGGCGACATCCACGATCTTTCAACGTCAGCATCCTTCTCAATTGTACTGAGAATCCGAGGGATGTGTATCAACAAGAGAAAGTAAAAACGGTTGACGCAGGGTCTTAATCTAAAAAGAATCCTTGGAACGGGTCCCTGCTGCACGTCTGCGCCTGTGTCTCCGTTGTGCCGTATCCTAGACGGGTGTAGCATGATTGTCATCTGTAAAAGAAAGGAACTTAGGTGAAAAGTTGTCGTGCAAAAAGGTGGGTTTAAAGAAACCATCTACAGTTCAAGATGAGTAAAAATTGCCACTTGTCTGCGTGCGTTGGGCCCCTTGTATTTGTAACAGGGGTGTGGCCATCAAACCTGTATGAATTTCATATAGCTGCGCCGGACTCATCTAACCGTGTTTGTGGTCTTGACGACCTATCGAATGCTTTAGTTGGTGAGGCCGTTTTAGTGTGCGGCTGCCAAGGCAGCCGCACTCTCTTCGGCACGCAGGGATCGCTCAATATTTCCATTTACTGTAATGATGCCACGTGGACCGGGCATCTTAAGTGTGAGGGAAGCGCAATGCGGTATTGCATTAAAGCGAGCGAAAGCTTCGCGTCCAAGTAGTGCTTGATAGCCACCTTGGAACAGAGCAATGTGTAAGGTTAAATTTTCGCTATGGAAGTTATCGGGGAAGCTGAATATAACCTCTAGTAGCAGAGAGCCCGTGCAATGAGCCCCTGGGCCTAGCGTTACTCCTCTAAAGGTAGTATTGTTGTGGCGAATTTTCATTGGGTCTATCCCCATTTTGCGGATTGTGTCCTGATATATCAGGTTTAGGCTGTTGCCGCCGTCCATCAGGACTCGTGTGAAGTGGTATCCGTCAATTATTGGATCTAATACCAAGGCAGCCCACCCTGCGTTTCAGATACTTGCTGAGTAATCCCGATGGTCGAAGGTGATCGGTTGAGACGGCCAGTGGCAGAACTCCGCGGTGATAGGCCCTTGGGCATGTTTGACTGGGAGTGCCACTTTGGTTCTCCCCTTTATCACGTGTAACACGTTTACTGTTGTGACTTCTGGTGGAAATTTCTTCTGTTCCCCAGTGTTTTGCTTGCGAGGCTCATCCTCGTCTTCGCTTGGTGTATCCTGCCCCTGATGTTCGGCGTCGAGCTTGCCAGACTGCTTGAAGACCCAACATTCTCCGTGGGTATGATTTGCAGGTTTATCGGGGGTGCTATGGGTCTGACATATTTGGTCCAGAATTTTGTTTAAGCTAGATAGTTCATCTCTGGCGCCTTTAGAGGGCGGCTTTTGCTGACCTGGCCGAGAGCTTCTGAACCTGGCGTTTACCGCCGTGCTCTTCAGGCTGTCTTCTTTATTTCGGCGCTTATTATTTTTGCTGCGTCGTGATTTCCCATTTCCATCTCTAACTTCGGATGTACTTGGGTCGCTGGTGCTGCATCGGGCTAGCCAGCTATCCTCGCCCGCGCAAAAGCGGGTCATGAGGCTTGTTAATGCTGCATTGTTCTCGGCTTTAAACAATAGCGCTTGTTGGGAGGCAACCCAATTTTATTTTTGTTCTTGATTTTTTGGTTCTATTTTTCAATAAATTTTTCATATAGCCTCTGGTTAGATGTGTTTTCATGTTTTAATTAGTGTTTGAGCCAAGTAAGAGCTTTGGGATGGCTTATGGTGATTGTTGATTTGATCTTGCTGAAAAACAGAAAGTTTTACACCCAGTAAAATAACTTTCACTTTTCACAGAAGTGCGATAAAATACTGATTACTTTTGCAAAAGATTTATTTACAAATTACCTCTATTTTCCTAATTTTTCAGATTTTTGGAGTAACAGAAGTATTCGAAGTTTACAGATTACTACAGACTGTTCTATTTTTGACAGATTCTGTTTTCTAGGTGTTGTTTGCTTATATTGATGAATCTATGGGTAGTATCGGGGGGTATGAACCATGGAGAAGTTGGAATATAGTAGATATTACACCTATATAAATAAAGAATGAGTTCACAATAGTACCAAAAGTGGCAATTTATTTTCTTATACTAACGGATCTCATGAGTTTTCTGTTGAGTTTTGTGTTGTGAAGTTTTCAAGTTTTGGGTAAAGATTTGATGGACTATGGAATAAGGAGTGGCAATAGCCTAAGCATGGGGATGCCCAAGGCACCCCAAGGTAATATTCAAGGACAACCAAGAGCCTAAGCTTGGGGATGCCCCGAAAGGCATCCCCTCGTTCGTCTTCACTCCATCGGTAAATTTACTTGAGGCTATATTTTTATTCACCACATGATATGTGTTTTGCTTAGAGCGTCTTGTATGATATGAGTCTTTGATTTTTAGTTTACCACAATCATACTTGCTATACACAATTTTTGATAGGGACACACATGAATTGAGAATTTATTAGAATACTCTATGTGCTTCACTTATATCTTTTGAGCTAGGCAATATGCTCTAGTGCTTCACTTATATCTTTTTAGAGCATAGGGGTGGTTTTATTTTATAGAAATTGCTGAACTCTCTCGCTTCACTTATATTATTTTGACAGTCTCTCTAAACAGTATGGTAATTTGCTTTGGTTATGAATTTAATCCTAATATGATGGGGATCCAAGAGGGATATAATAAAAACTTTTATATTAAGTGCATTGAATACTATGAGAAGTTTGATTCCTTATGATTTTTTGAGATATAAAGATGGTGATATTAGAGTCATGCTAGTGAGTAATTGTGGACTAGTAGAAATACTTGTGTTAAAGTTTGTGATTCCCGTAGCATGCAAGTATGGTGAACCGTTATGTGATGAAGTCAGAGCATGATTTATTTATTGATTGTCTTCCTTATGAGTGGCGGTCAGGGATGAGAAATGGTATTTTCCTACCAATATATCTCCCTAGGAGCATGTGTGTAGTACTTGGTTTTGATAACTAATAAACTTTTGCAATAAGTATGTGAGTTCTTTATGACTAATGTTGAGTCCATGGATTATACGCACTCTCACCCTTCCACCATTGCTAGCCTCTCTAGTACCGTGCAACTTTCGCCGGTGCATTACACCCACCATTTACCTTCCACAAAACAGCCACCATACCTACCTATTATGGCATTTCCATAGCCATTCTGAGATATATTGCCATGCAACTTCCACCGTTTCGTGTATTATGACATGTTTCATCATTGTCATATTGCTTTGCATGATCATGTAGTTGACATCATATTTGTGGCAAAGCCACCATTCATATTTTTTATACATGTCACTCTTGAGTCATTGCACATCTCGGTACACTTCCGGAGGCATTCATATAGAGTCGTATATTTGTTCTAAGTATCAAGTTGTAATTCTTGAGTTGTAAATTAAATAAATGTGTGATGATCATCATTATTAGAGCATTGTCCCATGTGAGGAAAGGATGATGGAGACTATGATTCCCCCACAATTCAGGATGAGACTCTGGACGAAAAATAAAAAAAGGGGGAAAAAAGAGCCCAAAGAGCCCAAAATAAAAAAATAAAAAAAATAAAAAAATAAAAAAGAGAGAGAAAAGAGAGAAGGGGTAATGCTACTATCCTTTTTTCCACACTTGTGCTTCAGAGTAGCACCATGATCTTCATGATAGAGAGTCTCCTATGTTATCACTTTCATATACTAGTGTGGAATTTTCATTATAGAACCTGGTTTGTATAATCCAATGATGGGCTTCTGATGTCTACTAGAACTACGTCGGTATATCCCCAAAGAGGAAGGGATGATGCAGCACAACGACGGTAGGTACTTCCCTCAGTGATGAGACCAAGGTTATCGAACTAGTAGGAGAACCAAGCAACACTACGTAAACAACACCTGCACACAAATAACAATTACTCGCAACCCGACGTGTTAAAGGGGTTGTCAATCCCTTTCGGGTAATGACGCCAAAAAATGGCAAACAGACGTGAGGGAGTTGTAATAATTTGATAGATAGATCATGCGGGAACGCGAGATAAATAAATTGCAACAAGGTATGTTTGTATTTTTGGTTTGGTTAACATCATACTTGGCAAGCATTTTACGGAAAGCACCATGAATAAAGTCTGAACCACCATCAGTCATTAAATATCTAGGGACTCCAAACCTTGGGAAAATAACTTCCTTAAGCATTTTAATAGAGGTGTTGTGATCAACATTACTAGTTGGAATAGTTTCTACCCATTTAGTAACATAATCAACAGCAACCAAAATATGTGTATAACCATTAGAGGAAGGAAAAGGTCCCATGTAATCAAATCCCCAAACATCAAATGGTTCAACAGCAAGTGAATAATTCATAGGCATTTCTTGATGCTTACCAATATTACCTATCCTTTGACATTCATCACAAGATAAGACGAACTTACAGACATCCTTGAAGAGAGTAGGCCAATAAAATCCAGATTGCAATACCTTGTGAGCAGTTCTATCTCCAGCATGATGCCCTCCATAAGCCCTGGAGTGACATTTCCATAGGATTTGTCCCTCTTCATTTTCAGGTACACAACGTCTAATAATACCATCTACTCCTTCTTTATAAAGATGTGGGTCATCCCAAAATTAATGGCTTAAATCATAGAAGAATTTTTTCTTTTGTTGGTATGTAAAGCTAGGTGGTAAATTTTAGCAACAATGTAATTAGCATAATCAGCATACCAAGGAGTACCATGAGAAACATTTATTGCAGCTAACTGCTCATCAGGAAAACTATCATCAATAGGTAGTGGGTCATCAAGCACATTTTCAAGCCTAGGGAAATTATCAGCAACTGGGTTCTCAGCTCCTTTTCTATCAATGATATGTAAATCAAATTCTTGTAACAAGAGAACCCATTGAATAATTCTAGGTTTAGCATCTTTATTTTCCATAAGATATTTAATAGCAGCATGGTCTATGTGAACAATTACTTTGGAATCAACAATATAAGGTCTAAATTTATCACAAGCAAACACAACTGCTAAGAATTCCTGTTCAGTAGTAGCATAATTTCTTTGAGCACTGTCTAGAGTTTTACTAGCATAATGAATAACATTGAGTTTCTTATTAACTCTTTGTCCTAGAACAACACCAACAACATAATCACTAGCATCACACATAATTTCAAAATGCAAGTTCCAATCAGGTGGTTGAACAATAGGTGCAGAAATTAAGGCTTTCTTAAGTGTTTCAAAGGCTTCTAAACAATCATCATCAAAAACAAAAGGAATGTCCTTCTGCAAGAGACTAGTAAGAGGCCTAGAATTTTTTTTGAAAAGTCTTTGATAAATCTCCTATAGAAACCAGCATGACCTAAGAAACTACAAATACCTTTTATATCTTTAGGACATGGCATTTTCTTAATTGCATCAACCTTAGCTTTGTCCACTTCAATACCTCTTTCAGAAATTTTATGACCCAAGACAATGCCTTCATTAACTATAAAGTGGCACTTCTCCCAATTCAAGACAAGATTTGTTTGTTCACATCTCTACAAAACTCGATCAAGATTGCTTAAGCAATCATCAAAATACTTCCCATAAACAGTAAAGTCATCCATGAAAACCTCAACAATCTTTTCACAAAAGTCAGAGAATATAGCAGTCATACATCTTTGAAAGGTAGCAGGTGCATTACATAAACCAAAAGGCATACGTCTATAAGCATAGGTTCCAAAGGGTCAAGTAAAAGTGGTCTTTTCTTGATCAGGTTGAGAAACAAGTATCTGTGAAAAGCCAGAATATCCATCAAGGAAGCAAAAGTGTGTGTGCTTAGATAATCTTTCAAGCATTTGATCGATAAAAGGCAAAGGGTAATGATATTTTCTAGTTGCTTTGTTTAATTTTCTAAAATCAATTACCATTCTATAGCCCGTGACAATTCTTTGTGGAATAAGTTCATTCTTATCATTAGGAACAACAGTTATACCTCCTTTCTTAGGAACACAATGAAAATGACTTACCCATCTACTATAAGCTATAGGATAGATTATACCTGCTTCCAAAAGTTTTAATATTTCCGTTTTTACCACTTCTTCCATCTTCAGATATAACCGACGTTGGTGATCAACAACGAGTTTAGCATCAGGTTCCATATTAATTTTGTGCTGACATAGAGTGGGACTAATGCCCTTTAAATCATCAAGAGTATATCCAATAGCAGCTTGGTGCTTCCTTAGAACTTTCAATAATCTTTCTTCTTCATGTTTCGAAAGGTTAGCACTAATAATAACAGGATATATCTTCTTTTCATCAAGATAAGCATATTTCAAAGTGTCTGGAAATTATTTTAATTCAAACACAGGATCACCTTTAGGTGGAGGAGGACCTCCTAGAGTTTCAATAGGCAAATTGTGTTTAAGTAGAGGACGTTGTTCAAAGAAAATTTTATCTATTTCATTTCTTTCATGCATATGAAAATCATTCTCATGGTTTAGCAAATATTGTTCTAAAGGATCAGTAGGTGGTACAACAATAGAAGAAAGACCAATTAATTCATCCTTACAAGGTAATTCTTTTCATGAAGATTTCTACTAAATCTGGAAAAATTAAACTCATGAGTCTCATCACCAAAGCTAACACCAACAGTTTGTTTCTAACACTCTATCTTAGCATTAACTGTATTCAAGAAAGGTCTACCAAAAATAATGGGACAAAAGTCATCTTGTGGAAAAAAGTCATCCAAAAATAATATAGCTTTTGTTAACCACCGTTGAAACTTTAGCATGTTCCTTTATCCTAACAGGAAAAGCTGGTTTCTCAATATAAGCAGAAGGAACAACTGGATCAACATTATAAAGTATAGTTTCTTCTTTAACCGGTACCGGTTCTTTAATTTCTTCTTTAATAGGTGGGTGATATTTAAACCACTTCTCCTTAGGGAGTTCAACATGAGTAGCAAATGATTCACAAAAGGAGGCTACTATCTCAGAGTCAAGTCCATGTTTAGTGCTAAACTTTTGAAAAGCATCGATATCCATAAAAGATTTAACACAATCATACTCAAGTTTAATACCTGACTCTTTACCTTTGTCGAGTTCCCAATCTTTAGAGTTGATTTTAATTATTTTCCCATCGGAACTCGATAGTCTTCTTCATAAAGGAACTAGCACAAGAAGCATCAAGCATGGTTTGATCATTACGAGAAAGCCGAGCATAAAAATTCTGAATAATAATTTCTCTTGAGAGCTCATGATTGGGGCATGAAGATAACATTGACTTAAGCCTCCCCCAAGCTAGAGCGATACTTTCTCCTTTGCGAGGCCAAAAATTATATATATAATTCCGATCACGATGGACTAGATGCATAGGATAAAATTATTGGTGGAACTCCAATTTCAAACGATTCCAATTCCATGATCCAATATCATCGCATAGCCTATACCATGCCAATGATTTTCCCTTCAAAGATAAAGGGAAAACCTTCTTCGTAACTTTATCTCCGGGTAAACCTGCAAGCTTAAACAATCCACAAATTTGTTCCACATATATCAAGTGCATATCAGGATGTTCAGTTCCATCTCCTGCATAAGGATTAGCTAGCAGTTGTTCTATCATACCCGAAGGAATTTCATATTCAATATTTTCAGTAGGTGCAGTAGATTGAGGGGTAGCTAATTAACGAGGTGAAGATACCCCAAACAAACCCCTCAAAGGATTGTTTTCCATAGTAACAAGTGACAATAAATTTCAGCATACTATATAAATGTTTCCTTACCAATTTCCACTTATGAAATGCGCTTCACTCCCCGGCAATGGCGTCAGAAAATAGCCTTGATGACCCACACGTATAGGGTATCAATTGGAGCTCCTTTCGATAAGTAAGTGTGCCGAACCCAACGAGGAGCAGAAGGAAATGACAACTGGTTTCCAGTAGGGTAATGTCTGCAAGTGCTGAAATTGTAAGTAGCAGAGTAGTTTGATAGCAAGATAATTTGTAACGAGCACGTAACAATAGTAGTAACAAAAGTGCAGCAAGGTAGCCCAATCCTTTTGAGGCAAAGGACATGCCAAAATAGTCTCTTATTATAAGCAAAGCGTTCTTGAGGGTACACGGGAATTTCATCTAGTCACCTTCATCATGTTGGTTCGATTCGTCTTCGCCACTTTGACAATTTGATATGTGGTGGACCGGTGCTTAGGTGCTATTATTACTTGAACAAACCTCCTACTTATGATTAACCCTCCCGCAAGCATCCACAACTACGAGAAAAGTATTAAGAATAAATTCTAGCCATAGCATTAAACTTTTGGATCCAATCGGTCCCTTACGGAATAGCGCATAAACTGGGGTTTAAGCATCTGTCACTCTCGCAACCCATCATATAGATGCTACTCCACAATGCATTCCCTTAGGCCCAAATATGTGAACTGTCATGTAGTCGATGTTCACATGACACCACTAAGGGAATCACAACATACATACTATCAAAATATCGAACACATATCAAATTCACATGATTACTTGCAACATGATTTCTCCCGTGACCTCATGAATAAAGGTAACTACTCACAAATAATTATCGTGCTCAAGATCAGAGGGGTATCAAATAGCATATTGGATCTGAACATATAATCTTCCACCAAATAAACCATATAGTAATCAACTACAAGATGTAATCAACACTACTAGTCACCCACAAGTACCAATCTATAGTTCCGGTAACAAGATTGAACACAAGAGATGAACTAGGGTTTGGGAGGAGATGGTGCTGTTGAAGATGTTGATGGAGATTGCCCTCCCTAAGATGGGAGAGTTGTTGGTGATGATGATGATGGTTTCCCCCTCTGGGAGGGAAGTTCCCCTGACGGAATCGCTCGCCGGAGGGCAAAAGTGCTCCTGACTAAGTTCCGCCTCGAGGCGGTGGCACTTCATCCCGAAAGTCCCCCTCTTATTTTTTTCTAGGTCAAAATGCCTTATATACCAAAAGGTGGGCATCGGAGGTGGGCCGAGGAGGCCACACCCCCCAGGGCGTGCCAGGGGGCCCTGGCGCGCCCAGGTGGGTTGTGCCCACCTGGTGGCCCCCTCTGGTAGTTATTTGCTCCAATAATTCTTATATATTCCATAAAAAATCCACGTGAAGTTTCAGCTTGTTTGGAGTTGTGCAGAATAGGCAGCCTGACGTAGTGATACGTCTCCAACGTATCTATAATTTTTGATTGCTCCATGCTATTATATTATCTATTTTGGATGTTAATGGGCTTTATTTTACACTTTTATATCATTTTTGGGACTAACCTACTAACCAGAGGCCCAACCCAAATTGCTGTTTTTTTGCCTATTTTAGGGTTTCGAAGAAAAGGAATATCAAACGGAGTCCAAACGGAATGAAACCTTCGGGAACGTGATTTTCTCAACAAACGTGATCCAGGAGACTTGGAGTGGCCGTCAAGAAACAAGGGATGAAGGCACGAGGCAGGGGGTGCGCCTACCCCCTGGGCGCGCCCTCCACCCTCGTGGGACCTCTATTGCTCCACCGACGTACTTCTTCCTCCTATATATATCCACGTACCCCCAAACATCCAGGAGCACCACGAAAACGTAATTCCACCGCCGCAACCTGCTGTACTCAAGAGATCCCATCTCGGGGCCTTTTCCGGAGCTCCGCCGGAGGGGGCATTGATCATGGAGGGCCTCTACATCAACTCCATGGCCTCTCCGGTGATGTGTGAGTAGTTTACTTTAGACCTACGGGTCCATAGTTATTAGCTAGATGGCTTCTTCTCTCTCTTTGGATCTCAATACAAAGTTCTCCTCGATCTTCTTGGAGATCTATTCAATGTAATCTTCTTTTGCGGTGTGTTTGTCGAGATCCGATGAATTGTGGGTTTATGATCCAGATTATCTATGAACAATATTTGATTCTCCTCTAAATTCTTTTATGTATGATTAGTTTATCTTTGCAGGTCTCTTCGAATTATCAGTTTGGTTTGGCCTACTAGATTGATCTTTCTTGCAATGGGAGAAGTGCTTAGCTTTGGGTTCAATCTTGCGGTGCTCGATCCCAGTGACAGAAAGGGAACCGACAGTATTGTATTGTTGCCATCGAGGATAAAAAGATGGGGTTTATATCATATTGCATGAGTTTATCCCTCTACATCATGTCATCTTCCTTAAAGCATTACTTTGTTCTTATGATCTTAATACTCTAGATGCATGCTGGATAGCGGTCGATGTGTGGAGTAATAGTAGTAGATGCAGAATCGTTTCGGTCTACTTGTCTCGGACGTGTGCTACGTCTTGAGCTTGCTTTGGTTTTCCCCGAAGACAAAGGGATGCTGCAGCAGAGTAGCGTAAGTATTTCCCTTAGTTTTTGAGAACCAAGGTATCAATCCAGTAGGAGCCCACGCTCAAGTCCCTCGTACCTGCACAAAGCGATAGCTACTCGCAACCAACGCGATTAGGGGTTGTCAAGCCCTTCACGGTCACTTACGAGAGTGAGATCTGATAGATAGAATATTTTTGGTATTTTTGATATAAGGATGCAAAGTAAAAAGTAAAAGCAAAGTAAATAGCAAAAAAATATAAAAGTGATGGAGATTGATATGATGAGAATAGACCCGGGGGCCATAGGTTTCACTAGTGGCTTCTCTCAAGAGCATAAGTATTCTACGGTGGGTGAACAAATTACTATTGAGCAATTGATAGAATTGTGCATAATTATGAGAATATCTAGGCATGATCATGTATATAGGCATCACGTCCGTGACAAGTAGATCGAAACAATTCTGCATCTACTACTATTACTCCACTCATCGACCGCTATCCAGCATGCATCTAGAGTATTAAGTTAAAAATAGAGTAACGCCTTAAGCAAGACGACATGATGTAGAGAGATAAATTCATGCAATATGAAATAAACCCCATCTTGTTATCCTCGACGGCAACGATACAATATGTGCCTTGCTGCCCCTTCTGTCACTGGGTAAGGACACCGCAAGATCGAACCCAAAGCTAAGCACTTCTCCCATGGCAAGAACTACCAATCTAGTTGGCCAAACCAAACGGATAATTCGAAGAGACTTGCAAAGATAACCAATCATGCATAAAAGAATTCAGAGAAGATTCAAATATTATTCATAGATAGACTTGATCATAAACCCACAATTCATCAGTCTCAACAAACACACCGCAAAAAGAAGATTACATCGAATAGATCTCCATAAGAAAGGGGGAGAACTTTGTATTGAGATTCAAAGAGAGAGAAGAAGACATCTAGCTACTAACTATGGACCCGAAGGTCTGAGGTAAACTACTCACACTTCATCGGAGGGGCTAGGATGATGTAGAAGCCCTCCGTGATGACGACCCTCTTCCGGCGGAGCTCCGGAACAGGCCCCAAGATGGGATCTCGTGGATACAGAATGTTGCGGCGGTGGAATTAGGGTTTTGGCTCCTGTTCTGATCGTTTGGGGGTACGTGTGTATATATAGGAGGAAGGAGTACGTCGGTGGAGCACCGAGGGGCCCATGAGGCAGGGGGCGCGCCCTAGGGGGGGTGCCCCCCACCCTCGTGACCACCTCTTTTATCCCTTGCAGTAGGGTCCAAGTCTCCTGGATCACGTTCGGTGAGAAAATCACGTTTCCGAAGGTTTTATTCTGTTTGGACTCCGTTTGATATTCTGTTTATCCGAAACACTGAAATAGGCAAAAACAGCAATTCTGGGCTGGGCCTCCGGTTAATAGGTTAGTCCCAAAAATAATATAAAAGTGGAAAATAAAGCCCAATATAGTCCAAATCAGTAGATAATATAGCATGGAGCAATCAAAAATTATAGATACGTTGGAGACGTATCAGGCATCCCCAAGCTTAATTCCTGCTCGTCCTTGAGTAGGTAAATGATAAAAAGAGAATTTTTGATGCGGAGTGCTACTTGGCATAATTTGAATGCAAATCTTCTTAATTGTGGTATGAATATTCAGATTAGAAAGATTCAAGACAAAAGTTTATATTGACATAGAAAATAATAATACTTCAAGCATACTAACAAAGCAATTATGTCTTCTCAAAATAACATGGCCAAAGAAAGTTATCCCTACAAAATCATATAGTCTGGCTATGCTCCATCTTCCCCACACAAAGTATTTAAATCATGCACAACCCCGATGACAAGCCAAGCAATTGTTTCATACTCTAACTTTTTCAAAACTTTTTCAATCTTCACGCAATACATGAGCGTGAGCCATGGATATAGCACTATAGGTGGAATAGAATGGTGGTTGTGGAGAAGACAAAAAGGAGAAGATAGTCTCGCATTGACTAGGCGTATCAACGGGCTATGGAGATGCCCATCAATAGATATCAATGTGAGTGAGTAGGGATTGCCATGCAACGGATGCACTAGAGCTATAAATGTATGAAAGCTCAACAAAAGAAACTAGTGGGTGCGCATCCAACTTGCTTGCTCACGAAGACCTAGGGCAATTTGAGGAAGCCCATCATTGGAATAGACAAGCCAAGTTCTATAACGTAAAATTCCCACTAGTATATGAAAGTGACAACATATGAGACTCTCTATATGAATAACATGGTGCTACTTTGAAGCACAACATATGAGACTTGCTATATCATGGTGCTACTTTGAAGCACAAGTGTGGAAAAAAGGATTGTAGCATTGGCCCTTTTTTTGGGGGGCCTTCTTTTTTTTCTTTGGCCTTTCTCTTTTTTTGGGACAATGCTCCATTGAATGATGATCATCACACTTCTATTTATTTACAACTCAATGATTACAACTCGATACTAAAACAAAGTATGACTCTATATGAATGCCTCTGATGGTGTACCGGGATATGCAATGAATCAAGAGTGACAAGTATGAAAGAATTATGAATGGTGGCTTTGCCACAAATACTATGTCAACTACATGATCATGCTAAGCAATATGACAATGATGGATGTGTCATGATGAACTAGATGGTGGAAAGTTGCATGGCAATATATCTCGGAATGGCTATGGAAATGCCATAATAGGTAGGTATGGTGGCTGTTTTGAGGAAGGTATATGGTAGGTGTATGATACCGGCAAAAGTTGCGCGGTATTAGAGAGGCCAGCAAGGGTGGAAGGGTGAGAGTGCGTATAATCCATGGACTCAACATTAGTCATAAATAACTCATATACTTATTGCAAAAATTTAGAAGTTATCAAAGCAAAGTATTACGCGCATGCTCCTAGGGGGATAGATTGGTAGGAAAAGACCATCGCTCGTCCCCGACCGCCACTCATAAGGAAGACAATCAATAAATAAATCATGCTCCGACTTCATCACATAACGGTTCACCATACGTGCATGCTACGGGAATCACAAACTTCAACACAAGTATTCTTTAAATTAAAAACTACTCAACTAGCATGACTTTAATATTATCACCTGCATATCTCAAAACAATTATCATGCTTCAATCTTTTCTTAGTATTCAACACACTCAAAAGAAAGTTTCACAAATCTTGAATACCAAGCATATTATTATTAGGAAAATTACCATGCTATTAAGAGACTCTCAAATTAATTTAAGTGAAGCATGAGAGATCAATAGTTTCTTTAAAACGAATCCACCACCGTGCTCTAAAAGATCTAAGTGAAGCACATAGAGCAAAATTATAACACTCAAAAGATATAAGTGAAGCACATAGAGCAAAATTATCTAGCTCAAAGGATATAAGTGAAGCACATGGAGCAAAATTATCTAACTCAAAGGATATAAGTGAAGCACATAGAGAAAAATTATCTAGCTCAAAAGATATAAGTGAATCACATAGAGCAAAATTATCTAGCTCAAAAGATATAAGTGAAGCACATAGAGCAAAATTATCTAGCTCAAAAGATATAAGTGAAGCACATAGAGTATTCTATCAAATTTTAATTCATATATGGCTCTCTCAAAAGGTGTGTACAGCAAGGATGATTGTGGCATACTAACAAACAAAGACACAAATAATACAAGACGCTCCAAGCAAAACACATATCATGTTGGTGAATAAAAATATAGCTCCAAGTAATTTACCGATGGAAGTGGACGAAAAGAGGGGATGCCTTCCGGGGCATCCCCAAGCTTTGACTTTTTGGTGTCCTTGGATTATCTTGGGGGTGCCATGGGCATCCCCAAGCTTAGGCTCTTGCCACTCCTTGTTCGATGATCCATCAAAAGAATTCACCCAAAACTTGAAAACTTCACAACACAAAACTCAAGATAGAAAACTCGTGAGCTCCGTTAGCGAAAGAAAACAAAAGACCACTTCAAGGTACTGTAATGAACTCATTCTTTATTTATATTGGTGTTAAACCTACTTTATTCCAACTTCTCTATGGATTATAAACTATTTTACTAGCCATAGATTCATCAAAATAAGCAAACAACACACGAAAAACAGAATCTGTCAAAAACAGAACAATCTGTAGTAATCTGTAGCTAGCGCAAGATCTGGAACCCCAAAAATTCTAAAATAAATTGATGGACGTGAGGAATGTATCTATTAATCATCTGAAAAAATAATTAACTAAATATCACTCTTCAAATAAAAATGACAGCAGTTCTTGTGAGCGCTAAAGTTTCTGTTTTTTACAGCAAGTTCAACAAGACTTTCCCCAAGTCTTCCCAACGGTTCTACTTGGCACAAACACTAATTAAACACACAAAAAAACACAACCAAGACAGAGGCTAAATAATTTATTTATTACTAAACAGGAGCAAAAAGCAAGGAATAAAAATAAAATTGGGTTGCCTCCCAACAAGCGCTATCGTTTAACGCCCCTAGCTAGGCATAACGAGCAAGAATAGATCTATGTATTGCCATCTTTGGTAGGCAATCCATAAGTGGCTCTCATGATAGTTTCATAAGGTAATTTTATTTTCTTTCTTGGAAAGTGTTCCATGCCCATTTTTAATGGAAATTGAAATCTAATATTCCCTTCCTTCATATCAATAATCGCACCAACCGTTCTAAGGAAAGGTCTACCAAGAATAATAGGGCAAGAAGGATTGCAATCTATATCAAGAACAATGAAATCTACGGGCACATAATTCCTATTTGCAACAATAAGAACATCATTAATTCTTCCCATAGGTTTCTTAATAGTGGAATCCGCAAGATGCAAGTTTAGAGAGCAATCATCAAAATTACAGAAATCTAGTAAATCACACAAAGTCTTGGGAATAGTAGAGACACTAGCACCCAAATCACACAAAGCATAAAACTCATGATCTTTAATTTTAATTTTAATAGTTGGTTCTCACTCATCATAGAGTTTTCTAGGGATGGAAACTTTCAACTCAAGTTTTTCTTCATAAGATTACATCAAGGCATCAACAATATGTTCGGTGAAGGCTTTATTTCGACTATAAGCATGTGGAGAATTTAGCACGGATTGCAACAAGGAAATACAATCAATCAAAGAGCAATTTTCATAATTAAATTCCTTGAAATCCAATATAGTGGGTTTAGCAACATCTAGATTTTTATTTCTTTCCATCCCACTTTCATCAATTTCATCATTAAGATCTAAACACTCTGAATTTTTAGAACGCCTTCTAGGTAAAGGAAGATCATATTCAGTTTCATCAAGATTCATATTGCAAAATAAAGATTTAATAGGAGACACATCAATAACTTTTAGATCTTCATCTTGATTTTCATAGGAACTAGAAGAACACGCTTTAATAAAGGCATCTTTGGAAGCACGCATCCTAGCGGTTCTTTCTTTACACTCATCAATTGAAATTCTCATGGCTTTCAGAGACTCATTAATATCATGCTTAGGTGGAATAGATCTAAGTTTCAAAGCATCAGCATCAAGAGCAATTCTATCAACGTTCCTAGCCAAATCATCAATCCTAAGCAATTTTTCTTCAATCATAGCATTAAAATTCTTTTGCAAAGAAATAAATTCTTTAATATTAGATTCAAAATCAGAGGGCATCTTATTATAATTTCCATAAGAGTTGTTGTAGGAATTCCCATAATTATTAGAAGGATTACTAGGATATGGCCTAGGGTTAAAATTCCCTCTATAAGCGTTGTTACAAAAATTATTCCTACCAACAAAATTCACACCCATAGATTCATTGTTATTCTCAATCAAAGTAGACAAATGCATATCATTAGGATGAGAAGAAACACTCTTAGTAGCAAATAATTTCATAAGTTCATCCATCTTTCCACTCAACACATTAATTTCTTCTGTCGCATGCACTTTTTATTAGAAGTTCTTTCAGTATGCCATCGAGAATAATTAACCATAATATTATCTAGGAGTTTAGTAGAATCTCCTAAAGTGATTTCCATAAAAGTGCCTCCCGCGGCCGAATCTAAAAGATTTCTAGAAGCAAAATTCAATCCGGCATAATTTTTTTGTATAATCATCCACAAATTCAAACCATGAGTAGGGCAATTACGTATCATTAATTTCATTCTCTCCCAAGCTTGTGAAACATGTTCATGATCAAGTTGTTTAAAGTTCATTATATCGTTTCTAAGAGAGATGATCTTAGCGGGAGGAAAATACTTAGAGATAAAATCATCTTTGCATTTGTTCCATGAATCAATACTATTCTTAGGCAAAGACGAAAACTAAGTGTCGGTGTCAAAACCGGCGGATCTCGGGTAGGGGGTCCCGAACTGTGCGTCTAGGCCGGATGGTAACAGGAGGCAGGGGACACAATGTTTTACCCAGGTTCGGGCCCTCTTGATGGAGGTAAAACCCTACGTCCTGCTTGATTAATATCGATGATATGGGTAGAACAAGAGTAGATCTACCACGAGATCAGAGAGGCTAAACCCTAGAAGCTAGCCTATGGTATGATTGTATGTTGTAGTTGTTGTTGTCCTACGGACTAAAACCCTCTGGTTTATATAGACACCAGAGAGGGTTAGGGTTACACAAGGTCGGTTACAAAGGAGGAGATATCCATATCCGTATTGCCTAGCTTGCCTTCCACGCCAAGTAGAGTCCCATCCAGACACGAGACGAAGTCTTCAATCTTGTATCTTCATAGTCTAACAGTCCGGCCAATGGAGATAGTCCGGCTGTCCGGAGACCCCCTAATCTAGGACTCCCACAGTAGCCCCTGAACTAGGCTTCAATGACGATGAGTCCGGCGCGCAGTATTGTCTTCGGCATTGCAAGGCGGGTTCCTTCTCCGAATACATCACAGAAGGATTTGAATACAAGGATAGTGTCCGACCCTGCAAAATAAGTTCCACATACCACCATAGAGAGAATAATATTTTCACAAATCTAATTTGCTTCTTTGTTTAGCAACACAACATTATGCCATGGCCCGGCGATTATTCGAACCGTTTCCTTTAACTAGCCCCGCACATAACGCGAGGCAGTTTTTTGACACGTCTTGTCAAAGCAGAGATCCTGTCCCCTTATTACAAGATTCTCATCAATACGGGCGTGGGTAACCCAACCGCGCCATCGATTACGGGATAAGCAAGTTTTACCAGGCTAGTGGGGACGCATAATTTCGTCCGCCCATATAAAGGGATAAGGATTTACCTTTTCATCCACGCCTTCTTCCTCCTTTGCTCATCCACCTTCGCATACTCGAGCTCCAACGCCCAAGCCTACATCCTTCCCCTCAACCTTCTCCAATCATGTCTGGAGCGGGAGGCAAATGGATGGCTTCCTCCGTTATGGAGGGACACATCAAGAAGCTGCGCGGAGCCGGATACTTGGCCGCGAATATCGCGCATCGGCTTCCCGCTGCGGGGCAGATCGTTCCTACCCCTGAACCTCACGAGAGGGTAGTTTTCCTCCACCACTTCCTCCGCTGACTGGGGTTTCCCCTCCATCCATTCGTCCGTGGTCTCATGTTCTACTACGGGCTGGACTTCCATGATCTAGCCCCGAACTTCATCCTCAACATTTCGGCGTTTATCATCGTGTGTGAGGCTTTCCTCCGCATCCGGCCCCACTTCAGCCTGTGGTTAAAGACCTTCAATATCAAGCCGAAGGTATTGGAGGGCCGACAAGCAGAGTGCGGCGGAGCCATGGTGGGCAAGATGCCCAATGTTATATGGCTTGAAGGCTCCTTCGTGGAGACCATAAAGGGGTGGCAATCGGAGTGGTTCTACATCACCGAGCCGCGCGACGCCAAATGGGTGGCTTCCCCCAAGTTTCGATCCGGATTCCCTACACGGCTCACTTCCTGGAAAGAGAAGGGCTTGTCGTGGGGTTCATCGGTGGAGCTGGACGGACTCCAGAAATGTATCCGGAGCATGGCAAGCAAGAAGCTCAAGCTTGTCAACATAGTCCAGGTCATGCTCATCCGCCGGATCCTCCCGTGTCAACAACAGGATTTTAACTTGTGGGAGTTCGACCTGGCCCAGCACCAGACTTTGAGCGAGCTCTTCGACACGACGCACAAGGATGTCTGGAGGGTGCTGTTCAAGGGCGCCGAGGTCCCTCCCTCTCTCGCCGAAGACCGCGGGCTAAGCACAAAGCGCCTAGCGCGTTCGGTGAGTTCTATACATCCAATAGGATATTTTATTTCCCCTAGCTTAATCATGTGCGGGGGTCTAATCTGCATGCCTTTGACAGGACTGGGTGGAGACGTCGGGGCAGATTAACTGTCCGGCCTCTTTGCCCGAAGATACTGCGGGCGCTCTTCTGGCGAAGATGCTGACTCCGGCTCCTTATACGGTGCCGGAGAAGACCAAGAAGGCCAAGGGAACCCGAAAGAGTTCCTGACGCCAGGCGTCGTCGGACTCACCGTCCGATGACTCTGCGGCGCACTCCTCCCCCGAAGATGAGGAAGAAGAAGAAGATGCTCCCCCTCCAGCTGGGGGAGATAAGAAAAGGAAGGCCGCCCCAACTGGGGGGGGGGGCGAAGGGTCCAAGAAGGGAAGGACTCTCCTTTCGGACAATTCCACCGCTGCCGACGAAGGCGAAGACGAGTGGTTGCCCAGGGCCAAGCCCCTGGGGAGATCGTAAGTATTCGGATACCAGAGTAACTCATATCATTCCTTTGTCGCACTGCTTTCCCTAGCACCGAACATAATTATGCAGGCCGCCACGAGCCAGTATCGATGTATCATCGGATGGCTCCCTGGGCTCGTCGGACATGGATAGCGATCCAGTTCCGACCTCCACCTCCCCTCATCCTGCTGACGACGCCAAGGTGCTGTCTCAAGAGGCACCGGGTCGAGGGGAGACAGTCTCGGAGGCGCCTCAAGGCGACCGTCCGGACTCCGGGAGCCGAGGGGACGGGGCCCCTGAGAGCTCCAAGTTTGGCCCTCAGCCGGACACCGCGCCAGAACCTCCAGTGGTTCCGGGCTCGGGCAGGCGGCCTCCTTCTAAGAGGGGCAAGACGCCTGTGCCGGTGACCTCTGTCCATCCAGAGGCACCGGACAATCTGCTGGAAGCGCTTCGTAGCGCTTCCATCGATGAGGAGCACCATACTATTATGAGTGCGGTAGTCCAGAAGGTTCAGTCCGCCAAGAGCGGATTGACTGAAGCCTGTGCCAGCCTTCTAAGAGGCTTTGAGGTAAGTGTTTTAAAATATAGGAAAAATATTACCGCATAGACAGTAGCCCCTGATGCTTTGTTCGGTGTTCACAAAGAAAAGCCGAACAGAGGATCAAATAATATCGCAGGAGTCTAATATAAGTATGTCAATATGCATATGCAGGCTTCGCTGCTGGTGTCCGCCGCACTGACTGCGGAGGTCGCCGTACTGAAGCAGGACCTCGAGGGGTCCAAGAAAGAGCTCGGCCTTTCCAAGAGGCAGCTCGAGGAGAACAAGGGTAAGTAATACCCTGTCTATAGATATGTATATATAAAAGAAGACGCGATTGCAAAATGACAGGATCATCGTATATTTGCCAGGGGCCATGACCGAGGTGGCGAACCTAAAGCAAGCGCTAACCAAGGCCGAAGATAAAGCGGTCAAGGAGCGCATCGAGCGAGAAAAGCAAGAGGCTCGGGTGGGCGAGGTGTAGCAAGAGCTCCAGGCTCTCATGACGAAGCACGAGGCGTTGGAGCTTGACTCGAAGACGCGAGAGTCTAAGCTTGCCACGGCCCTCGAGAGCGCGAAAAGTGCCAAGGCCGAAGCCCAAAAGGCCCTCCAGGAGATCGACGCAATGAAGAAGATAGCGGCGGGTAAGGCATTCTATATGCAGAGCAAGCATGTAAAAGTAAATTACCGATTACTTACCCGAATTCGGAGCTCTCCAGGAGCATTCGCAGATTTGCCCCGCAGCGTGTCGGATGCCGCACAGTTTTACCAGGCCAAGGAGGGAAGCTCAACGGAGAAGCTGTTCTGGTCTCAGTATACTGGGACCGAACACCTGATGCCTCTGAGCGACCAGCTAAAACAGCTGGTCGAGCTGCACAAGGCGGCCGAACAGGCCATGAAGGGCCTTATAGTCCGGCTGTGGCCTGGCGACGCCCTTCCGAACAGCTACTTCGGCCTGGTGAGGCGGCTTATGGATGCCTGCCCACGGCTGGAGGTCGTCAAGCGGTCCGTCTGCATCAAATATGCACGCCGGGCTTTTGCCCGTGTGAAGGTGCAGTGGGCCAAGCTAGACGCCGTGAAGCTGATCGAGGAAGGGCCGCCGCAGGGCAAGGAGCATCGCACCCCCAAAATTTATTATGAGGGTGTCCTGAAGGGTGCCCATATTGTAGCGGATGAATGTTCCAAGGATGTAATATTTGAGTAAACTTGCTCGTGTGATCCTGTATGATGAAAACTTGTTTCATATGCGCTATGCAATGCTTGTGTGAGTTTAAAATATTACCTTCTGTTTGGCCGTTTATCCAATCTGAGAGATGGCTAGTCCTCGGCTTGTGCCCCCATGCCACGAGTGCTGGGGTATTCGGGATAAACCTGAGCACTCTTGTTCCCATGTTTGGGTCCTTCGAGGGAGGTGCTCAGCACAACGAACAAGGCAACCGGACTAATAATGCTTTATCACTCTCACTTAGCCATAGAATTCTATAATTTTAAATTTCGGTGAAGCCCCTGGTATTCAGAATGTCGAATTCGGGGCGCGATACACGCCTGTAAGCCGGACAGGGCCAGCCCCTCGCCCTAAGCGGCATAAGTCTTTAGGGACTCGAAAAACCTCGCCGAACAGTGACCAGTCTCTCGCCTTATCATGACAGTCGGTTTTAGCTTTCTCTACTGAGGTGCTAAGCCCGGCAGAACCGGGGCACAATCGCAGTAGTTCTCCTAGCGCTACCTTAGCCGATAGAGCGGAACGTAAGGTACTAAAACATAGGAGCCGGGCAAACCCAACATTTGACCAAAGACATGATTCGGAGCTGATGCATATAATGCTATAAGTTCGGGGTGCCGCACTTGTGAAAGTGTTCGTACTTTTCACACCATATTGTGGGGTGCTTGAGCCCCTGGCGTATGGACCGTACCAAAGTGTACGAGTGCTAAATGTCATAATTGAACATATGTATTGAAAAAGAAATGAATAGAGAATGCAATAATAAGCTGAAGCTAAGAATTGTTTATTTTAAAAGGCTGCTGTGAATGCAGAACAATGCAAATAGTGCGATAAGCAAGAGATGGGATTATTTGACATGTCACCCTCTAGGGGCGAGCTGCGAGACAGTATGTAAGATAGGTATTTTGCTCGTTATAGAGACCACCTGGGAATTCGACCTAGCTTTCTGCCACCTTGGTTGTTGCATCGTGTGTTTGGCGGTTGTACTGTCGGACAGGCCTTCCGAAGAGTGGATTCCTGAAAAAAGAGAAAAATAACCAAACGGGAAGCCCCTAGTGTGGTTTAAGCCGCGTCTTGGGGCGTGCCGCAGTGTGCCCCCTCCCCACCTATGCCCATGGTATTTTTAATGCGTAATTATGTACGCGTGGCACGAGCTTCGCCGTTTGGCTGGGGCTGGGGTGGGGGCCGCATTGCTACACGAGCTCAGATCGCGCTAGGCGATCTATTTGCCGATTGCTCCGAGCACGATTGAAGGTGTCTGGGTTTTGAAACGCCGAACTGGTGGATTGCCTTGAGAGGCTGTTTTGCGCTTCTGCTGCGAGGGCCGCAGTGTGCTCCTCTATTCGAAGAGAGCGCTCTGTGTTTCCATTTACTGTAATAACCCCGCGAGGTCCTGGAATCTTGAGCTTGAGGTATGCATAATGTGGTACCGCATTGAATCTCGCAAATGCGGTTCGCCCGAGCAGTGCATGATAACCACTGCGGAACGGGACTATATCAAAGATTAACTCTTCGCTTCGGAAGTTATCCGGGGATCTGAAGACCACTTCTAGTGTAATTGAGCCTGTGCAATGGGCCTCTACGCCTGGAATGACGCCCTTGAAGGTCATTTTTGTGGGTTTGATCCTTGAGGGGTCTATACCCATTTTGCACACTGTGTCCTGATAAAGCAGGTTCAGGCTGCTGCCGCCATCCATAAGGACTCGAGTGAGGTGAAATCCGTCAATGATTGGGTCCAGAACCAATGCGGCGAATCTGCCATGACGGATACTAGTGGGATGGTCCCTGCGATCGAAAGTGATCGGATAGGAGGACCACGGGTTGAACTTTGGGGCGACTGGCTCCAATGCATATACGTCCCTGAGCGCACGCTTCCGCTCCCTCTTGGGGATGTGGGTTGCATATATCATGTTCACCGTCCGCACTTGTGGGGGAAAGCTCTCCTGGCCTCCGGTGTGTGGCTGCCGGGGCTCCTCCTCGTCATCGCTATGTGGCCCCTTGTCCTTGTTTTCGGCAACTAACTTGCCGGCCTGCTTGAACACCCAACAATCCCTATTGGTGTGATTGGCTGGCTTTTCTAGGGTGCCGTGTATTTGACATGAGCGATCGAGTATACGGTCCAAGCTGGACGGCCCAGGCGTACTTTGTTTGAATGGCTTTTTCCGCTGACCGGGTTTAGAGCCTTTGAATCCGGCATTGACTGCCGTATCCTCGGTATTATCGCTGTTAATGCGGCGCTTATGTTTGTTGCGACGTGACCTGCTGTTGCCGTCCTTGGTATCCGAAGTACCATGGTTCTTTGATATGTTATTACTTCGAGCCAGCCAGCTGTCTTCTCCCGCACAAAAGCGGGTCATGAGTGTCGTGAGGGCTGCCATAGACTTCGGCTTTTCCTGTCCAAGGTGCCGGGCAAGCCATTCATCACGGATGTTATGCTTGAAGGCTGCTAGGGCCTCTGCGTCCGGACAGCCGATGATTTGATTTTTCTTGGTTAGGAACCGTGTCCAGAATTGTCTGGCAGATTCTTCTGGCTGCTGAATTATGTGGCTCAGGTCATCGGCGTCTGGTGGTCGCATGTAAGTGCCCTGGAAATTGCCGAGGAATGCAGCTTCCAGGTCCTCCCAACAACCAATTGATTTTGCTGGCAGGCTGTTAAGCCAATGCCGAGCAGGTCCTTTAAGCTTGAGTGGGAGGTATTTGATGGCATGTAGATCATCGCCACGGGCCATGTGGATATGAAGGAGATAGTCCTCGATCCATACCGCAGGATCTGTTGTGCCATCGTATGATTCAATGTTTATGGGTTTGAAACCCTCTGGGATTTGATGATCCATTACTTCATCTGTGAAGCATAGTGGGTGTGCGGCGCCTCTGTACTGGGCTATATCACGACGTAGCTCAAATGAGCTTTGTTTGCTGTGTTCGGCCCGACCGGATTTATTGTATCCGGCATGACAGTTATCGTCTCGTGTCATGGGGCGCCCGCGTGATCCGTAGATTGATCTTGCATGCTTTGCTTTGTCCTCCAATATGTCTCGCAGGTCTGGCGTATCTCCCCATGACTTTTTATTTGAATGGCGTCGGGGTGGAGGCTGAGTTTTTGGCTGGAATGCCTCTCTTTCGCGGCCACGAGGTGGCCGATCAGCCATATCATACGCTTCTTCCTCCAGTCGAGGTAGCAACCTGCACTTTGGGTAAATCTTGGAGGGGCGCTCGAGTTTATATTCCTCGGCCGCTAGGACTTTAGTCCATCTGTCGGCTAGCAGATCCTGATCAGCTTGAAGTTGTTGCTGCTTTTTCTTAAGGCTATTTGCTGTGGCTATAAGCCGGCGTTTGAAGCGCTCTTGTTCGACGGGATCCTCTGGCACAACGAATTCGTCGTCGCCGAGGCTTGCCTCGTCTTTGGAGGGGGGCATGTAATTATCATCCTCCTCTTCTCCATCTGCCGCTCTCTCAGGAGGGCTGGCTCCTCCATCCTCCTGCTCTAAATCTTGCTGGAGGGGATTGTTGTTGTCTTCGGCACTATCCGGAGTATTATTATTATCTCCTGTACCGGTATCACCACTTTTGCTTTGGCGGGACTTAGAGCGGCGCCGCTGACGTCGGCGCTTGGGTTGCTTCTTGGAGGGGTCATCCTCCGCTGTCTCGTCGCCATTGCCTTCTTTGGGTGTATCCACCATGTATATATCGTATGATGAGGTGGCTGTCCAGTGCCCTGTGGGTGGTGGTTCCTCTTCGACTCCCCCATCGTCGTCCATACCGTCGATGTCTTCAGAGTCAAAGTCGAGCATGTCGGTTAAGTCATCGACAGTGGCTACTAAGTGGGTGGTGGGTGGGCCTCGAATTTCTTCGTCGTCCGCATCCCAGTCCCGCCGGACATAGTTCGTCCAGGATCCTCCTGACAAGGAGAGAGACCTTAATGAGTTCAGTATGTCGCGAAAGGAAGAGTGCTGAAAAATATCCGTGGAGGTAAACTCCATGATCGGCGCCCAATCGGATTCGACAGGAACGGGCGCAGGCGGTTTGGAGTCCGTGGCTGGAGAAGGATCCGACAGTTTAACAGCACGGCTCTCGTGCAAGGTAAGGTCGATGTTTAGCTCGATCGCCGCTGAGGGTAAGGCCTCCGTGGCGGGGTCCATCCACCCGTCCGCGGAAGGCGCACCTGGCTCCGAATTGAGGGTCGGAGTGGCTGCCTGTGCGATCTCTTGAACACTATCCGATGGTAGAGCTAAATCGTACTCACCGTGACCGCGTGACGCACAAGGCAGAGGCTCGAATCCATCGAAGATCAAGTCTCCACGGATATCGGCCGTGTAGTTTAAGATTCCAAACCTGACCTGGTGGCCAGGGGCGTAACTTTCAATCTGCTCTAGATGGCCAAGCGAATTGGCCCGCAGTGCAAAGCGCCGAACACGAAGATCTGTCCGGGGAGAAAAGTCTCACCCTGGACTGCATCACCATCGATGATAGTAGGAGCCATCAAGCCTAACGGCCACGACACATAGGAACTCTCAATGAAAGCACCAATGTCGGTGTCAAAACCGGCGGATCTCGGGTAGGGGGTCCCGAACTGTGCATCTAGGCCGGATGGTAACAGGAGGCATGGGACACAATGTTTTACCCAGGTTCGGGCCCTCTTGATGGAGGTAAAACCCTACGTCCTGCTTGATTAATATCGATGATATGGGTAGTACAAGAGTAGATCTACCACGAGATCAGAGAGGCTAAACCCTAGAAGCTAGCCTATAGTATGATTGGTATGTTGTAGTTGTTGTTGTTGTCCTACGGACTAAAACCCTCCGGTTTATATAGACACCGGAGAGGGTTAGGGTTACACAAGGTCAGTTACAAAGGAGGAGATATCCATATCCGTATTGCCTAGCTTGCCTTCCACGCCAAGTAGAGTCCCATCCGAACACGAGACAAAGTCTTCAATCTTGTATCTTCATAGTCTAACAGTCCGGCCCATGGAGATAGTCCGGCTGTCCAGAGACCCCCTAATCCAGGACTCCCACACCAAGGTTTAGCACGATCTCTAAGCGAAAAAGGAAATAGCTTCAATTTAACGACATCATTATTGACATCTTTTTTCTTTTGCATATCACATAAATCAACGAAGCTATTCAGATGAGTAGCAGCATCTTCACTAGGAAGGCCGGCGAATTGATCTTTCATAACAAGATTCAACAAAGCAGCATTAATTTCACAAGATTCATCATCGGTAAGAGGATAAATCGGAGTGCTAAGGAAATCATTATTATTGGTATTGGTGAAGTCACACAATTTGGTAGCATCTTGAGCCATCGCGACAAACAAGCAAACTAACACACGAGCAAACAGGCAAAAAGAGGCAAACAGAGAGGGAGGATAGAGAGAGAGGGCGAATAAAATGGCAAGGGTGAATTGGGGGGAGAGGAAAACGAGAGGCAAATGGCAAATAATGTAATGCGAGAGATAGGGATTGTGATGGGTACTTGGTATGTTGACTTTTTGCGTAGACTCCCCGGCAACGGCGCCAGAAATCCTTCTTGCTACGTCTTGAGCTTGCGTTGGTTTTCCCCGAAGAGGAAGGGATGATGCAGCAGAGTAGCGTAAGTATTTCCCTCAGTTTTTGAGAACCAAGGTATCAATCCAGTAGGAGCCCACGCTCAAGTCCCTCGTACCTGCACAAAGCGATAGCAACTCGCAACCAACGCGATTAGGGGTTGTCAAGCCCTTCACGGTCACTTACGAGAGTGAGATCTGATAGATAGAATATTTTTGGTATTTTTGATATAAGGATGCAAAGTAAAAAGTAAAAGCAAAGTAAATAGCAAAACAATATAAAAGTGATGGAGATTGATATGATGAGAATAGACCCGGGGGCCATAGGTTTCACTAGTGGCTTCTCTCAAGAGCATAAGTATTCTACGGCAGGTGAACAAATTACTGTTGAGCAATTGATAGAATTGTGCATAACTATGAGAATATCTAGGCATGATCATGTATATAGGCATCACGTCTGTGACAAGTAGATCGAAACGATTCTGCATCTACTACTATTACTCCACTCATCGACCGCTATCCAGCATGCATCTAGAGTATTAAGTTAAAAACAGAGTAAAGCCTTAAGCAAGATGACATGATGTAGAGAGATAAATTCATGCAATATGAAATAAACCCCATCTTGTTATCCTCGATGGCAACGATACAATACGTGCCTTGCTGCCCCTTTTGTCACTGGGTAAGGACACCGCAAGATCGAACCCAAAGCTAAGCACTTCTCCCATGGCAATAACTACCAATCTAGTTGGCCAAACCAAACGGATAATTCAAAGAGACTCGCAATGATAACCAATCATGCATAAAAGAATTCAGAGAAGATTCAAATATTATTCATAGATAGACTTGATCATAAAGCCACAATTCATCGGTCTTAACAAACACACCGCAAAAACAAGATTACATCAAATAGATCTCCACAAGAGAGGGGGAGAACTTTGTATTGAGATTCAAAGAGAGAGAAGAAGCCATCTAGCTACTAACTATGGACCCGAAGGTCTGAGGTAAACTACTCACACTTCATCGGAGGGGCTAGGATGATGTAGAAGCCCTCCGTGATGACGACCCTCTTCCGGCGGAGCTCCGGAACATGCCCCGAGATGGGATCTCGTGGATGCAGAAAGTTGCGGCGGTGGAATTAGGGTTTTGGCTCCTGTTCTGATCGTTTGGGGGTACGTGTGTATATATAGGAGGAAGGAGTACGTCGGTGGAGCACCGAGGGGCCCACGAGGCAGGGGGGCGCGCCCTAGGGGGGGGGCGCCCCCCACCCTCATGACCACCTCTTTGATCCCTTGCAGTAGGGTCCAAGTCTCCTGGATCACGTTCGGTGAGAAAATCACGTTTCCGAAGAGTTTATTCCGTTTGGACTCCGTTTGATATTTTGTTTATCCGAAACACTGAAATAGGCAAAAAACAGCAATTCTGGGCTGGGCCTCTGGTTAATAGGTTAGTCCCAAAAATAATATAGAAGTGGAAAATAAAGCCCAATATAGTCCAAAATAGTAGATAGTATAGCATGGAGCAATCAAAAATTATAGATACGTTGGAGACGTATCAACGTGATGCCTATATACATGATCATACCTAGATATTCTCATAAGTATTCGCTTTTCTATCAATTGCTCGACAGTAATTCGTTTACCCACCGTAATACTTATGCTCTTGAGAGAAGCCACTAGTGAAACCTATGGCCCGCGGGTCTATCTTCCATCATATTAATCTTCCAACACTTAGTTATTTCCTTTGACGTTTATTTTACTTTGCATCTTTATTTCTCTTTATCATAAAATACAAAAAATATTATCTTATCATATTTATCAGATCTCACTCTCGTAAGTGACCGTGAAGGGCTTGACAACCCCTTTATCGTGTTGATTGCGAGGTTCTTATTTGTTTGTGTAGGTGCGTGGGACTTGAGCGTGATCTCCTACTGGATTGATACCTTGGTTCTCAAAAACTAAGGGAAATACTTACGCTACTTTGTTGCATCACCCTTTCCTCTTCAAGGGAAAACCAACGCAGTGCTCAAGAGGTAGCAAGAAGGATTTCTAGCGCCGTTGCCGGGGAGATTCCTGCCAAGTAAAGCCAAGATTTGACTCCCAACAACGAGTTGTTTTTGGTGCCATTACCAAGTGAGGACATACCAAGTACCCATCACAAACTCTTATCCCTCGCATTACATTATTTTCCATTTGCCTCTCGTTTTCCTCTCCCCACTTCACCCTTGCCGTTTTATTCGCCCTCTCTCTCCGTTCCCCTTCTCTTTCCCTATTTGCCTCGTTTGCCCGTTTCTTGTTTGCTTGTGTGTTCGATTTCTTGCTTGTCACGATGGGTCAAGATAATACTAAACTGTGTGACTTTGCCAATACCAACAACAATGATTTTCTTAGCACTCCGATTTCTCCTCTTACCGATGCTGAATCTTGTGAAATTAATTTTGCTTTGTTGAATCTTGTCATGAAAGAGCCGACCTTCCCAGTGAAGATGCCGCTACCCATCTAAACAACTTTGTTGATTTGTGTGATATGCAAAAGAAGAAAGATGTGGATAATGATATTGCTAAATTGAATCTATTTCCGTTTTCTCTTAGAGATCGTGCTAAAGCTTGGTTTTCGTCTTTGCCTAAAAATAGTATTGATTCATGGAATAAGTGCGAAGATGCTTTTATCTCTAAGTATTTTCCTCCCGCTAAGATCATCTCTCTTAGAAACAATATTATGAACTTTAAGCAACTTGATCATGAACATGTTGCACAATCTTGGGAGAGGATGAAATTAATGATACGTAATCGCCCTACACATGGTTTGAATCTTTGGATGATTATACAAAACTTTTATGCCGGATTGAATTTTGCTTCTAGAAATCTTTTAGATTCGGCCACGGGAGGCACTTTTATGGAAATCACTTTAGGATAAGCTACTAAACTCCTAGATAATATCATGGTTAATTATTCTCAATGACACACCGAAAGATCTACTAATAAAAAAGTGCATGCAATTGAAGAGATTAATGTTTTGAGTGGAAAGATGGATGAACTTATGAAATTATTTGCTAATAAGAGTGCTCCTACTGATCCTAATGATATGCCTTTGTCTACTTTGATTGAGAATAATAATGAATCTATGGATGTGAATTTTGTTGGTAGGAACAATTATGGTAACAACGCGTATAGAGGTAATTTTAATTCTAGGCCGTTTCCCAGTAATTCCTCTAATAATTATGGTAATTCCTACAACAATTCTTATGGAAATTATAATAAGATGCCCTCTGATTTTGAATCTAATATTAAAGAATTTATTACTTCGCAAAAGAGTTTCAATGCTTTGATTGAAGAAAAATTGCTTAAGATTGATGAGTTGGCTAGGAATGTTGATAGAATTTCACTTGATGTTGATTGTTTGAAACTTAGATCTATTCCACCTAAGCATGATATCAATTAGTCTCTCAAAGCCATGAGAATTTCCATTGATGAGTGCAAAGAAAGAACCGCTAGGATGCGTGCTAAGAAAGATTGCTTTGTGAAAGCGTGTTCTTCTAGTTTTCATGATAATAAAGATGAAGATCTAAAAGTTATTGATGTGTCTCCTATTAAATCTTTGTTTTGCAATATGAATCTTGATAATTATGGGGCTGAAGATTAGCCACCTTTACCTAGAAGGCGTTCCAAAAATTCGGAGTCTTTAGATCTTGATGCTAAAATTCTTAAAAGTGGGATTGAAGAGGTCAAAACTTTAAAATATCAATGAACCCACTATTTTGGATTTCAAGGAATTTAATTATGATAATTTCTCTTTTATAGATTGTATTTCCTTGTTGCAATTCGTGCTAAATTCTCCTCATGCTTATAGTCAAATAAAGCTTTTACTAAACATATCGTTGATGCTTTGATGCAATCTTATGAAGAAAAACTTGAGTTGGAAGTTTCTATCCCTAGAAAACTTTATGATGAGTGGGAACCTACAATAAAAATTAAAATTAAAGATCATGAGTGCTATGCTTTGTGTGATTTGGGCGCTAGTGTTTCCACTATTAAGAAACATATGGGAAGAATTAATGATGTTCTTATTGTTGCAAATAGTAACTATGTTCCCGTAGATTTCATCGTTCTTGATATAGATTGCAATCATTCATGTCCTATTATTCTTGGTAGACCTTTCCTTAGAACGATTGGTGCAATTATTGATATGAAGGAAGTGAATATTAGATTCCAATTTCCGTTAAGGAAAGGCATTGAACACTTCCCTAGAAATAAAATTAAATTACCATATGAATCTATTATGAGAGCCACTTATGGATTGCCTACCAAAGATGGCAATACCTAGATCTATCTTCGCTTTTATGCCTAGCTAGGGGCGTTAAACGATAGCGCTTGTTGGGAGGCAACCCAATTTTATTTTTATTCCTTGCTTTTTGCTCCTGTTTAGTAATAAATAATGTATATAGCCTCTGTTTTGGTTGTGTTTTTTGTGTTTAAATTAGTATTTGTGCCAAGTAGAACCGTTGGGAAGACTTGGGGAAAGTCTTTTTGATCTTGCTGTAAAAAACAGAAACTTTAGCGCTCACGAGAATCACTGCCATTTTATTTGGAAGGTGATATTTAGTTAATTGTTTTTGCATATGATTAATAGATAAATTCATCATGTCGATAAATTTATTTTATAATTTTTGGGGTTCCAGAACTTGCGTTAGCTACAGATTACTATAGACTGTTCTGTTTTTGACAGATTCTATTTTTCTTGTGTTGTTTGCTTATTTTGATGAATCTATGGCTAGTAAAAGAGTTTATAAACCATAAAAAAGTTGGAATAAATTAGGTTTAACACAAATATAAATAAAAAATTAGTTCATTACAGTACCTTGAAGTGGTGTTTTGTTTTCTTTCGCTAACGGAGCTCACGAGATTTTCTATTTTGAGTTTTGTGTTGTGAAGTTTTCAAGTTTTGGTTAAAGATTTGATGGATTATGGAACAAAGAGTGGAAAGAACCTAATCTTGGGGATTCCCATGGCACCCCAAGGTAAAATTCAAGGACAGCAAAAGCCTAAGCTTGGGGATGCCCCGGAAGGCATCCCCTCTTTCGTCTTCGTCTATCGGTAACTTTACTTGGAGCTATATTTTTATTCACCACATGATATGTGTTTTGCTTGGAGCGTCTTGTATGATTTGAGTCTTTGCTTTTTAGTTTACCACAATCATCCTTTCTGTACACACCTTTTGAGAGAGACTCACAAGATTTGAAATTTATTAGAATACTCTATGTGCTTCACTTATATCTTTTGAGCTATATAGTTTTTGCTCTAGTGCTTCACTTATATCTTTTAGAGCACAGTGGTGGTTTTGTTTTATAGAAACTATTGTCCTCTCATGCTTCACTTATATTATTTTGAGAGTCCTTTAGAACAACATGGCAATAATAAAAACTTTCATATAAGTGCATTGAATACTATGAGAAGTTTGATACTTGATAATTGTTTTGAGATATGGAGATGGTGATATTAGAGTCGTGCTAGTTGAGTAGTTGTGAATTTGAGAAATACTTGTGTTGAAGTTTGTGATTCCTGTAGCATGCACATATGGTGAACCGTTATGTGATGAAGTCGGAACATGATTTATTGATTGATTGTCTTCCTTATGAGTGGCGGTCGGGGACGAGCGATGGTCTTTTCCTACCAATCTATCCCCTAGGAGAATGCACGTAATACTTTGTTTTGATAACTTGTAGATTTTTGCAATAAGTATGTGAGTTCTTTATGACTAATGTTGAGTCCATGGATTATACGCACTCTCACCCTTCCACCATTGCTAGCCTATCTAGTATCGCGCAACTTTCGCCGGCACCATAAACCCACCATATACCTTCCTCAAAACAGCCACCATACCTACCTATTATGGCATTTCCATAGCCATTCTGAGATATATTACCATGCAACTTTCCACCGTTCCGTTATTATGACACGCTTCATCATTGTCATATTGCTTGCATGATCATGTAGTTGACATCGTATTTGTGGAAAATCCACCGTTCATAATTCTTCATACATGTCACTCATGCATCATTGCACATCCCGGTACACCGCCGGAGGCATTCACATAGAGTCATATTTTGTTCTAAGTATTGAGTTGTAATTCTTGAGTTGTAAGTAAATAAAGTGTGATGATCATCATTATTACAACATTGTCCCAAGTGAGGAAAGGATGATGGAGACTATGATTCCCCCACGAGTCGGGATGAGACTCCGGACGAAAAAAAAGAAAAAGAAAAGAGGCCAAAAAGGAAAAAAAGAAAGAAGGCCCAAATAAATAAATAAAAATGAGAGAAAAAGAGAGAAGGGACAATGCTACTATCCTTTTTCCACACTTGTGCTTCGAAGTAGCACCATGTTCTTCATATAGAGAGTCTCCTATGATATCACTTTCATATACTAGTGGGAATTTTTTCCATTATAGAACTTGGCTTGTATATTCCAATGATGGGCTTCCTCAAAATGCCCTAGGTCTTCGTGAGCAAGGAAGTTGGATGCACACCCACTTAGTTTCTTTTGTTGAGCTTTCATATACTTATAGCTCTAGTGCATCCGTTGCATGGCAATCCCTACTCACTCACATTGATATCTATTAATGGGCATCTCCATAGCCCGTTGATACGCCCAGTTGATATGAGACTATCTTCTCATTTTTGTCTTCTCGACAACCACCATTCTATTCCACCATAGTGCTATATCCATGGCTCACGCTCATATATTGCGTGAAGATTGAAAAAGTTTGAGAACATCAAAAGTATGAAACAATTGCTTGGCTTGTCATCGGGGTTGTGCATGATTTAAATATTTTGTGTGGTGAAAATAGAGCATAGCCAGACTATATGATTTTGTAGGGATAACTTTCTTTGGCCATGTTATTTTGAGAAGACGTGATTGCTTAGTTAGTATGCTTGAAGTATTATTATTTTTATGTCAATATTAAACTTTTATCATGAATCTTTCGGATCTGAACATTCATGCCACAATAAAGAAAAATTACATTGAGAAATATGTTAGAAAGCATTCCACATAAAAAAAATCTTCTTTTATCATTTACCTACTCGAGGACGAGCAGGAATTAAGCTTGGGGATGCTTGATACGTCTCCAACGTATCTATAATTTTTGATTGCTCCATGCTATTATATTATCTATTTTGGATGTTAATGGGCTTTATTTTACATTTTATATCATTTTTGGGACTAACCTACTAACCGGAGGCCCAGCCCAAATTGCTATTTTTTTTGCCTATTTTAGGGTTTCGAAGAAAAGGAATATCAAACGGAGTCCAAATGGAATGAAACCTTCGGGAACGTGATTTTCTCAACAAACGTGATCCAGGAGACTTGGAGTGGCCGTCAAGAAACAAGGGAGGAAGGCACGAGGAAGGGGGCGCGCCTACCCCTGGACGCGCCCTCCACCCTTGTGGGCCCTCCGTTGCTCCACCGACATACTTCTTCCTCCTATATATATCTACGTACCCCCCAAACATCCAGGAGCACCACGAAAACCTAATTCCACCGCCGCAACCTTCTGTACTCGAGAGATCCCATCTCGGGGCCCTTTTCGGAGCTCCGCCGGAGGGGGCATTGATCATGGAGGGCCTCTACATCAACTCCATGGCCTCTACGGTGATGTGTGAGTAGTTTACTTCAGACCTACGGGTCCTGTCGTGGGTTTGTTACGGCAGATGTCCTTGTGAAAGGACTTAGTCGTGGAGCCATCGCTACGGGTTAGCTTTAAGGGGTTAAACCAGACAAAGGGACACGGGGAATTTTATACTAGTTTGGCCCCTTCGAGGAAGGTAAAGCCTACGTCTAGTTGTGATTGGTATTGCTAGGGTTTCGAAGGCCAGGGAGCGAATCCGCTTGTCTGGCTCTCGAGTTGTTGTCTGTCCCTAAACCGCGGCCGGGTCGTCCCTTTATATACATAGGTTGACGCCCGCCGGGATACAGAGTCCCGAAGCCGGATCATAAACGTGTCCGGTTCGGTCTCTACTCTCCCTATCTTACCATACAAGTTACATGACTAGGTCGGTTTACATTTACAGGCTATAACCCGCCTTTGGGCCTTGGGCCTTCCTTAAAGCGCCATTATCCTCACATCTTCATGGGCTTCTAATCTTCAAAGAGTCAACCTGGCTACATAAGGCCGGTTTACCTCTAGTAATAATATCCCCAACATTAGGCCCCAGATTGGTTTGAACTTGTTCATGTCAATCTTCCACACTTAGAAAAAATCTTCTCTCCTATCTTCACCTTTGATCTTGTAAATCGCCGTGACGTCATACTTCCAAACTATGATAAACCGCCCTGACATCATCCATCCGTTGATGTCGGAGATTACCTTCATTTATTATATATTCAGTCATCAAGGCGACACCTTTATTAACTTATCCATTTTTTGGGCTCCTTGATTCCTGCACTTGTCGTTTTATCACTTCGCCTTATAAATAGTGGCAGAAGACCCCTTTCTCTTCTTTCCCCTACCCATTCATCTCTTCTTCTTCCTCTCGACGACCTCGCACCCGAGCGCCGCCATCATCGTCGAGTTCCGTCTCTGCTTCGCCGTCGGCCGCTGCATCAACCTGTTCGCACCAGAGTTCTACAACGCCCTTCCGCTGCTTCCGCTGTCGCCGTAAGTCTTTTCCTCTTTCTCGCTTAGATCCATTAGGGTTTCCTGTTCTTCGCTGTTCTTGAGGTTCGTTAGAGCTTTCAGTGTTGCTCTTTCATGGCCTTTAGATGAATACTTCGTGTCTGACGTGCTCCTTGCCGTAGCTAACCTTCCATTGTCACCACAAACCCTTATGCGCAAAGAACTGATCTAGTCCTTCATAAGTTGCTTCGGTTTTGCACCCCTTCTAGATCCAATTATTTTTACTTTTTTGTCTTACCTTAGATCCGAAAATTTTATATGTCACTGTGAGATCTGTTTCTCCTTACACCAACATAGGTGGTTTAACCTTGTATAAGCAGTCTATGCCATTAGCCCTCTGATAAACCGGAGGAGCATTTTACCTTCATAATTATGCTCCGGTTTAACAGTGTCTGAATAATCCTGTGCTAGTATTACCTTTTCCTCTTATTGCATTAGCCTCCAGTTTATACCATTTCACATATCAGTATGTTTCTTACTCCCTTGTCTCTTGCATATAATCATGCATACTTTATAAACCGACCTTTCATTTTCAGCTTGTTTGCTTCGCAATGGCCAAACAATTCACTGCCTGCAACTGGGCTCGTTCCCGGGTTACGGAGACTTAGTTGAATGAGATGGTTAGCATCGGCTCTCTGCCTAAGAAAACTGAGATCAAATGGCGAGTTCCAGGAACAGAAAATCCTCCAACCCCAAGGCAGGGCGAGGTGGTGGTCTTTGTTGACCATATAGGCCGTGGTTTCAAACCGCCAGGGTCAAAGTTTTATCGAGATGTGCTTGCCAGCTTCCAACTTCATCCACAAGATATTGGTCCCAACTCGGTTTCCAACTTATGCAACTTCCAGGTCTTCTGTGAAGTATATTTACAAGAAGAACCAACTGCAGAACTATTCCGGGATTTCTTTCACTTAAACCGGCGCACAGAGTTTGTAAATGGCCCGAACACAGAACTTGGTGGTGTCTCGATTCAAAAGCGGAAAGAAGTGGAATTTCCTCATGCCAAACATCATAGCCACCCAAAGGAATGGAACCAAACATGGTTTTATTGCAGAGACACTTCGCCTGAGGATGAAAATCCCCTCCCCGGCTTTCGTGATCACAGACTATCCAATACTCACCCAATGCCACAACGCCTGAGCTCTTCAGAAAGGGTGAAATACGCTCCTCAACTCACCAAGCTCCGGGCCTTTATGGCAAACGGTTTAACAAGCATGGACTTTGTATGCTGTTGGATACCCTGGAGTATCTTGCCGCTAAGCCGGCGTCCCAGTTTAATGTGCGAATATACCGGTGAGGTTGACGACCCTCAACGCCATTGCAACATCCAATTATCCGAGGAAGAAGTAACTGAAGGTGTAAAGAAGATTCTGAATGAGTCAGAACTAATCTGTAGTCAAACCGGTCTGAGTCCCTTCTATGCCAAGAACAAACTGCCTGCTGTAAGCATTACACTTCCTCTTCATCTCTAATATCTTTAACTTATACAATCTGTAACCCTTCTTCTCTCTCTCTATATATAGGGTGATGACCCCTTCTGGAAACGAAAATCCATAGAGAAAGTGGCAAAGCCGACTGGAGACAAAGTGGTCAAGCCATCCCGCCCAAAGACCAAAGCCGTAAAACGGACGTCAAAACGGAAAACGGCTGACCGGATTAATATGGAGCTTGATGATGATACTGATGATCCAGAAGTTGAGGTAGAACTTGACTCACTTGGCTCTCTTTTCATGCATCTCGTTAACAATGATCTTCCTCAGGAGGACGCAGAAGCTAGTCAAGCTGATGATGTTGAGGTAATTACCCTTCCTCCGTTTCAGACTCTATGCCAACATAAAAAACTCGCCAAGCAGTCCGGAAAGTAAGATTTTCTCATCCTCTTGCTCACTTGGATCTAACATTTATTTTGAAGACTCAACAGCATGAAGCTCGCTGGACAACCCGGCACAGTGGCTAACAGGTCACTTCAGCCGGTTTACCTGACACTCCGGTTCGGAAGCGCCGGTCTGAGGTCTCTCCTACTTCTGACAATTCTTACCCCAAGGCAGGTTATTTCAGACAACCTCTTAATCCATCCGATTCAAATTATCAGGTGACAGCTCCTTCATCTTCTGGTGAATCGACAACAACTCAACTCCCCCCTTTTGAAAACTGTGGCAGGTGAGTTGTAAAAAGCTTTCCTTTCAATGCGCCATAAATCCTTTGAATAAGATGTTAATCCTCTTTTGTTCTATTTGCAGGGCCAAAGCCAGACCCAGCAAGAAAGCTCGGGACACCAATCCGCCAGAAGACCCTGTCGTCGAAGAAGAAGAGCCAAGAGGTGAATCAGAACAGACTGGTGAACCGAAAGGTCCCCATCCTGAAGCTACTTTTGATGATCCACCCCTTGAAGGCCAACATACCGACGAACCAACAGATGTTGAGCCTACCGCACCCGATACTGAACCGGCAGAGCCAAACCGGGCTAGTCCGGTGAAAGACACTGAAATTCCAACATCATCCACCAAAAATCCTGAAGGCCAAGGTGATGATGTTATTATTACTGGAATAGGCCACAGCTCTCCTGGCCATCCCGTCATTTTAGCTCAGCATAGTGCCAAAGAAGAACAAATTGCCCGGGATAAAGGTAAATGGAGCAGCGACTTATCAAACTATGCTCATCTTAACGCTGATGAGCTTCATTCTGGCTTCTTGAATCGTCTGCACTCAAACCGGGATTATGAAGCCGGTTTGGTGAACTTGATGAAAGAGCGATATGAGGTAAATTCCTCTCCCTTTGTATATTGATTTATAGCTGAAACACTATCCCAAGTAGCCCCCAAGGGCCGTTTTATGATTGTTAATCACAAACCGGGTCTTTGTAACACTTTAAGCATCTCATCATTGATCCTTACAGTGGCAGGTCGCTAATAATAGATAAGACTCATCTGGAAAAAATTAGAGAACTTTCTGCAGCATAGCCCCCAAAGGCCGGTTTAACTTGGCAAGTTAATGCGGTTTTTAATCCACACATCCATTTTAGAACAGACGCACATTAGCCCCCAAGTGTCAAGGATAATGCTGCATTATTCTAGAGACTTGTATAAATTGCAGTACTTTTAGAGCAAATCGACATTAGCCCCCAAGTATGAAGTGTATAACTTGTTATATGCTTTATACTTAGCACATATATATGTTGTTTGTTGAATATACTTTCAATGTTGCAGGCTGAACTGAGAAGCAAAGATGCCCGAAATTCTGACTTGCAAGAAAAATGTGAAGTCTCAACAAGCCGAGGCTGCAAAAGCCAAAGAGGAGCTGACCCAGGCCCTGGCCGGAATGGAAAATATGAAAGAATCCTTCAACCAAGAGCGTGCTGAATGGGAAACCGAAAATGCCGGTTTAACCAAAAGAGCTGTAGACGCCGAGGCAGCCCTGAAACCAGTGGTTGAAGAACTAGCCAGTTTGAAACGCCAAATCAATGCTATGACCTCTGCTATCTTTGGTAAGTGTCTGCTTATGTGTGTTGCACCAGTCGATGAATCTTATACCTGATCAAAATGTTCATAATATCCTTGGCAGGCACTCGAATCGCTCATCTTGGTACAAATATGTAGATGAAACTCAAAGCGGCATATAAATTGGTTGAACAGCTATACTCTGGGTCTCAGCGGGCTGTTAGTACGGCGGCTTATAACAAACCGGCTCCAACTTTGATTAAGGAGACCCTTGAGAAGCTGGGCATGTTACCAGCCCGTATTGCCGAGTTGAAGAGAGCCGCTGCTAGAGCAGGAGCTTTAACCGCCCTTATTCGAGCCAAGGCCTGGATTCCAGACCTTGAAGCGGAGGATATCATGAAAGGATACCCAGGCGTTAAACAAGACGGTTCAAACTTCGACAATGATGATCTTCAGCGGCTGACCAAACAGATGCGGCCAGTAGCCAGCAAGTTGGCTGATGATACCGATTTGTCCCATTTTCAACCGTTTTATGATACATAAGGGAAAAGACAGCTGGCCGACATCCATGAAGTCGAAGAACTTGTGCCTCCTATTCATAAGCACACTTACGCCCCTGATATTAACCCTTCCAATCTTATCCATGAGGAAGCAGTGTTCCAAGCTTTAACCGGAATCGATTGGTCAACGACTGATTTCCAGTGTCTGGGGAGGGATGAAGAAGTGCCTACACCAACTGATCCTCAACTGTCAAACCGTCGCGATGAAGAGTCCTGATCCGGTCGCCGGTTTATATGGCTACTGTGAAAAACAATGGCACTGTTTGAGCCGCTTTGAAGCTTCATGTAATAGGATAGCTGAAACTCCGTTTATCTACCATGCCATCGAGCATGTTTTGTAATACTTTGTGACAATCTGTGCCGCCCTTCGGGATATATTTATGCATAACCCATGATGAATTGCGTTCCTGGGTACAAAAACTTAAAAGTGTCTAGTGGTTTACCGCTAGATGTGTCATAATATCCAAGAAGTATATAGTACTTAGATGAATAATCAAGTGTTTGTACAAAAAGTAATGTACAGAACATACCTCATTGATTGACCAAACGTGTATACGGCAAAGGTGTTAATACCAATCCAGAACGTTTGATAATTTCATCTTCATAATGCTGGTCTATATATTAAACCGGACCGGGATAACTACTGGATCTTCTTTATAACACTGGTGATTTAGTCAAACCAGACCGGGTCAATGAACACTGGTTTATAATTGATCATGTGCCAACAACTGGTAGTTGAAAAGCAAGCCGGGTCAAGGACGCCGGTTTATCAAAAAATACATATGATTTTCAATAAACAAAATTCAAACAGGAAAATATGCAAGGCTTTTTATGAGCTGCCAAGCTCCAAATCGAGGCTTTTCATGGGCTGCCAGGCCTCTGAGTTAAACCATTTAACAAAGCCTTTTAAGATGGGCCTCCAATTAACCAATCATCATTTTAACTGTGACAAGTTCAGGGTCTGTAAAAGATTGACTTGTCAAACGCTCGATGGGTCATACCAGGATTACCTGGACAGGAGTGGCTTACTTGATGAAGGCAGGCTAACCCGGGTTTTTAGGCGAATACACCAGGCTTCCAAGCCATGGCTTGATAGCCAATTACGAGGGTCCTTTCAAACTCTTTGTTGCTTTGCAAAAAGAGCCCCCAAGTAACTTTGTGAGCGATGCTCGGTGTGTGCCCATGTTTGAGTCTGTACTGTGTACAACACTCTCTTTGGCTCCAATTTTTTTCCCTTTGTGGCTTAAATGCCTATCAAGAGGTGTGGCTATGGTGTGAGGACAACCAAGCCCCCTAGTGATATCCCTCCGTGGTTTAAAAACCGATCAAGAGGTGTAGCTGACGAAGCTATGTACCTAGGGTAGGGTCATGGACCTGTCCAAACTGCCCTACCCAAGGACATCTCTAGAAGAAATCACCTTTCAATCGACTTGGAGGTGTTCCACTCGACAGACTCGAAGACACTCGACCAAGAAGCGATCACTCGACCAAGACCAAACCACTTGACGGCCAGGAGACCTGAAGGCACTCCGCATGCTAACGGTCGGTTATTAAGTAGCCTTTATGGTCATCATAGCACTTTATTAGGGGCGTTACCAGTAACGCCCGACCTTAATGTATTTAAAACCCTGCATAACTGAGGGCCAGAGGGGTCCGGCGAACTCTATATAAGCCACACCCCTCCTCAGTGTAAAGGGTTCGCACCCCTGTAATTCATACACGCATAATCCAGTCGACCGCCTCTGGGCTCCGAGACGTAGGGCTATTACTTCCTCCGGGAAGGGCCTGAACTCGTAAACCTCGCGTGCTTACAACTTCTCCATAGCTAAGATCTTGCCTCTCCATACCTACCCCCCTACATTACTGTCAGACTTAGAACCACGACAGTTGGCGCCCACCATGGGGCCGGTGTTTTAGCGATTTGTTGGAGGAGTTGCGATCTTTTCCGATCCGAATCATCATGGTTTCCGGCGGAGTTTTGGTGGAGGGTCGCGAGATCCGTCTCGACGCGCTCACGTTCATCGCCGACGACTCCGCTTGGCTTCAGGAGGCTCCGCTCGACGTGGACGCGCTCCCTGCCCGCGGGGCGACGCACTTTCGTGCGTGCGTCCGCGACGTCCTTTTGCGGCAACCGTCGACCCACTATCGGTCGGCTCCTGTGCTGTCCTCCCTCCCTGTTTCCCGCCGGCGCAAGCACTCTGGTCGGTCGAGAATTCAGCGGTGGGTGAGACACGTGGTGGCACACCAATCGGCCACCCCTCAAGTCGCGGCGATCGAGCCTGATGAATCCCTCTACGGCCTGTTCAATCTGTCGACTGGCTCTTCAGAGACCGCATCCGAGTGCGACAGCAGTGATCCGGCGGCGGAGGTTTTGATGGTCGATGGACCGCCCAGTCCTCCCGGTTTTCCCCGCACCGACGGAGGCGCGGGTGGAGGTGACCCGTCGCGTCCCAATGAGGAATATCTCCCCGAGCCTCTCACGTCGCTGTAGAGAGAGAAGAACTTCGTCGCCGGAACATGGATGCGCTGCACACTCCTATCATCGGAGAAACCCCCGAGGCTCGTGCCTTGGAGGACGCGCGCCTGGCAAACTTGGCCGAGCGCACTCGATTGGAGAACCTCCAGCGAGCACTTGACGAGCGTGCGCGACAACGGGTTCCCGAATCCAGTCGACGTCAGCTCTTCCCGCCCCGCACGTATATCGAACTCCGATTCAGAATTTAGCAGCTACGGCCCGTATAGCAGAGTCCATTCAGCCTTCCCAGTCGAATGCTGGCAGAGGCTTGCTGCAGATCAGAGCGTTACTCTAGGCAGCAGGAGACCAGAATTCCGCTGTTTCTCAGTCGCGGAACAGGATTCACAGCAGATCCGTTGCTGCAGACACAGTCCAGTCGGCTCATAGCCCAAGATCGCCCCCGAGGCGTGAGGGATGTGGGGACCGGCATAATCAGTACGGGAACCGTGAGCAATATGATCACCGATTCGATCATGATGATCGACGTTGAGTGCCCACCCCTCCCCCGAGGAGCGGGTTGTATGCGCCTCGACAGCAGGATGACAGGCGCCCTCGTAGTGTTGGGCGAAGGATTCCAGTCGACTCCAGGGAGCCAGGCTTTAATGCGAGATCCATTCTCGTTCAAGGTTTGGTCGACAGGAACAGGGCTCACCGAGAAGGTCACGACAGAGATGCACCTACCAGCAGCAGAGCACATGTTTCGGGGCCAGAGTGCTTTAGTAGAGCCATCAGGGCCATTGTGATTCCTCCCAACTTCAGGTTGGTGACTGGAGTCAGCAAGTTCACTGGTGAGTCCAAGCCTGATACTTGGCTTGAAGACTACCGAGTGGCCGTCCAGATTGGCGGCGGCAATGATGAAGTAGCCATGAAGCACCTGCCTCTCATGTTGGAGGGCTCGGCCAGAGCGTGGCTGAACCAGTTAGCGCCCAGCAACATTTAAACTTGGGAAGATCTCGCCCGAGTGTTTGTCACCACATTTGAAGGAACATGCAAGCGACCGGCAGGGCTGACGGAATTGCGGTCTTGCGTGCAGAAGCCGAATGAAACTTGAGGGATTACATCCAGAGATGGATCACGTTACATCTCACGGTAGAGAATGTGCCTGACCACCAAGCAGTCTGTGCCTTCAAAGAAGGTGTCAAGTACAGAGAACTGAATCTGAAATTCGGTCGGACCAGAGATATGTCTCTGAATAGGATGATGGAGATTGCCACCAAGTACGCTAATGGTGAAGATGAGGATCGACTCAGGAGTGGAAAGCTCAAGTCAGTCTCTCAAGAAACCGGAGGAAATTCCAATCAGAAACAGAAGCGGAAAGCCGAGCCAGCCGCTCCTGGGGAAGCCTTGGCTGTAACCCAAGGAAAGTTTAAAGGGAAACCCAAAGGACCTTGGAACCCCAAGAAAGTTAAAGACCAGGACGGAAATGATGTGTTGGATTTGCCATGTCTCGTCCACACCAAGAAAGATGAAGAGGGTAATTTCATCTACCCGAAACATACCACTCGACAGTGTCGACTCTTGATCCAGTAGTTCCAGGGCAAGCAGCCCAAAGATAAGGAAAAGGAGTCGGACAAAGTTGAGGACAAGGAAGATAGCGATGATGGATACCCCCAGGTCAATTCCACCCTGATGATTTTTGCTGATGTTGAAAGCAAAAGTCGACTGAAAGTTATCAACCGAGAGGTGAATATGGTTGCTCCGGCGACACCCAGTTATCTGAAGTGGTCTCAGACTGCCATAACATTCGACCGGTCCGATAACCCAACGCACATCGCCACCCCTGGGAGGCAAGCTTTGGTGGTCGACCCAGTTGTTGAAGGCACTCGACTGACCAAAGTCTTGATGGATGGTGGCAGCGGTTTGAACATATTATATGCTGAGACGTTGAAAGGATGGGCATTCCGATGTCCAGACTCAGTACCAACAACATGAGTTTCCATGGAGTCATTCCTGGGAAGAAGGCTGAATCACTCGGCCAGATTGCTCTTGATGTGGTTTTCGATGATTCCAAGAATTACCGCAAAGAAAAGTTGACGTTTGAAGTTGTAGACTTCCAGAGTGCCTACCACGCTATTTTGGGCAGGCCGGCTTATGCACGTTTCATGGCCCGACCATGTTATGTGTATCTCAAATTGAAGATGCCTGGCCCCAAAGGTGCGATCACTATTACGGGAAATCGGGAGAAAGCAGAAGAATGTTTTCAGAAAGGTTCAAAGATCACTGATGCTCAGATGGCAGTGGTGGAGCTGCAGGAATACCAGAAGACTGCAGACCCGAGTGATTTGTTGCGAGCCAAGAAGCCCGCTACAGAATCAGCTTTTCGGTCGTCTAGCGAAATGAAGACAGCTCACATCCACCCGACCGATCCCAGCGCTGCTCCAACTCATATCTCAACAACACTCAACTCCAAATAGGAAGAAGCACTCATCCAGTTCCTCCGTGAGAACTGGGACATCTTCGCATGGAAGCCTTCTGACATGCCGGGTGTTCCCAGGGAGCTGGCTGAGCACCGCCTAAGAGTCGACTCAAAAGTAAAACCTGTCAAGGAACATCTCCGACGGTCCGCCGTCTAGAAGAGAAAGGCCATTGGCGAGGAGGTGGCTCGGCTCTTAGCAACGGAGTTCATCCGAGAAATCTACCACTCCGAGTGGCTCGCCAACATTGTCATGGTCCCTAAGAAGGACAAGTCACTTTGCATGTGCATTGACTTTAAACATATCAATCGGGCCTGCCCAAAAGATCATTTTCCTCTCCCCCGCATCGATCAGATAGTCGACTCGACTACGAGATGTGAGCGACTGTCTTTTTTAGACGCCTATTCCGGGTACCATCAGATCCGTCTGTATGGACCTGACGAGATCAAAACAGCCTTCATCACTCCATTCGGGTGCTTCTGTTATGTTACCATGCCGTTCGGCCTCAAGAATGCCGGAGCCACATTCATGAGGATGATTCAGAAGTGTTTGCTCACTCAAATCAGTTGGAATGTGGAAGCATACATGGATGATATTGTGGTCAAGTCACGGAAGGGTTCCGACCTGCTGACTGACCTTGCTGAAACCTTTGCCAACCTCAGGAGGTATGATATCAAGCTCAATCCATCAAAGTGCACATTCGTTGTTCCTGGCGGAAAATTACTCGGTTTTCTTGTTTCCGAACGGGGAATCGACGCCAATCCAGAAAAAGTCGGTACTATACTCCAAATGAAAAGTCCTGTGCGAGTGCACGACGTCCAGAAGCTTACTGGTTGCTTGGCCGCTTTAAGTCGATTCATATCTCGTCTCGGTGAAAAGGCATTGCCTCTTTACCGATTGATGAAGAAGTCCGACAAGTTCGAGTGGACTCCCAAAGCTGATGCAGCATTTGCAGAGCTCAAAGCTCTACTCTCCACCCAGTCGGTGCTTGCTGCCCCAATCAACAAGGAGCCTTTGCTGCTTTACATTGCAGCCACGGGACAAGTCGTCAGTACGGTACTTATGGTCGAGCGGGAAGAAGAAGGAAAAACCTTCAAAGTTCAGCGCCCAGTATATTATATTTCTGAAGTTTTGACCCCGTCGAAGCAAAGATATCCTCATTATCAGAAGCCTGTATATGGGATTTATATGACCACAAAGAAAGTTGCTCACTACTTCTCTGATCATTCCATTACAGTCGTCAGCGATGCTCCATTGTCAGAGATCCTGCATAACAGAGATGCAACTGGTCGAGTGGCAAAATGGGCGATTGAACTCCTTCCTCTAGATATCAAGTTTGAGGCAAAGAAGGCTATCAAGTCGCAAGCAATAACAGATTTCGTCGCTGAGTGGATTGAACAACAACTGCCGACTCAGGTTCACTCGGGGAATTGGACCATGTTCTTCGACGGTTCCAAAATGCTGAATGGTTCCGGTGCCGGGGTGGTGTTGGTCTCCCCCCGAGGAGATAAGCTCAGATATGTTCTTCAAACCCACTTTGATTCCTCCGATAACGAGGCAGAATATGAAGCACTTTTATATGGGTTGTGCATGGCCATTTCACTCGGCGTCCGTCGCCTCATGGTCTATGGCGACTCAGATTTGGTGGTTAATCAGGTGATGAAGGAATGGGACGTCAGAAGTCTAGCCATGACTGGTTATTGCAATGCAGTGAGAAAGCTGGAGAAGAAATTCGAGGGGTTGGAGCTTCATCACATACCCCGACTGAAAAATCAAGCAGCTGATGATTTGGCAAAAATAGGTTCCAAAAGAGAATCCATTCCCAGCAATGTGTTTTTGGAACACATCCACACACCATCAGTTCAGGAGGATCCCTTCACTGAAGAGGCCCCGCAGCCAAAAAGTGCCACGGATCCGACTGAAGTTGATGTTCTAGCTGTGGTCGACCTAATCATGGAAGTCTTGGTCATCACTCCTGACTGGACAGTACCGTACATTGCGTACATCCTAAGGAAAGAACTCCTAGAGGACGAAGAAGAGGCTCGACAGATCGTCCGTCGATCCAAGGCCTTTACAGTCATAAAGGGATAGTTGTATAGGGAAAGCGCGACTGGAGTCAGTCAAAAGTGTATAACACCAGAAGAAGGTCAGATGATCCTTGATGATATCCACTCAGGGACCTGTGGTCATCATGCGTCCTCTCGGACCATTGTGGCTAAAGCATACCGAGCGAGATTCTACTAGCCAAGAGCCAATGAAATGGCAAAAGAGATAGTCGACAAATGTGAAGGATGTCAGTATTACTCCAATATGTCGCACAAGCCTGCGTCAGCTCTGAAAACCATTCCACTCATCTGGCCCTTCGCTGTTTGGGGGCTGGACATGGTTGGACCACTGAAAACGGGCAGGAGCGGCTTCACTCATGTGCTAGTAGAAGTCGACAAGTTCACCAAATGGATTGAAGCTAAGCCTATCAAGAATCTTGATGCTTGCACTGCTATCAGTTTCATCAGAGAGTTGATATTCAGATATGGAGTTCCGCACAGCATCATCACTGACAATGGGTCAAACTTCGATTCCGACAAATTCAGGGCGTTTTGCGCCTCTCAGGGCACACGAGTCAACTATGCTTCAGTCGCTCACCCTCAGTCGAATGGACAAGCGGAAAGAGCAAATGACCTAATTCTCAAAGGACTGAAACCTCGATTGATGCGCGATCTCAAGCACGCAGCAGGTGCATGAGTCGACGAGCTTCCATCAGTTCTTTGGGGATTGAGGATGACCCCGAACCGATCGACCGGAAGAACCCCATTCTTTCTGGTCTACGGAGCCGAAGCAGTCTTGCCGAGTGACATGCTTCACAACGCCCCCGAGTCGAGCTCTACTCTGAAGAAGAAGCAGAACAAGCCAGGCAGGACGCAGTCGACCTCCTGGAAGAAGAAAGAGAAATGGCCATGATCCGATCGTCCATCTATCAGCAAGACCTGCGTCGACTCCATGCCAGAAATGTGAAGAGTCGAGCCTTCCAAGAAGGAGATTTAGTCCTCCGAGTGGATCAGCAAAAACCACACAAACTCGCTCCTACTTGGGAAGGCCCCTTCATAGTCACCAGAGTCCTCCACAATGGAGTGTATCACCTCTACAATGTCGATCACCAGATTGATGAGCCACGAGCCTGGAATGCGGAGCTACTCCGCCCCTTTTATACTTGAATTCTCACTCGGATGAGATGTAATAAGAAAAAACTCCTGTAGTTTATTTATCAAAGACAAGAGCGTTATAATTTTCCCAGTGATTGTTATTGTTTTTGTTTGCGTAAGAAATCCCCCAGTGGGTGGCTTAGCTACGAATCCGCTTCGCCTAAGTTTGTAAAAATAATTTCCTACCGAGTGGTGAGCTAGCCTCCCACTCGAGGGCTTAGCTGCGAACCCGTTTCGCCTAAGTATTTAAAAATCCTACCGAGTGGAGAGCAATCCTCCCACTCGGGGGCTTAGCTGCAGTCCAGTACTCGCCTAAGTTTTCTCACTCGGAGACTTAGCTGCAGTCCGACACTCGCCTAAGTTTGAAAAAATCCTACCGAGTGGAGAGCAATCCTCCCACTCGGGGGCTTAGCTGCAGTCCAGTACTCGCCTAAGTTTTCTCACTCGGAGACTTAGCTGCAGTCCGGCACTCGCCTAAGTTGGTAAAAATCCTACCGAATGGAGAGCAATCCTCCCACTCGGGGGCTTAGCTGCAGTCCAGTACTCGCCTAAGTTTTCTCACTCGGAGACTTAGCTGCAGTCCGGCACTCGCCTAAGTTGGTAAAAATCCTACCGAGTGGAGAGCAATCCTCCCACTCGGGGGCTTAGCTGCAGTCCAGTACTCGCCTAAGTTTTCTCACTCGGAGACTTAGCTGCAGTCCGTCACTCGCCTAAGTTGGTAAAAATCCTACCGAGTGGAGAGCAATCCTCCCACCCGGGGGTTTAGCTGCAGTCCAGTACTCGCCTAAGTTTTCTCACTCGGAGACTTAGCTGCAGTCCGGCACTCGCCTAAGTTTGAAAAAATCCTACTGAGTGGAGAGCAATCCTCCCACTCGGGGGCTTAGCTGCAGTCCAGTACTCACCTAAGTATTTGAAAATCCTACCGAGTGGTGAGCAAACCTCCCACTCGGGGGCTTAGCTGCAGTCCAGTACTCGCCTAAGTATTTGAAAATCCTACCGAGTGGTGAGCAAACCTCCCACTTGGGGGCTTAGCTGCAGTCCAGTACTCGCCTAAGTATTTGAAAATCCTACCGAGTGGTGAGCAAACCTCCCACTTGGGGGCTTAGCTGCAGTCCAGTACTCGCCTAAGTATTTGAAAATCCTACCGAGTGGTGAGCAAACCTCCCACTTGGGGGCTTAGCTGTAGTCCAGTACTCGCCTAAGTATTTGAAAATCCTACCGAGTGGTGAGCAAACCTCCCACTCGAGGGCTTAGCTGCAGTCCGGTACCCGCCTAAGTGTTTGAAAATCCTACCGAGCGGTGAGCGACCCTCCCGCTCGGGGGCTTAGCTGCAGTCCAGCACTCGCCTAAGTACGAAACACATCTCAATCCTCAAGGACGACGAGGTGCAGGTCGACTGCCACCTTCTCCTGGGGAGCTTCGCCACAAATACAACATGCGCTCCATCCCACTCCGCAAGGACGACGAGGTGCAGGACTACTGCCACCTTCTCTTGAGGAGCTTTGCCACAAACACAATGCGCACTCCATCGCCGACCCGCAAGAGCAACGAGGCGCAGGTCGACTGCTTCCTTCTCCTTCGGAGCTGCGCTACAAATACAAAAGTTGTCTCGAATGAAGAACGAGTTCACTCGGCAGGGGATTCATGAAGATATTCAACGATAAACCAAATCCAGATAAATCCTAAAGGTTCCGGACCACAGATCGAAGTGCTCGGGCATTCAGCCCGAAAAAGTTTAACGGTTACAAAAACCACTCGGCATTCCGAGGCAAATTTAAGGTGAGGCATAAAAGTTTGTTCATTCCACGGGAGGAGGACTAGCAGGCTCGACGAACTCGTCTAAGTCGACGCCGTCGGCGATCCGACTGGCTGCATCGATGAAAGTCTCCATAAAAGATCGGAAGTCATGCTTCTGGGTGTTGGCGACCTTGATTGCTGCCAGCTTATCTTGTCGCAGCTCCTTGCAATGGACGCGAACCAAAGACAGAGCCACATCAGCGCCACACCGGGCAGAAGACTTCTTCCACTCCCGCACTCGGTCAGGGATTTCATTAAGTCGAGTCATCAGGGACTCAAGATCATTTTGGAGCGTGGCCTCTGGCCAAAGTGCTAGGTTGATCCGCGATATGGCGACCTTCAATCGAGCCAAGTAGTCCACGACACCGTTGATGTGGGATTCCAGTCGGAGCAGATTCATGGCAGTTTCATCTTTCATGGGAGAATTTATTGGATCGAAACCTGGTTCGATCCGCCCAGTCTCCTCCTCGAAGTTCTGACAAAACTCTGCATTCACGATCCAAGGATAAGTCAATTTTCGTATGCTGAGTCGACACAAGAAAAAAATTAGTCGGAACAAAATGTGCACCTTCAAGCTTGACGACCAACTTCTTGGCAAGGCTCCTCAGATAGCTCTCCAGATCGTCCCTCCTGCGAGCGATGCCTTCCATCTTCTCACACAGGTTGAGGTTCTCCTTCCAGCGCGAGCACTCCTTGTTGGCTTCGTTCAGAGCAGATTTCAGCTTGGCATTCTCTTCTTCCAACTGGTCGACCGAAGCCAGTTTCTGTTCAGCCAGAGCGGTTCTGTCGTCAGCTTCCTTTCGAGCAGCAGCCAAATCCTGATCCTTCTTCGCCAGAGCTTCTCTCAGTTTTTCTGCAAAGAAACGATGCTTGATTCAGAGAGAGCAGAAGGGTACTCAAGCCTAAGACAGACCAGTCGACAAACTCATCTTACCAGTGGCGCCGTCCTTGACCTTTTGCAGCTCTGTCTTGGCCAGCTCCAAGTCAAGGTTCAGTTGAATATGCTATTTCTCCAAGTCAGCAAAGCGAGCTCCAAGATCAAAAGATTTCTGAAATCAAAGGAGAGAAGTTATTTTATAGCGAAAAACGACAAAGACATTAAGTACTAAGACTACGGTCGACTGCCCGCAGTCCACCATAGTCTCGGGGACTACACCCAGTGGGTGCACTTTGCGTGCCCCCACCGATTCTGATCCCACTCGACCGGCCCGCCGGAGTCAAGTGCAGGGAGTAAAAAAAAGGGGAGAGAAAGTAGAACTCAGACCACAGTCGACTGCCAGCAGTCGACTGCGGTCTCAGGGACTACACCCAGTGGGTGCATTTGGCATGCCCCCACCGGTTCTGATCCCACTCGACCAGATCGAGTGGAAGAGACAAACTACCAGTTCGGTTTACACTCGACAAAATACAAAGACTACAGTCGACTGCCAGCAGTCCACCGTAATCTCGGGGATTACACCCAGTGGGTGCACTCAGCGTGCCCCCACTAGTTCAAAAATTCAATCGACGCACCCACTGGGTGTACAGATGCAAAGATTTTCAGAAAGAGTCTTCAGATAGCATATCCTAACAGAACAAGCGGCGACCAACTAACCCGAACATTGCTCTGGAGAGCCGAGCTGGCATCGTAGGCGGCTTGGCTGGCGTCCCGCACCGTCTTCATCTTCTCCATCATAATTCCTGCCTGGCGTATGGCTTCCCTGGCAGCATTCACCTCGTCCTCTGGGACATGATGGGTCGCAAAAACTGAAGGCGGGTCGACAGGGGCCTTAGCAGTCGATGAGGAAGGCAAGGCACTTGACAATGGCACGGCGAAGGTAACAGAACCCCGATTGGCATCGCCAGCGTCCTGAACGACTGGCTCCACCCTCGGCATCGATTGTGGCACCTCGCTCGCAGGAGCTTGCCTATTTTTCCTCGTCAAAGGCCTCTCGGGCTCTTCATCATCATCATCAGGGAGGTCAATAATGTTAGGAGCTGTTCAAAGTTCAATCAATAAAATCACATCACCCAATGGTACACATTGCAGTTGAATCGACCAAAATAAAGACAGTATGGCAAAAATCATACCCGGATTAGAAGTGACCGCATCCTCCATCACCTCATCGTCGTCCCTGTAAGCTGAGGTCCCGGAAGTAGCAGCGCTGACAGTTCCAAAGTTCGTCCGGTTAAAACAAGAAAAACAAACAGCACAGGGCGTCGAGTAAATATGAAGGGAGACACTCACGCGAAAGCGATGGGGATGTCAATCTTAATCTTCGGCAACGCCTTCCGAAGCTTCGGCTCTACGACTTTGGGATGCTTTGACGCTTTTTCAGTCGGAGTTGGCGAAGAGGTCCGAGGACGCTTTGAAGACTGACCAGCTTGAGCAATCGCCTTTTCACGAGCGCTCGGTCGTTCTTGGTCAAGTTTGGACCGCCTCTCCCTGCGAGGAGGCGACTCGACTTCTTCTTCCTCACTTGGATCGTCGCTTTCTTCGTCCCTCCACCGTCAGAATCCCATTCGCCACTGTCGCCGCCGCTCGCCTCTCCTTCCGGGTCCTGCTCTTGCTCTCCGTTGGGCATTGAATACATTTCAATAATGGCCTGAAAGAAAGCAGGAAGAACAAAGTCAGTCGACTCAGTATAGGCAACTGCGCGAGTGGATTCAGATTACAAACAAAATCTCAGAATCGGACCTTCTCTAGTACATGAGACTGGTCGAATGGAGGAACTCTCCTGGCTCCCATGGGGTTGTCCTTGTTCCCGGTCATGCCCGACAGCCACTTCTCCAGTGTGTCGTCATCGACCTCCTCCGGGTGAATCCGAGTGGAGTCTTCAAGACCCGAATACATCCACATCGGATGGTCTCGGGCTTGAAGAGGCTGGATGCGCCGTTGAAGGAAGACCTCCAAGAGATCCATACTGGTGACCCTATCACGGATAAGCTGGACCACTCGCTCTACCAGCACCCTCACCTGCGCCTTCTCCTACGGGAGCACCTTCAAAGGGGAGGGTTTCCTCACTCGGTCCATGGTGAAAGGAGGGAGGCCAGTCGACTGCCCTGGCGTCGACTGGTCTTTGCAGTAAAACCAGGTCGACTGCCATCCGTGAACTGAGTCGGGAAGAATCATGGCCGGAAAGGAGCTTTTCCCTCTCATCTGGACACTAAGACCCCCACACATCTGAATCACTTGAGTCCTCTCGTCACTCGGATTAGCCTTTTTCACCGTCTAGGAGCGACAAGTGAAAATGTGCTTGAAAAGGCCCCAGTGAGGCCGACAACCCAGGAAATTCTCACACAAAGAAACAAAAGCGGCGAGATAAATGATTGTGTTGGGAGTGAAGTGGTGGAGTTGTGCCCCAAAGAAGTTCAGAAATCCCCGAAAGAAAGGGTGAGGAGGCAAGGAAAATCCACGGTCGACGTGGGTGGCAAGGAGAACGCGCTCACCCTCCCGAGGTTGCGGCTCGGATTCCTTCCCCGGAAGCCGCACCGATTCATAGGGGATCAGCCCTCCTTCGGCTAGGTCGTCGAGATCTTCTTGGGTGATCATTGAGCGGATCCAGTCGCCCTGGATCCAGCCCTTGGGCAGGCCGGTTCGTGAGGAGGATCCGCCCCGACTGGTCGCCTTCCCCTTTGACCTCGCCGTCGCCTTCTTCGCCCGCTCTAGAGCCGCCGTCTTCTCCTTCCCCATCGTCGCCGGCGAAACGCGTACGGAGCGGTGGCGCTGGGGCGAGAGTGAGCACGGCGAGGGAGCATGAAGAGGAGAAGAGATAATGGGGACGCACTATTCCAAGAGACCCCGGTCCGACGCCTTATATGAGGCCGCTTCCGAGTGGCTGACTAGTAGGCCCGGGTGGCCCTGTCAAATCCCGTAACAATCGCGTGCGCGATACATGGCGAAAAAGGTGGTGTGGGGATCGAGGCGGCTCCGCTCTATCCCATCCGATTACTACGGCCTCCCCCGTCCCGCCCGCTTCCCAAAATTCGGATCCCGCGAAATCTGCGGGCAGTAGAACAACTTGTCAGACCGAAGATCTCCTCCGCACCGTCACTCGGAGCCTTTCAAGTAAAGAAACTCACTCGACAAAAAGCTAAGAATGGATCAAGGCAACTGAAAAGGAAGTTGCTGTCATCACTCAGGTTCATTGATTCGAAACTAGATATGCTCATGGCATGAAAAATGAGTCGGGAAAATTCTTAACTCCTTCCCCACTCAAACCTCGATCCATTCGGGGGCTAATGACGAAGCTATGTACCTAGGGTAGGGTCATGGACCTGTCCAAACTGCCCTACCCAAGGACATCTCTACAAGAAATCACCTTTCAATCGACTTGGAGGTGTTCCACTTGATAGACTCGAAGACACTTGACCAAGAAGCAATCACTCGACCAAGACCAAACCACTCGACGGCCAGGAGACCTGAAGGCACTCTGCATGCTAACGGTCGGTTATTAAGTAGCCTTTATGGTCATCATAGCACTTTATTAGGGGCGTTACCAGTAACGCCCGACCTTAATGTATTTAAAACCCTGCATAACTGAGGGCCGGAGGGGTCCGGCGAACTCTATATAAGCCACCCCTCCTCAGTGTAAAGGGTTCGCACCCCTGTAATTCATACACGCATAATCTAGTCGACCGCCTCCGGGCTCCGAGACGTAGGGCTATTACTTCCTCCAGGAAGGGCCTGAACTCGTAAACCTCGCGTGCTTACAACTTCTCCATAGCTAAGATCTTGCCTCTCCATACCTACCCCCCTACATTACGGTCAGACTTAGAACCACGGCAGTAGCTGTAGTTCAAATATGACCAAGCCCCCTAGTGATTTTCTTTGTATCTATGCAGCTGCCAAAACCGGATTAACAAAGACTCCGCTTTGTCAGTTAACTTGTAAGAGCACACACAAGATATAAAAATAATAGATACCTCGCTTTAAATGAAGGCTCTGGTTTATTATATGATATATACACTGTCATAAATATGTACAGATGAAGAACCTATGGCTTCAAGTATAGTAAGGCCGAAGGAGAGCTATGTTCCATGGCCGCTTGGTCTCCTCCTCTCATTGACGTGAGTCTTTATGCTCTCGAACATCAATGAGGTAGTAAGATCCGTTGTGCAGATTTTTGCTGACCACAAAGGGTCCTTCCCAAGGTGGGGATAACTTGTGCATATCAGTCTGATCCTGGATGAGCCGGAGCACCAAATCACCTTCTTGAAAGGTTCTTGTTTTAACCCGGCGGTTGTGATAACGTCAGAGATCTTGCTGATAAATCGCCATTCGTGCTGCTGCAAGATCACGCTCTTCATCCAACAGGTCCAGTGAATCCTGACGTGCCTTCTCATCATCAGCTTCAACATAAGCTGCCACACGGGGCGAATCGTGACGGATGTCACTAGGAAGAACCGCCTCCGCTCCATAGACCATGAAGAAAGGTGTGTAACCCGTAGACCTATTGGGTGTGGTATTGATGCTCCATAACACAGAAGGTAGCTCCTCAACCCAACAACCCGACGTCCGCTTTAAGGGAACCATAAGCCTTGGTTTGATACCTCGTAGAATTTCTTGATTTTCCCTTTCTGCTTGACCATTAGATTGGGGGTGAGCCACCGACGCTAAATCAAGCCGGATGTGCTCACGTTGACAGAATTCTTCCATCTCCCCTTTTGACAGATTAGTACCATTATCTGTTATAATGCTGTGTGGAAAACCAAACCGGAATATCACCTTCTTGATGAATTGAACCGCCGTGGCTGCATCACACTTGCTGACTGGCTCTGCCTCCACCCATTTAGTGAATTTGTCAACTGCTACTAACAGGTGGGTCTTTTTGTCCTTAGAACGCTTGAAGGGTCCAACCATATCAAGCCCCCAAGTTGCAAACGGCCACGTAATTGGAATCATCCACAACTCTTGAGCCGGAACGTGCGCACAGCGGGCAAATTTTTGACATCCATCACATCTTTTGACTAAATCCTCCGCATCAACATGCGCCGTCAACCAGTAAAAACCGTGACGAAAAGCTTTGGCAACCAACGACTTTGAACCGGCATGGTGACCGCAATCGCCTTCATGGATTTCTCTTAAAATCTCACAACCTTCTTGAGGAGAAACGCAGCGCTGGATTGCTCCTGAAACACTGTAATGATGTAACTCCCCGTTGAGTATGGTCATGGACTTGGAACGCCGGATTATCTGTCGAGCCAACTTTTCATCATCTGGCAACTCGCCCTGGTTTATGTAAGCCAGATATGGTATCGTCCAATCCGGTATGGCATGTAGAGCTGCCACCAACTGAGCCTCCGGATCAGGAATAGCCAAATCTTCTTCAGTTGATACTATGACTGACGGATTATGCAACACATCAAGAAAGACATTGGGCGGAACCGGTTTACGCTGGGAACCAAGACGACTTAAAGCGTCCGCCGCTTCATTCTTCCGCCAGTCTATATGGTCCACCTGATAACCTTTAAAGTGACCAGCCACTGTGTCCACCTCTCGCCGATATGCAGCCATGAGTGGGTCCTTAGAATCCCAAGTGCCAGACACCTGCTGAGCCACTAGGTCTGAATCACCGAAGCACTTAACCCGGCTCAAATTCATCTCCTTAGCCATCCGAAGACCATGGAGCAAAGCCTCATATTCAGCTGCATTGTTAGTACAAGGGAACATTAAACGGAGGACATAACAAAACTTGTCACCTCGTGGGGAAGTTAGTATGACTCCAGCCCCCGAGCCCTTCAACTGTCTGGATCCATCAAAATGAATAGTCCAATAAGTATTATCTGGTTTCTCTTCAGGTGCCTGTAACTCCGTCCAATCATTGATGAAATCCACGAGTGCCTGGGATTTGATCGCTATGCGGGGTATATATTTGAGCCCATGAGGTCCAAGCTCAATAGCCCACTTGGCAATCCGGCCAGTTGCTTCTCTGTTTTGAATGATGTCGCCCAAAGGAGCTGAACTGACCACTGTGATAGGATGGCCCTGAAAATAGTGTTTAAGCTTCCGGCTCGCCATAAACACCCCATACACCAGTTTCTGCTAATGCGGATACCTCTGCTTTGACTCAATGAGCACCTCACCGATATAATAAACCGGCCGTTGAACCGGATATTCCTTTCCAAGCTCCCTGTGCTCTACCACAATGGCTATGCTAACAGCCCGGGCATTAGCAGCCACATATAATAATAATGGTCCTTTATCGATCGGTGCTGCAAGCATGGGCGGTTCAGTTAGCTGCCTCTTCAGATCCTCGAACGCCTTATCAGCTGCCTCACTCCAGACAAAGTTATCTGTTTTCTTGAGCATCTGATATAAGGGGATGGCCTTCTCTCCAAGGCGATTGATAAACCGGCTCAAGGCTGTAATCCGGCCGGCCAGACGTTGAACATCGTTAATACACGCCGGTTTAGCCAAGGATGTAATTGCTGCAATCTTTTCCGGATTAGCCTCAATGCCTCTGTTTGATACCAGAAAGCCTAAGAGCTTGCCTGCCGGGACACCGAAGACACACTTCTCCGGATTTACCATCATCTTGTAAACCCGGAGATTGTCAAAGGTTTCTCATAGATCATCTATCAATGTCCCCTCCTTTCTGGACTTGACCACAATATCATCCACATATGCATGAACATTGCGCCCAATTTGTTTATGAAGGCAATTCTGAACACATCGCTGGTAAGTTGCCTGGGCACTCTTGAGTCCAAAAGGCATGGAAACATAGCAGAAGGCTCCAAAGGGAGTTATGAAAGCTGTCTTCTCCTGGTCCTTAACCGCCATTTTGATCTGATGATAACGAGAGTAGGCATCCAGAAAACACAAATGGTCACAACCCGCCGTAGCATCAATTATCTGATCAATGCGAGGGAGAGCAAAGGGGTCTGCAGGGCAAGCCTTGTTTAAATCTGTGTAGTCCACACACATGCGCCAGGTGCTGTTTTTCTTAAGAACCAGCACCGGATTAGCTAACCACTCTGGATGAAAAACTTCGACAATAAACCCTGCGGCCAACAGACGGGCTACTTCTTCACCTATAGCCTTACGTCTCTCCTCATTGAAACGGCGGAGGAACTGTCGGACCGGTTTAAACTTAGGATCAATATTGAGTGTGTGCTCAGCGAGTTCCCTCGGTACACCTGTCATGTCAGAAGGTTTCCATGCAAAGATGTCCCGGTTCTCACGGATGAACTCGATGATCACGCTTTCCTATTTGGGATCCAGGTTAGCACTCATGCTGAACTGTTTGGATGAATCGCCAGGGACAAAGTCAACCATCTTAGTGTCTGTAGCCGATTTGAACTTCAACGCTGGATCATGTTCTGTAGTTGGATTTTTCAAAGAGGTCATGTCTGCCGGATCAACTTGCTCCTTGTAGAATTTCAACTCCTCCATGGCACAAACCGACTCAGCATAAGCCGCATCACCTTCTTCACACTCCAAAGCAATCTTTCTACTTCCATGTACTGTGATAGTCCCTTTATGACCTGGCATTTTAAGCTGTAGATAAACATAACATGGCCTTGCCATAAACTTAGCATAAGCCGGCCGCCCAAACAAGGCGTGGTATGGAATTTTGATCTTTACCACCTCGAATGTCAATGTTTCTAACCTTGAATCATAGTCATCTCCAAAAGCTACCTCCAAAGCTATCTTGCCAATAGGATATGCAGACTTACCAGGCACCACACCATGAAAGACTGTATTTGACGGTTTAAGATCCTTATCTGTCAACCCCATACGGCGGAATGTATCATAATACAAAATATTGATACTACTTCCCCCATCCATGAGTACTTTGGTAAACTTGTATCCCCCAACTTGAGGGGCCACCACCAGGGCCAACTGACCTGGACTATCAACCCGGGGTGGGTGATCATCTCTACTCCACAAAATAGGTTGCTCAGACTAGCGTAAATACTAAGGTACTGCCAGCTCAACAGAGTTTACTGCCCTTTTGTGAAGCTTCTGATCACGTTTGCACAAACTAGTAGTGAAGACATGATATTGCCTGCTGTTCAGCTGTTTGGATTGCTCTGATAACCCGACTGCTGCTGCTGATTCCCCTGATGGTTGTAACCTCCCTGGTTGCCTTGGTGCCCTTGATTGACGTGTCCAGTTTGGTTGCCTTGAAACCCTAAACCGGAACCGCCACCTCCGTAACCTGGCCCGTGGAAACCTCCTCCTGAACCGCCGGGCGGGCCGTTGTCATATTGGAACATATTGGAATTCTTGAAATCCCGCATGATATAACAGTCCTTCTAGAGATGTGATGCCAGCTTTTCCTTTGATCCATGCTTTGGACAGGGCTGATTCAACAAGCGCTCCAAATTGGGGCCTGAACCTCCACCCCTCTGGGGCTGCTTGCCCTTACGGCGCTGGCCATTCTCCCGCGCATTGGTATTTGCAACAAAGTCCAAGCTACTGTCGGCCTTGCGCTTACCACCGTTTCCATGGCCTGCCGGATTATGCTGTTGACCCTTGGCATTGCCGTTCTTCTTACCTTTCTCCGATTTGTCCTCCTCTGAATCCGGATCCTTGGTATTATCTGAATCCGCGTATTTAACCAAAGCGGCCATGAGTGTTGACATATCATTGCAGTGACGTTTGAGCCTTCCCAATTTCTGTTTTAGCAGTTTGAAACGACAATTGCCCTCTAATGTTAACACTGCCGTGTCTGCATTGATACGATCTGATGAATGCAAAATTGCTAAGACCCGTTTGACCCAATGGGTCGTGGACTCCCCTTCCTCTTGGACACAAGAAGCTAGATCCATGATTGACATCAGCTGCTTACACGTATCCTTGAAGTTCTGGATAAACCGGTGCTTCAATTTGGCCCATGATCCAACAGTGTTGGTCGGCAAGCTCTTCAACCAAGTGCGAGTTGTTCCTTCCAACATCATGGTGAAATATTTAGCACACACTGCCTCATCCACATCTAACATCTCCATTGCCATCTCATAGCTCTCTACCCACGCCTCTGGTTGCAAATCGGCGATGTAATTTGGTACCTTACGAGGTCCCTTGAAATCCTTGGGCAATCTCACATTACGCAAAGCGGGGGTTAGACACGGCACCCCTAAGGAACTGAACATCGCTCCTAGCTCCACGGAGGCCATGGGGTGAACCAGAGTATGCTGTCGTGCTCCGTGCCGAGCTGCCAACTCGGCCTCCCGACATGCGCGGCCATGGTCCACAACATCTTGCACATTAGCGCCTCCCCCGACCGGGTTGTTCCCTCATGGTGAATTTCGGCGACGTGCACTACTGGACATGGCCGGTTCGTCCTCCACGTGTCTGCTATAGCTCCGGCTTAGACGGGGGGGGGGGGGGTGGAATGAATCCTCTCACGACTGTGTGAATACGCCTGCTGTTGATTTAGTGCTGTTTGAAGGAGATCCCTGGCCTGACGTGCTTCCGCTGCAACCGGTGACTCGCCGTCGGTTGGGAGGCCCGCTAGGCGTGAAGCGGCGGCCACAATGTTGTCCAACGGGTTGGAATAATGCCCGGGAGGCGTTGGCACATACTGTGGCACAACGTTATTCTGGCGAGGCGGGTCCACCATGCGCGGTTGAACCGACGCTCCCGTTCCCGGTGCCTCCACCTGGTTTGATATGGGTTGGTTACCAGCTCCTGCTCCTGGCATGTTGAAGAGATTCTGCGGCTCATAAACCGACGGGAGACGTGATCGGTACCTTCTTCTCATGACTTCCTCTGAAGCATTCTGATCCAGCCTAATCCGGTAGGCCTGTGCTTCCAATTCAGCCCGCTCCGTGGCCATCCTAGCATTCTCTGTCGCCAGATCCGCTTTAGCCTGGGCTATCTGATCTTTCACCTTTGCAATCTCCGCATTGTGTTGATCCCTGGCCGCTGCATCCACCTCCGTGGCCATCAACTTTGCCAAGGCGTCGAACAAACCAGACAGGACTTGGGCTGGAGGTGGCACTGAGCTTCCTGCCCCTGCTGGTGTGGCCGTTGTTGAACTGGAGAGCATTGCTGCGGCGGTAGATGAATGAGGCGCTGATTGTGTGCCGACCATGAAGATGGCGGCCCGGTTTGGCAGATTGGGGGAATCCGGAATACTGTTGCCCTCGGATCCTCCATCAATCCGGTCGTCTTGCAACTGGTAAAGTGATTCGGTCTCTCCAAAAGACTCGTCATCAGAGCAGACCACGGTCTCTCCATCGGAAACTGGTCCGTCCTCGTACCTTGATCCATGGATGACACCCACGAAAACACGCCTTGCCTTGGGCTGAACCGGCGAAGAACTTGCACACCGAGCCGTTTCGATGATGCCGGTGTAGATGTCCGGCTTAGGGGCCGGTTCGCCGATCTTGCCGATGAAGACGTGAATCCCACCAAAGGGGACCCGGTACCCGTATTCGATTGAATCGGCCTCGGGACCCCATCCTGCGTTGTCAATGTAGAGCTTGCCACGACGACTCTTCGTCATCCGGCCCACAGCGTATCCCTTAAGTCCATTGAAGCTGCCCTTCAAGAACTCAAAACCATCGTGTGATAGCCCCACGTAGCAGGTCCATAGTTATTAGCTAGATGGCTTCTTCTCTCTCTTTGGATCTCAATACAAAGTTCTCCTCGATCTTCTTGGAGATCTATTCGATGTAATCTTCTTTTGTGGTGTGTTTGTCGAGATTCAATGAATAGTGGGTTTATGATCCAGATTATCATGAACAATATTTGATTCTCCTCTAAATTATTTTATGTATGATTGGTTTATCTTTGTAAGTCTCTTCGAATTATCAATTTGGTTTGGCCTACTAGATTGATCTTTCTTGCAATGGGAGAAGTACTTAGCTTTGGGTTCAATCTTGCGGTGCTCGATCCCAGTGACAGAAAGGGAACCAACACATATTGTATTGTTGCCATTGAGGATAAAAAGATGGGGTTTATATCATATTGCATGAGTTTATCCCTCTACATCATGTCATCTTCCTTAAAGCATTACTCTGTTCTTATGAACTTAATACTCTAGATGCATGCTGGATAGCGGTCGATGTGTGGAGTAATAGTAGTAGATGCAGAATCGTTTCGGTCTACTTGTCTCAGACGTGATGCCTATATACATGATCATACCTAGATATTCTCATAAGTATTCGCTTTTATATAAATTGCTCGACAGTAATTCGTTTACCCACCGTAATACTTATGCTCTTGAGAGAAGCCACTAGTGAAACCTATGGCCCCCGGGTCTATCTTCCATCACATTAATCTTCCAACACTTAGTTATTTCCTTTGTCGTTTATTTTACTTTGCATCTTTATTTCTCTTTATCATAAAAATACCAAAAATCTTATCTTATCATATCTATCAGATCTCACTCTCATAAGTGACCATGAAGGGCTTGACAACCCCTTTATCACGTTGGTTGCGAGGTTCTTATTTGTTTGTGTAGGTGCGTGGGACTTGAGCGTGATCTCCTACTGGATTGATACTTTGGTTCTAAAAAACTGAGGGAAATACTTTCGCTACTTTGCTGCATCACCCTTCCCTCTTCAAGGGAAAACCAACGCAGTGCTCAAGAGGTAGCACGTAGCTTTTTCAGGCCCAGATTTCCAGCTGCCAGAATTATCCTCCTTCGTGTGTACCTTGCAAATTATGAGAGAAAAGGCATTAGAATTACTCCAAAAAGCATTATTATGGGTAAAAACATTATAAATAATAGTAAGAAAACGTGATGCAAAATGGACGTATCAATGTATATCAAATATACCTTTCACTTTGCCATCCTTCTTATCCGCCAAATACTTGGGGCAGTTCCGCTTCCAGTGACCAGCCCCGTTGCAGTAGAAGCACTCAATCTCAGGATTAGGTCCAGACTTGGGCTTCTTCACTTGAGAAGCAACTTGCTTGCCGTTCTTCTTGAAGTTCCCCTTCTTCCCTTTACCCATTTTCTTGAAACTAGTGGTCTTGTTAACCATCAACACTTGATGCTCCTTTTTGATTTCTACCTCCACAGCCATTAGCATTGCGAAGAGCTCGGGAATTGTCTTATCCATCCCTTGCATATTGTAGTTCATCACGAAGCTTTTGTAGCTTGGTGGTAGTGATTGAAGAACTTTGTCAGTGGCACTATCATCAGGAAGATTAACTCCCAATTGAGTCAAGTGGTTGTGGTACCCAGACATTCTAAGTATATGTTCACTGACAGAGCTATTCCCCTCCATCTTGCAGTTATAGAACTTATTGGAGACTTCATATCTCTCAATTCGGGCATTTCCTTGAAATATTAACTTCAACTCCTGGAACATCTCATTTGCTCCATGACGTTCAAAACGTCTTTGAAGTCCCGATTCTAAGTCGTAAATCATGGCACACTGAACTATCGAGTAGTCATCAGCTTTGCTCTGCCAGACATTCACAACGTCTGGCGTTGCTCTTGCAGCGGGTCTTGCACCTAGCGGTGCTTCCATGACATAATTCTTCTGTGCAGCAATGAGGATAATCCTCAAGTTACGGACCTAGTCCGTGTAGTTGCTACCATCATCTTTCAACTTAGCTTTCTCTAGGAATGCATTAAAATTCAAGGGAACGGTAGCACGGGTCATTGATCTACAACAACATAGACATGCAAAAATACTATCAGGTACTAAGTTCATGATAAATTAAAGTTCAGTTAATCATAGTACTTAAGAACTCCCACTTAGATAGACATCCCTCTAGTCATCTAAATGATCACGTGATCCATATCAACTAAACCATGTCTGATCATCACGTGAGATGGAGTAGTTTTCAATGGTGAACATCACTATGTTGATCATATCTACTACATGATTCACGTTTGACCTTTCGGTCTCAGTGTTCTGAGGCCGTATCTACATATGCTAGGCTCGTCAAGTTTAACCTGAGTATTCTGCACGTGCAAAACTGGCTTGCACCCGTTGTATGTGAATGTAGAGCTTATCACACCCGATCATCACGTGGTGTCTCGACACGATGGACTGTAGCAACCGTGCATACTCAGGGAGAACACTTATGCCTTGGAATTTAGTGAGGGATCATCTTATAATGCTACTATTGGGGAACGTAGTATTTCAAAAATTTCCTACGATCACGCAAGATCTATCTAGGAGAAGCATAGAAACGAGCGGGGAGAGTGTGTCCACATACCCTCGTAGACCGAAAGAGGAAGCGTTTAGTAACGTAGTTGATTTAGTCGAACGTCTTCGCGATCCAACCGATCCAAGTACCGAACGCACGGCACCTCCGCGATCTGCACACGTTCAACTCGGTGACATCCCTCGAACTCTTGATCCAGTTGAGGCTGAGGGAGAGTTTCGTCAGCATGACGGCGTGGTGACGGTGATGATGATGTTACCGGCGTAGGGCTTCGCCTAAGCACTATGATGATATGACCGAGGTGTTAACTGTGGAGGGGGGCGCCGCACACGGCTAGGAACAATTCATGTGTGTTCTAGGGGTGCCCTCCCCACATATATAAAGGAGGGAGAGGGAGGGAGGCAGCCTAGGGCGCGCCCAAGTAGGAAGAATCCTACTTGGGTCCCTAGTCCAATTCGGCCCCTCTAACCATATTTGGACAAGGGGGAAAGGAAGGAGGGGGGAGGGGAAGGAAGTAGGAGTCCTACTTCATAATTTCCTTTTCCTCCTCTCCTTTTCATTTCTCCCCATGTGGCTGGCCCTATAGGGGGTGCACCAGCCCCTTGTGGGCTGGTGTGTTGCCTTACTTGGCTCATTAAGCCCATATCTTTGCCGGGGGTTCCCCGGAACCCCTTCAGGTGACCCGGTATCACCCGGAACACTTCCGGTGTCCGAATATAGCCTTCCAATATATGAATCTTTACCTCTCGACCATTTCGAGACTCCTCGTCATGTACGTGATCTCATCCGGGAATCCAAACAACCTACGGTACATCAAATCATATAACTCATAATACAAATCGTCATCGAATGTTAAGCGTGTAGACTGAGGGAGTCCTGAATTAAGGGGTCCTAGCGCGTCCGGGCTATGTGACGTGGGCCGGACTAATGGGCCATGAATATACAAGACAGAAGACTTCTCCCGTGTCCGGATGAGACTCTCCTTTGTGTGGATGGCAAGCTTGGCGTTCGGATATGAAGATTCCTTTCTCTGTACAACCCTAGCCCCCTCTGGTGTCTATATAAACTGGAGGGTTTAGTCCATAGAGGCAATCATAATCATATAGGGTAGACAATTAGGGTTTAGCCATTATGATCTCATGGTAGATCAACTCTTGTAACCCCTGTACTCATCAAAGTCAATCAAGCAGGACGTAGGGTATTACCTCCATCAAGAGGGACCGAACCTGGGTAAAACATCGTGTCCCTTGTCTCCTGTTACCATCAATCCTTAGACGCACAGTTTGGGACCCCCTACCCGAGATTTGCCGGTTTTCACACCGACATTGGCGTTTTCATTGAGAGTTCCGCTGTGACGTCGCCAGAAGGTTCAATGGCTCCATCAGTCATCTACAACAATGCTGCCCTGAGGGAGGTCTTTCTCCCCGGCCAGATCTTCGTGTTCGGCGGCTTCGCACTGCGGGCCAACTCGCTTGGCCATCTAGAGTAGATCGACAACTACACCCCAGGTCACCAGATTAGTTTTGGAAATCTGGATTACGTCACTGATATCCGAGGAGACTTGATTTTCCAAGGGTTCACGACCCCAACCTCTGCTCTGGCCTTAGATCCGGAGCGCATCTCCAGGTCCGAAGACGGGATTCCCGAGCCAGCCAGACTCTCTGCGTCTATTAAGCCTAGTACGGGAGAGTCGGAGGAAGCAACATCACCGGCAATCATCATGAAGCTAAACTCTTCTCCGAACACCGACCCCGAACCCTCAGAGTCAACATCGTGTGAGCTCGGCCAAAGAGTTTTCTCCCCGCCGTACTCCACGAACTCCCTTCTCCCTGGCCGAACCTCGCCTCTAAGCGAGGCTCTGGACTTAATGTGATCCCTCGTCATTATAGAGGGGCAACGTTCAAACTACGCCCAGCCCGGACTAGGGGCTGAGAGCAGGGAATTTTACGTCCCACCCACCACCCACCACCCACTTCATAGCCACTGTCGAGGACTTAACCGACATGCTCGATTACGGCTCCGAAGACATCAACGCTATGGACGACGATGCCGGAGAAGAGCAGGCCCAAAACCCGCTGTTCACCAGACGCTGGACGGCCACCTCTTCGTATGACGTGTACCTGGTGGATACACCCAAAGAGGGTAACGACGATAACGAGAAAAGTCCAGTTGAAGATACACCTCCTGAGATACAACCAAAGCGCCGACATCAGCGGCGCCGCTCTAGGTCACGCCGTGGAAAAGACAGCAATACCGGCACCGAAGACATCAATACTCCAAACGACGTTGAAGACCAAGAAGACCCCGTCGAACCAGCCTCTGAACAGGACGATCAGGAAGATGGGAAAATTAGCCCTAAGGAACAGGCTATAAACAAAGACTCGGAGGATAGTAATTATCTTCCACTCTCCGAGGAGGAGGTGAGCCTCGGCGACGAAGACTTTATCGTGCCTGAGGAACCCCTTGAGCAGGAACGCTTTAGGCGCCGGCTAATAGCCACTGCAAGGAGCCTGAAAAAAAGCAGCAGCAGCTTCAAGCTGACCAAGATCTGCTCAACGACAAATGGACTAACGTCCTGGCAGCCGAGGAATACGGCCTTGAGCGCCCAACCAAGAGTTACCTAAAGCGAAAGCTGCTACCTCAATTCGACGACGAGGCGCTGGTGCCCGTACCATCAGCGTGTAATGCAGCCGACCGACCGCCATGTGGCCGTTACAAAACGACAACTCAAGCCGAATACCGGCCCGTAGTACCTTGCCGTAAAGGTAGAGACACAACAGCTCGGAAATATACTTACGACCCGCGGTAGGATTTGGAAAACAAAGCAGGCTAGACCAGATCGATCTACGGATCGCGGGGGCGCGCTCCGACGCACGAGGACGGCTATCTAGCCGGGCACGACAGCCATAACCACGCCCGGGCCGAAAACCATAGAAGGACTCCATCCGAGCTATGTTGCGACGTGGCCCGCTATAGAGGCGCAACACACCCCCTCTACTTCACTGACTAAGTAATGGAACATGAATTCCCAGAAGAGTTTAAACCCATGAATATCGAATCATATGATGGAACAACGGATCCCGCAGTATGGATTGAGGACTTCCTCCTCCATATTCATATGGCCCGCGGTGATGATCTTCACGCCATCAAATACCTCCCACTAAAACTCAAGGGACCAGCTCGGCACTGGTTAAATAACCTGCCAGAAAACTCCATTGGCAGCTGGGAGGTCCTGGAAGACACCTTCCGTGACAACTTCCAGGGTACATACATCCGACCTCTGGACGCCGATGACTGAAGTCACATAGTTCAACAGCCCGGAGAGTCAGCCAGGAAATTATGGACTAGGTTCCTAATTAAAAAGAACCAGATCATCGACTGTCCGGATGCTAAAGCCCTAGTAGCCTTTAAGCATAGCATTCGCGACGAATGGCTTGCCCGGCACCTTGGCCAAGAAAAACCGAAGTCCATGGAAGCCCTCACGGCACTTATGACCCGCTTTTGCGCGGGCAAAGATAGTTGGCTAGCCCGTAGTAGCAACAACGCAAGCAAACCTGGCACTTCTGAAGCCAGAAATAGCAACGGCAAGCTCTGACGCAACAGGCACAAGCATCAGAACAACGGTGATAATACCGATGACACGGTGGTTAACACCGAATTCAGCGGCTTCAAGCCCGGTCAGCGGAAGAAGCCATTTAAAATAAACAATTCGGGCTCATCCAGCTTGGATGAAATCCTCGATCGACCATGTCAGATCCACGACACCCCCGATAAACCTGCCAATCATACCAACAGAAGTTGTTGGGTCTTTAAACCGGCCGGTAAGTTACATACCTGAGGACAAAGAGAAGGGGTCTCCAGGTGAGGACGACGACGAGGAGCCCCATCCACCGAACACAGGGGGACAAAAGAAATCCCCCCAATTCAAAATGGTGAACATGATATACGTTACTCATATCCCCAAGAGGGAACGCAAGCGTGCACTTAGGGAGGTCTATGCGATAGAGCCGGTCGCCCCAAAATTCAATCCATGGTCATCTTGCCCGATCACTTTTGATCGCAGGGACCATCCGACCAATATTCGTCACGGCGGCTCAGCCGCACCCCAATCATTGATGGATTCTACCTCACGCGGGTCCTCATGGACGGTGGCAGCAGCCTTAACCTGCTCTATCAGGACACAGTCCGCAAGATGGGCATCGATCCATCAAGGATCATGCCCACCAAAACTACCTTTAAAGTAGTAATACCAGGTGTAGAGGCCCGTTGCACGGGCTCAATCACATTGGAAGTCGTCTTCGGATCGCCAGACAACTTCTGAAGCGAAGACTTGATCTTCGACATCATCCCCTTCTGTAGTGGCTATCACGCACTGCTCGGACGAACCGCATTTGCTCGCTTCAATGTGGTGCCACACTATGCCTATCTCAAACTTAAGATGCCCGGGTCACGCGATGTCATAATAATCAACGGAAACATGGAACGCTCCCTCCGTACCGAGGAGCACACCATGGCCCTGGCAGCGGAAGTACAGGGTGACCTTATCAAACAGAAGATCAATTCGGCGGCCAAGCCCCCGGACACTATTAAACGAGTCCGGATTACTCCGCAGCATGACAGTCCGGCTCGTCAGGAGTCGGACTAGCAATTCGGCCTCCGTCTCAGTTGATGGTGTCCTGGACCAGGGGGTACTCACCATGTCATCTCCCGATCAGTTGGATTGGGCCGAGGACCCCCATGGCCGTTTACTCATGGGCCAGTTTGAGTAGCCGATGTATACATGAGGAAGATTCCACAAGACTTGGTGATCAAGACAAGGACTCCACTCCACTAACGTATTCGACTAGGACTCTTGTTATCCTAGGCCTTCGGTACATTATATAAGCCGAGGCCAGGCTAGTCAATAGATCATTATGACATATTCGTCATACCCTCAGGTTTTATACCACAACATATGATCTCGCGGTAGATCAACTCTATACTTGATACTCCATTAATATAAACAAGAGCAGGACGTAGGGTTTTACCTCCATCAAGAGGGCCCGAACCTGGGTAAAACATCGTCTTCTTTGTTCCCGTTACCATTGATTTGAGAATCCACAGCTCGGGACCCCCTACCCAGAGATCTTCCGGTTTCAACACCAACAATGGTGCTTTGAGTTCCGCTGTGTGATCGGCAAAAGATTAATGGCTCGCCTGCAGATCAACTACGACATCGACGTCTTTGTCACCGGCTCGACTGGTCACCTTGGCTAGACCAAGGACTGTGCGCTACCTCCAATCATCATGTTCGGACGAGGGCCTTCATCAACATCAACTCCAATCTCTATCATGATCATGGAGGAGTCATCCATGGAGCTCGGGGGCTCAACATCAACATTGCCCTCAGGCGACCATGCCGTTTTTTCGAACAACGAACTTGTATCTGCTACTACCACCTTCTCGAGCATCGCTTTGACGATTCCTTTGGTAGAATTGTGTCGAATTGAGTCTACAACAACACTGTAAAATTTCATCGCGTTCCGATGGAGCAATCTCCGCCGATCTCCGATATACCAGAGCCTTGTCAAATCTGGATGGGAATCTAGACGAATTTGAAGCATGGTGTCCAGCATCTAGCTCGGGCATCCTTTTGAAGATCCAACCGTTGATCGGCTGCCTAATTCCTATATCTACCACCTCTCAAACTTTCAGCTCGATCCGACCGTCCAAACTCCAGGAACCTTCTGATTATTGCATCACTTTTCGGATCTGTTTTCTGCACGAATATGAATCCGACCCAATTTCATCTTTCTTCATGAATGGGATATTGGACAACTTTTTTGGAAGAGTCTCTTTGTCGAGTATTGTGTTTTTTTTACAAACACATGCTTACAAATTTTTCTCCTTTTCGGAGGTAATATTCGCCGTCACGCCGGTGTCAAACCAGCCATTACTCCACGTCTGCCGACGTGCGCTGGACAGATCGTCGCTTCATTGGGTTGAGCCCAATCTTATCGGATCATCAGCTCGGCAAGCCGAACAAGAGTCCGGCATCAAGAATACTAAATTATCACCAACACCATCACCCCACGGATTGCATTGGTCAGACGCGCCGACATCGCCACTCGGTCACTTCATCAATCCGGCTTTGACTGTGTCACAAGTTATGACCAGCGTCGGCATGGCCGCACTGTTGCTTCTTCAAGCTGATGTCCATCACGCCGGACTGCTTCAATACCTCAGCTGACATGGCAGTGGCAACGTCTCCTTACTAACCCACTCCGTTACCTCGGCCTAGACCGGGGGCTTCGCCATCTCTTCATCAGCCTACTCCGGAGACTTCGGCGTCACCAGCCGACCAGCTTCGTCACGTTAGCTGGACCGGGGGCTTTGCCTCGGCGAGCTAACCTTTGCTAGCATCGTCATGCCGTCGCTTCATCGCTCATTAGGCAATGGGTGTGCGGATCGGTCCCAATTTTGGGAGTAATCTTCCTTCATGTTACTACAATAGATAAACTAGGTGCTATTAATCCTAGTAATTTTTTCTTGCTTGGGTTTATTTTTTTGAGGAATTATTACTCTAGTTTGTTCCATCACCTGTACACAGGTCTGTCAAATGGTGGCTGCATTAACAACGATCGCGTGGTGGTTCGGTCAGTTTTCGTATATAGTTCGGCGAATGCCGAATCTGGAACTCGGACCGGCCTGTGAATTCAGGCTTTGCCACACCTTCACCGTGTCATGTCGACGCCCTGCATCAACATTGACTTCGGCGCCAGGCCACATCTCTTTAAATAAATTATTTTTGCGAAAAGAAATTATGCAAGGATTTTATATATATTTATATTATTCTTTTTGGAGCGCACTATTTTACGTGTGTAGGTGATCGACTTCGACTCCGTCAAGTGGTCACTTCGGCAAGCCAACGTCGTCGTCCCAATTGGCATAAATCAGCTCGCATGATCACCTTGTTGATTGAATTGCCATACCGACATGTTCGGTCGCCTTGGGGACTTCAGCATCATTAAGAGGGTCCTAGCTCGTCGGGTGTTCGGCGACGGGCCATATTTCTTTTATTACTCACTTTGCGTAAATTATTAATCATGCAAATTTTATTAATTTTTTTAATTATTATTACTATTATCTCTGGCTTGCACTATCTTCTGTGCACAGGTAAATGATTCGGATTGGGCAGCGCTGTCACCTCGACTAGACCGGGGGCTTCGTCATCACTTCATTAACCCACGCCGGGTACTTCGGCGTCACATTGCCGGCCTGCATCGGTCGTGCTATGTTGCCACTTCGGAGCGTCGAGCTCTTCGCTCTGCCACCTCGGGACCGGCTTGGGGGCTGGGACCTTGATACGTCTCCAATGTATCTATAATTTTTTATTGCTCCATGCTATATTATCTACTGTTTTGGACATTATTGGGCTTTATATCCACTTTTATATTATTTTTGGGACTAACCTATTAACCGGAGGCCCAACCCAGAATTGCTGTTTTTTGCCTGTTTTAGGGTTTTGAAGAAAAGGAATATCAAACGGAGTCCAAATGGAATGAAACCTTCGGGAACGTGATTTTCTCAACGAACAAGACCCAGGAGACTTGGACCCTACGTCAAGACACAAAAGAGGAGGCCACGAGGTAGGGGGCGTGCCTACCCCCCAGGCGCGCCCTCCATCCTCGTAGGCCCCCTGTTGCTCCACCGAAGTACTCCTTCCTCCTATGTATACCTACGTACCCCAAACGATCAGATACGGAGTGAAAAACCTAATTCCACCGCCGTAACTTTCTGTATCCATGAGATCCCATCTTGGGGCCTGTTCCGGAGCTCCGCTGGAGGGGGCATCAATCACGAAGGGCTTCTACATCAACACCATAGCCTCTCTGATGATGTGTGAGTAGTTTACCTCAGACCTACGGGTCCATAGTTATTAGCTAGATGGATTCTTCTCTCTTTTTGGATCTCAATACAATGTTCTCCCCCTCTCTCGTGGAGAACTATTCGATGTAATCTTCTTTTTGCGGTGTGTTTGTTGAGACCGATGAATTGTGGGTTTATGATCAAGTCCATCTATGAACAATATTTGAATCTTCTCTGAATTCTTTTATGTATGATTGGTTATCTTTGCAAGTCTCTTCGAATTATCAATTTGGTTTGGCCTACTAGATTGATCTTTCTTGCAATGGGAGAAGTGCTTAGCTTTGGGTTCAATCTTGTGGTGTCCTTTCCCAGTGACAGTAGGGGCAGCAAGGCACGTATTGTATTGTTGCCATCGAGGATAACAAGATGGGGTTTTCATCATATTGCATGAGTTTATCCCTCTACATCATGTCATCTTGCTTAAGGCGTTACTCTGTTTTTAACTCAATACTCTAGATGCATGCTGGATAGCGGTCGATGAGTGGAGTAATAGTAGTAGATGCAGGCAGGAGTCGGTCTACTTGTCTCGGACGTGATGCCTATATACATGATCGTACCTAGATATTCTCATAACTATGCTCAATTCTGTCAATTGCTCAACAGTAATTTGTTCACCCACCGTAGAATACTTATGCTCTTGAGAGAAGCCACTAGTGAAACCTATGGCCCCCGGGTCTATCTTCATCATATTAATCTCCTACTACTTAGTTATTTTCTTTGCCTTTTACTTTGCCTTTATTTTACTTTGCATCTCTATCACAAAAATACCAAAAATCTTATCTTATCATATCTATCAGATCTGACTCTCGTAAGTGGCCTTGTAGGGATTGACAATCCCTATTCGCGTTGGTTGCGAGGATTTATTTGTTTTGTGTAGGTACGAGGGACTCGCGCATAGCCTCCTACTGGATTGATACCTTGGTTCTCAAAAACTGAGGGAAATACTTACGCTACTTTGCTGCATCATCCCTTCCTCTTCGAGTAAAACCAACGCAGTGCTCAAGAGGTAGCAGCCCTCGTCCCGCCGTAAGCTCGGACCGCGTCATCAATGCCGAACACAATAACCAGCTAAGTCTCTTTTATGCTCATAGTTTTAAATTTTTAAATTTTGTTCGGTTTGACCAAGCATTATACTTTTTTGGCAAAGAGTTGTTTGTGAAAAACTTCCTTGTCAAAACTTTGTTTGTGACACACAAATTCAAATACCCCATGTACTTGGGGGCTTCCTTTATGAAGCCTTCCCTCTTGCATATGATTATACTTGTACGACTTCGTTCCTTGTTCGTGTATTACGCCACAATATGCACCATGTTGACTTAAGTGTTCCGCAAGCTGGGTTGCCTTGCTCCTGTGTTTACCCCTACATTCCCGATTGTTTGGCTAGGGAGTAAAGGGAGCACCTCTGCGATTGTCACGATTGGGTCATCCGAGCTTGGACCTCAGACTGGTTTTCAGTCATGGTCGGCACACAACGGAACTCATGAGTACAAAAAATCTATTTCACAAGTCTCATAGTAACAATGAGCAACCGAAGAAAGGTATCGGTGGGCATACTATTTTCTTCGAAGATGCTTCTTACACTTCATCAGTAATATAGCATAAGCTCCCTGAGTGTGCTTTGTCTGTTACAGCCTTATGGCCTGATTGCTTGGTTATCGGAAACACCGTCGATATTCTCGACAGATGGAGTACATAACACTTTTCGGCCCTTGACCGAAGAGGGAGAAGCCGACGGTCAGTTAAGAAGCGTTTAAAGTTCGGGTGAACACAGATATGATATAAGTACTTCAGTACATACAATCATTATACATAAAATTATTTTACCCAAATCACTTGGGGGCTCTTAAATTTATGTGAGTTGTTTTATAATAAGTGTTCTTCTTCTTAGTCATTGCAAAGTCTTTTTCTATCACTCCTTTTTTCGACGTGAGTGTGTGGTCAATAGCCGAAGAGCCTAATTTCTCTCTCAAAGCCCCTAGAGTTTAGTTTGCTAAACTGGCCTAAGGAGGAGTACTCCGCCTTCGGGTTAGGAGGTTGGAGCTGTAGGCTAACCCGCTTAAAGTCTCGAGATAGGAGTGTCATGTTAAAGCACGACAGAAGCACATTTTTTTAAGACCAATTTTCGGATTGGCGCCAAACACTCGATCTAGTTCGTACGTCAAGTTTTTACTGATATTTTTTTGGTTTTCCAAGCCTATGGCACTTTTAAACTATTTGTGTGTTTCCAACATAAGTCCCGCAGTGCAACGCCGGACACCTTTAGAGGTTCGACAAAAACATTCTCGGATATTGCTATATATGCATCTGTTTCGAATTGTGTCTTCGGTCAATAGTTGGGTTGCCCGGCTCCCGTGCTTGCCTCCTATGTTCCGCTTTGTTTGGCTAGGTACGCAAAGGGAGAACCACAACGATTGTGCTTCCAGCTAGCATGGTTAAGCACCTCAGTGGAGAAAGCCGAAAACTGACTGTCACAATAAGCGTAAACTGGTCAGCGATCCGATGACTGTATTAAACTATAAGATTGATAGAGGTCATCCCGTGTTAAATGACGACGTTCATAACATTGGCCGAAGTGTTTACGGCTTGACCTCGCCTGTCGCTGAACACTAACCGGGGGCTAGTTACTGGACTCCCAACTTAAAGCTCCTATGACTAAGTTAAAGTTATAAAGCCCGCATATCTGATTGCCCCGTTTCTGCTAACACAACCGCCTCCGGGCACCGAGACGTCGGCTAAGGGTTGTTTTGTTATTGCGGAAACACCCTGCGTAGCATCTACAAGGGGGTGGAAGCCAACGATGGGCCACTTTCAACTGATAAACGGTCGCAACGGAGTCAAATTAAACATACCATCGATGTTCGTATTTAATATACGAGGGCTGCCTTGCGTAATAATCCTTATAAAGCCATAAATATGCATCAATTTGACTTAAGATTTTGGCCAAGCTGGGTTGTCTGGCTCCTGTGCTTACCCCTACGTTCCCAATTGTTCGGCTAGGAGGTAAAGGGAGCACCTCTGTGATTGTTACTACTGGGTCATCCGAGTTAGTACCTCAGACTGGGTGAAGCTGAAAGCTAGCGATCTTAGAGGATATAATTGGTTGGCAACGATAGAAGTGAAAATTTTGGTTCATTAATACCATAGAGTTTGGGAACTTTCCCCGAACTAAATCCTCAATATTTTCCTCCCACATTGATTGGAGGTGAGGTTTCATGATCATGCTTAGCATGACGACCCAAAGAAAGGAACCGATAGCGGGACTATTTTCTTTGGAAGACATCTCTTATGATAAACAGCAATATAGCATATCTCTCTACATACCCTTGTTTATAAAACCATATGGCCGGATTGCCTTGTTTGTCGTAAATCTTTGCCCTCATAAAGGCTTTATAAAGTAGGACAAACACTCACCAGCTTCTGGCCAAGGAGGTTGAAGCCGATGGTCGTTCAACAAAGTTTTGTACAGTGCGGATCCGAGCATTAATGATGTAAAGTACTTGGATACATAGAATCATTACACATAATTTGTGATTTTACTCCGGATATTGATCCTTAATTCGGCCCCCCGTGCCCGCATTACGGCTCGGGGGCTACTGGGCTTCGGGCTTATCATTCACTAATATTAAAGGGGCACATCGATCCCCTGATCTGGTGTTGCCACCCGACCAGTGGCTCGGGTGCTACTGCATTGCCTATTCAAACGTAGAAAATTCAAAGTGCTCAGTGTTCGGCATGACCGAACAATGGACAAGCGCGTCTTCGGACAACAATAAGTACCATCTGGGACTTATCCGGCATCAAGCTAATATATCATGACGACTTCTCACGACCCTCTCTCAGGGGCCCGTTCACCGATCACTATTTCCTCTACTATATTACACCGCATTTCTATTCCTAAGTATGCTGCCGAGCTAGGAATTGATCCTCATGTTGATTTTACAAATTGACCTGAGTCTCAGGGGCTACTAGGGTTAGCGGTTTCATTTTATCCTTCAGGTGCATCCCAGACATTAGGCCAACATGCACCTTGAGGGCTACTGCCTATACATCTCGGCAGAGAATACATTGCACAATTCGGAATCAAATACGCAAACAATCAGCCCATAACTGAGGTGCTGAACCACCTCGAAAGCATTTTGGGATATAGCTCGGATGCAAGTGGCTGGCTCCATAGAGGGCATTTCCGGTATTAAGCTCGGCTAAACTCCTTCAGCTTTTTTTAACCAAGGTGATCTATGACACCTCAGATACAGTCCGGCGTTGGAGCTCGGATAAATTCCGGCATTGGAGCTCGGAAGTGGTCCGGCGTTGGTGCTCGACTGAAAAAGATACCTTGAATGTAGTCCAGCGTCGGAGCTCGGATGCAAGAGAACACTGCCGCACGACAAACACTTCAAACCCGAGGTGTGGCACAAAAATAACAAGGCATTGATAAAGGCCAAAGACTTAAAGGGCTCCTCGGAGACCCGACGTGTGAGATCTTCAGATTTAGCTCGAAAATCCTCAAGATAGAAGATGGGAAGATTTTTTGAACCAGTTTTCAAGACCGACGACCGAAGATGAAGAACAGTTCGGAAGAACCGATGAGCGCCCCCAACTTGAAGACCGGTTTAGGGGGCTATAGACGGTGTCCTGGACCAGGGGGTACTCACCATGTCATCTCTCGATCAGTTGGATTGGGCCGAGGACCCCCATGGCCATTTACTCATGGGCTAGTTCAGACAACCGATGTATACATGAGGAAGATTCCACAATACTTGGTGATCAAGATAAGGACTCCTCTCCACCAACGTATTCGACTAGGACTCTTGTTATCCTAGGCCTCTGGTACATTATATAAGACGAGGCCAGTCTAGTCGATTGATCATTGATGTCTACTACACAACCTTCTTCTTATAGACGCTGTTGGTCCTCCAAGTGCAGAGGTTTGTAGGACAGTAGCAAATTTCCCTCAAGTGGATGACCTAAGGTTTATCAATCCGTAGGAGGCGTAGGATGAAGATGGTCTCTCTCAAGCAACCCTGCAACCAAATAACAAAGAGTCTCTTGTGTCCCCAACACCCCAATACAATGGTAAATTGTATAGGTGCACTAGTTCGGCGAAGAGATGGTGATACAAGTGGTATATGGATGGTAGATAAAGGTTTTTGTAATCTGAAAATATAAAAACAGCAAGGTAACTAATGATAAAAGTGAGCACAAACGGTATTGCAATGCTAGCAAACAAGGCCTAGGGTTCATACTTTCACTAGTGCAAGTACTCTCAACAATAATAACATAATTGGATCATATAACTATGCCTCAACATGCAACAAAGAGTCACTCCAAAGTCACTAATAGCGGAGAACAAACGAAGAGATTATGGTAGGGTACGAAACCACCTCAAAGTTATTCTTTCTGATCGATCTATTCAAGAGTCCATAGTAAAATAACACGAAGCTATTCTTTCCGTTCAATCTATCCTAGAGTTCATACTAGAATAACACCTTAAGACACAAATCAACGAAAACCCTAATGTCACCTAGATACTCCAATGTCACCTCAAGTATCCGTGGGTATGATTATACGATATGCATCACACAATCTCAGATTCATCTATTCAAACCAACACAAAGTACTTCAAAGAGTGCCCCAAAGATTCTACCGGAGAGTCAAGGCGAAAACGTGTGCCAACCCCTATGCATAGGTTCATGGGCGGAACCCGCAAGTTGATCACCAAAACATACATCAAGTGGATCAATAGAATACCCCATTGTCACCACGGGTATCCCACGCAAGACATACATCAAGTGTTCTCAAATCCTTAAAGACTCAATTCGATAAGATAACTTCAAAGGGAAAACTCAATCCATTACAAGAGAGTAGAGGGGGAGAAACATCATAAGATCCAACTATAATAGCAAAGCTCGCGATACATCAAGATCGTGCCACCTCAAGAACACGAGAGAGAGAGAGAGAGATCAAACACATAGCTACTGGTACATACTCTTAGCCCCGAGGGTGAACTACTCCCTCCTCGTCATGGAGAGCATTGGGATGATGAAGATGGCCACCGGAGAGGGATTCCCCCTCCGACAGGGTGCCAGAACGGGTCTAGATTGGTTTTTGGTGGCTACGGAGGCTTTTGGCGGTGGAACTCCCGATCTATTGTGCTCCTTGAAGTTTTTAGGGTATATGGATATATATATAGGAGGAATAAGTATGTCGGTGAATCTCCAGCCTGTCCACGAGGCAGGGGGCGCGCCTAGGGGGGTGGGTGCGCCCCCACCCTCGTGGGCAACCGGGACTCTCCTGGTCCATCTCCAATACTCCGTGGGCTTCTTTTGGTCCAAAAATAAGTTCCGTGAAGTTTCAGGTCAATTGGACTCCGTTTGATTTTCCTTTTCTGTGATACTCTAAAACAAGGAAAAAACAGAAACTGGCACTGGGCTCTGGGTTAATAGGTTAGTCCCAAAAATAATATAAAAGTGCATAATAAATCCCATAAACATCCAAAACAGATAATATAATAGCATGGAACAGTAAAAAATTATAGATACGTTGGAGACGTATCAGCATCCCCAAGCTTAATTCTTGCTCGTCCTCGAGTAGGTAAATGATAAAAACAGAATTTTTGATGTGGAATGCTACCTAACATATTTCTTCTAAGTAATTCTCTTCATTTTGGCATGAATGTTCAGATCCATAAGATTCAAGACAAAAGTTTAATATTGACATAGAAATAATAATACTTCAAGCATACTAACTAAGCAATTATGTCTTCTCAAAATAACATGGCCAAAGAAAGTTATCCCTACAAAATCATATAGTCTAGCTATGCTCCATATTCACCACACAAAGTATTTAAATCATGCACAACCCCGATGACAAGCCAATCAATTGTTTCATAATTTTGGTGTTCTCAAACTTTTTCAATCTTCACGCAATACATGAGCGTGAGCCATGGACATAGCACTATATGTGGAATAAAATGGTGGTTGTCGAGAAGACAAAAGGGAGAAGATAGTCTCACATCAACTAGGCGTATCAACGGGCTATGGAGATGCCCATTAATAGATATCAGTGTGAGTGAGCAGGGATTGCCATGCAACAGATGCACTAGAGCTATAAGTATATGAAAGCTCAACAAAAGGAACCAAGTGGGCGTGCATCCAACTCGCTTGCTCATGAAGACCTAGGGCATTTTGAGGAAGCCCATCATTGGAATATACAAGCCAAGTTTTATAATGAAAAATTCCCACTAGTATATGAAAGTGATATCATAGGAGACTCTCTATCATGAAGATCATGGTGCTGCTTTGAAGCACAAGTGTGGTAAAAGGATAGTAGTATTGTCCCTTTTTTTGGGCCTTCCCCTTTTTTTGGCCTTTCTCTTCTTTTTTTGGGGGACAATGCTCTATTAATGATGATCATCACACTTATTTTTATTTACAACTCAATGATTACAACTCCATACTAGAACAAGATATTACTCTATATGAATGCCTCCGGCGGTGTACCGGGATGGGCAATGAATCAAGAGTGACATGTATGATAAATTATGCATGGTGGCTTTGCCACAAATACGATGTCAACTACATGATCATGCAAGGTACTATGACAATGATGAAGTGTGTCATAATAAACGGAATGGTGGAAAGTTGCATGGCAATATATCTCGGAATGGCTATGGAAATGCCATAATAGGTATGTATGGTGGCTGTTTTGAGGAAGATATAAGGAGGTTTATGTGTGATAGAGCGTATCATATCACGGGGTTTGGATGCACCGGCAAAGTTTGCACCAACTCTCAAGGTGAGAAAGGGCAATGTACGGTACCGAAGAGGCTAGCAATGATGGAAGGGTGAGAGTGCGTATAATCCATGGACTCAACATTAGTCATAAAGAACACACATACTTATTGCAAAAATCTACAAGTCATCAAAAACCAAGCATTACACGCATGCTCCTAGGGGGATAGATTGGTAGGAAAAGACCATCGCTCGTCCCCGACCGCCACTCATAAGGAAGACAATGAAATAACACCTCATGTTTCAAACTTGTTACACAACGTTTACCATACGTGCATGCTACGGGACTTGCAAACTTCAACACAAGTATTTCTCAAATTCACAACAACTCAACTAGCACAACTTTAATATCACTATCTCCATATCTCAAAACAATTATCAAGTATCAAACTTCTCTTAGTATTCAATGCACTCTATATGAAAGTTTTTATTATATCCCTCTTGGATGCCCATCATATTAGGACTAGTTTCATAACCAAAGCAAACTACCATGCTGTTCTAAAGACTCTCAAAATGATATAAGTGAAGCACGAGAGTTCATCTATTTCTTCAAAATAAAACCACCACCGTGCTCTAAAAAGATATAAGTGAAGCACTAGAGCAAATGACAAACTACTTCGAAAGATATAAGTGAAGATCAATGAGTAGTCGAATAATTATGCAACTATGTGAAGACTCTCTAACATTTAAAAATTTCAGATCTTGGTATTTTATTAAAACAGAAAGCAAAACTAAATAAAATAAAATGACGCTCCAAGCAAAACACATATCATGTGGTAAATAAAAATATAGCTCCAAGTAAAGTTACCGATGAACGAAGACGAAAGAGGGGATGCCTTCCGGGGCATCCCCAAGCTTAGACTCTTGGTTGTCCTTGAATATTACCTTGGGGTGCCTTGGGAATACCCAAGCTTAGGATCTTTCTACTCCTTATTCCATAGTCCATCGAATCTTTACCCAAAACTTGAAAACTTCACAACACAAAACTTAACAGAAAACTCGTAAGCTCCGTTAGCGAAAGAAAACAAAACACCACTTCAAGGTACTGTAATGAACTCATTCTTTATTTATATTGGTGTTAAACCTAATGTATTCCAAATTCTCTATGGTTTATAATCTCTTTTACTAGCCATAGATTCATCAAAATAAGTAACCAACACATGAAAAACAGAATCTGTCAAAAACAGAACAGTCTGTAGTAATATGTAACTAACGCAAACTTCTGGAACCCCAAAAATTCTAAAATAAATTTCTGGACGTGAGTAATTTATCTATTAATCATCTGAAAAAAGAATTAACTAAATATCACTCTCCAATAAAAAATGGAAGCAATTCTCGTGAGCGCCAAAGTTTCTGTTTTTTACAGCAAGATCAACAAGACTTTCCCCAAGTCTTCCCAAAGGTTCTACTTGGCACAAACACTAATTAAAACATAAAACCACATCTAAACAGAGTCTAGATGAATTATTTATTACTAAACAGGAACAAAAACAAAGAAAAACAATAAGATTGGGTTTCCTCCCAACAAGCGCTATCGTTTAACGCCCCTAGCTAGGCATGATGATTTCAATGATGCTCACATAAAAGATAAGAATTGAAACATAAAGAGAGCATCATGAAGAATATAACTAGCACATTTAAGCCTAACACACTTCCTATGCATAGGGATTTTGTGAGCAAACAATTTATGGGAACAATAATCAACTAGCATAGGAAAGCAAAACAAGCATAACTTCAAGATTTTAAGCGCATAGAGAGGAAACTTGATATTTTTGCAATTCCTGCAAGCATATGTTCCTCCATCATAATAATTTTCAGTAGAATCATGAATTAATTCAAAAATATAACTATCACATAAATCATTCTTTTCATGATCTACAAGCATAGAAATTTTATTACTCTCCACACAAGCAAAATTCTTCTCATTCGGAATAGTGGGAGTATCATAAGAAACTCGAATACTATAAATTGTTTCCATATTAAAAGAGTAATGTTCAGAAAAGGGGTAATCATAATCATGACAAGTTTTATAAATATAATCATCACTACTTTTGATAGCATAAGTATCATCACAATAATCATCATAAGTAGCAACTTTGTTCTCATCGTAATCAATTGAAACCTCTTCCAAGATAGTGGAATCATTACTAAATAAAGTCATGACTGTCGGTGTCAAAACCGGCGGATCTCGGGTAGGGGGTCCCGAACTGTGCATCTAAGGTGGATGGTAACAGGAGGCGGGGGACACAATGTTTATCCAGGTTTGGGACCTCTCGATGGAGGTAATACCCTACTTCATGCTTGATTGATCTTGATGATACGAGTATTACAAGATTTGATCTACCACGAGATCGGAGAGGCTAAACCCTAGAAGCTAGCCTATGGTATGATTGTTGTTGTCCTCCGGACTAAAACCCTCTGGTTTATGTAGACACCGGAGGGAGCTAGGGTTACACATAGTCGGTTACAAGGGAGGAGATCTACATATTCGAACGGCCAAGATTGCCTTCCACGCAAAGGAGAGTCCCACCCGGACACGGGATGAAGTCTTCAATCTTGTATCTCCATAGTCCAACAGTCTGTCCAAGGGATATAATCCAGCTGTCCGAGGACCCCCTAATCCAGGACTCCCTCAGTAGCCCCTGAACTAGGATTCAATGACGATGAGTCCGGCGCGCAGATTGTCTTCGGCATTGCAAGGTGGGTTCCTCCTCTGAATACTCCATAGAAGATTTTGAACACAAGGATAGTGTCCGGCTCTGCAAAACTAATTCCACATACCACCGTAGAGAGTATAATATTTCCACAAATCTAATCTGCTGACAACTTTTCATAACGTGACATCACGCCTTGGCCTCGATCATTATTCAAACCGTTTTCCAGCCAGCCACTGCACGTTTTGCGAGGTAGTTTTATTGGCACGTCTTGTCGAAGCAGAGATCGTGCCCCCTTATCACGGGATTCTCATAATACGGGTGTGGGTAACCCAATCGTGGTCGTTAGTATGACTCCTCGATTTTAGGCAAGTTCCAAACGGCGACGCGCTTCATATTCGCCCTCTTTATAGAGGGGCCAAATCCCGTCCTTTTATTATCGTGCTCAATCCCTCCCTTTCCCTACCCCGAGTTCCAACACCCAAGGCTCAGGCGAAGCGCTTCGGAACTTCAATCATGTCCGGATCCAAACCTTCAGGGCCGGTGGATGGTTTCCTTTGTCACAGAGGAGGACATCAAGAAGCTAAGGGAGGCCAGATATCTGACCGCCGAAATCTCGCACAGGCTGCCTGCCCGAGGACAGGTCGTCCCTACTCCCGAACCCAACGAGAGTGTCGTATTTGTTTCCCACTTCCTCCGAGGGCTAGGCTTTAGTCTTGATCCCTTCATCAGAGGGCTCATGTTCTATTATGGGCTCGACTTCCATGATTTAGCTCCGGATTCCATCCTTCACATCTCATCGTTTATCGTCGTATGTCAGGCCTTCCTTCGCATCAACCCACACTTCGGCTTATGGCTCAAGACCTTCAATGTGAAGCCGAAGATGATCGATGGGCAACACGTAGAATGCGGAGGTGCCACAATAAGCAAAGGCGTCGATGCCCCATGGCCAAAGTGTTCCTTCCCGGAGATATCTAACTTATGGCAGCGGGAGTGGTTTTACATCACAGCTCACCGAAGTACTAAGTGGGTGCGCCCCCGCCTTCCGTTCGGGCCCCCCACCACAACTGGCTTCATGGGTCAACAAGGGGCTAGACCGGGGGCCGGTTAATGACGTGCCAACATTGCAAAGTCACATCCGAGATCTCCTCAAGAGGGATGTTGGTCTCGTCAAAGTAATGCAAGTTATGCTAGTTCGTCGGGTCCTACCATGCCAACGTCGATCTCTCCGTATGTGGGAGTTCAACCCGGAAGGACCACGACCTATTCAACAGTTCTTCGGCATGACGCTCGAAGAGATGTATGGATTGTTCTTTGAATCACGAATAAAGTGTTCAGACACCACCGAGGATGCGGGTCTCAACTGCAACCGTCCAGATACCCAGGTGAGTAATTCTGCGGCAGAACATGCTGTCTTTTTATTTGTCACAACATCATTCTGAAAAAATCGATCTTGGCGAGGACTGGATAAGAAAGGCGAAGATGATCAGGTGTTCGGCCCCCCTTCCCGAAGGCTCACCGGATCCTGTACTAGCCAGGATGCTCGAGCACGCACTTTATCAAGTGCCATCAGGGTAAGATAAAGGGAGTGATAAAGAAACCGAAAGCGGGCCTCACGCGTTACTCGTCCAAATCGGGGGAACTAGTGTCTCCACGAAGGAGAACAATCAGGGAGAAGAATCTAGAATCCCCTCCCCCCAAGGAAGGAAAAGGACTGTCTCTGACGACTTTGAAACGAAAGGTTTGAAACGAGGGAAGAAATCTTCGTCAGAAGGCACTGCCCCGGAGGGCGTCCTTACCGCATAGTGCCCGCAAGGGGGCCAGCCCTCCACCGAGCTGTAAGTGAAACAAGAGTTGGTAAATATACCCTGCTTTATCTCCAAGGACAATAACCGAGACGTATATCTTGCAGCCCGGCTTGTAGCCCTTCTCAGCAGAGTTCGTCTTCGGGGGATCTTCTTCCAGAGATGATGGAGAGCGAAACGCCTCCCCTACCTCCCCGCCTCCTGGGACGGACGAACCGGAGGTGTCATCACAGAGGGTTTCTCCTGATCCGCCAAGGCCAGAAGGTAACCCTTCGGCCACCCGCGGTCCAGATTATTCGTCTCCTATGGAGAGCAACAAAAAGAGTCGGAGACTATCCGGTGGGCAACCGAACACACTGACGAGCCTTTTGGAGAAAGCGGCTATTTCAGAGGAGCATCGTACTTTAATGAGTACGGTGGTTGAGAGGATCTCATCCGCCACAAGTGGATTGCATGAAGCTTTTACGAGCCTGCTAAGAGGCTTTGAGGTACGCAAAGTAATATATAAAAAAATTTATTGACAGTACTGCACACGCTAGGTGTGCTCTATACAGATAGTAGCCCCTGAGACTCTGGTTGCTGTCTAGGGGCAGCAACTAGAGGACCATAGTCCAGGTAAATAATCGCACTGCTTTCATGTGCAGACGGCTGACGGTCCGGTGGCTGGCTGGACTGCTGATTTTGCCGGTTTGAGCCGGCAACTTGATGCGGCAGATGCCGACATTGCACTTGTGAACAAGCGGCTTGACGAGGAATAGGGTATGTATTTTCGGGTGGTCAACAAATATTAAGAGGAGCATGATGCTAGTATCTATAATATGTTGTGACTGCAGATGGAGCTGCCGCCGTGCAGACCCTTCGGGCGGAACTTGCCCGAGCCAAGGAACAAGCCAGGAGGAGTGATGCGGCCGCCCTAAAGGCGACAGAAGACTTAAGAGCCGAACAGGCGGCTCATCGCAAAAGCGAAGATAAAATAGCCAAGATGGCTGATGAGCTGAAAGACGCCGCCGGCCGATATGAGCTTCTTGAAAAGGAAAGCCAAGTGAGAGCGGCTGACCTGAAGAGAGTCATGGAGGCAGCCAAGGAAACCCGTTCTAAAATCAGAGCAACAGAGGAGGAGCTCCGCCAAGCCGGAGATATCACGGCTGGGATGCCCTTTTTGTTGCGGACGAAGTTCGGAGATCCGAAGTATGCCCCTCTGGATCGATTATGGAGTGCTGCAGACGCGTATGCGGACTTGGCAATGAGTGCTGCTAATGCGACTGCGATTTTCAAGGATCAAGAAGATCACGAAGTAGAGAAGTTGTTCTGGTCGTAGTTCAGTTCTCCGACGCATCCGCTGCTATTAAATGAGCAAATGGCTGAGTGGGCTGAGCTCCATAGGTTGTCCGGGCTTGCCATGAGGGCTGTCGTGGATCATCTTTGGCCGGAAGGACCAAAGCCGAATAGTTATTTTGGTTTAGTGCAACGATTCCTTGGTGCTGTGCAGCATATCGATGCCGTAAAGAGGTTGGCGTGTATAGAGGGTGCGCGGATGGCTCTTGCCCGTGTTAAGACATACTGGGCAGAGATGGATGCCACTGCTATTGCAACTCAGGGTCCGGCCATAGGCCAGGTCTCGGCTGGGCGCTATTTAGAAGAATTCCTAGAAGGCACTCGTTTAATAGAGGCTCAGTGCTCGAAGAATATTATGTTTGAGTGACATGTACCCCAATTGTAAAAAAATGCTATTTGGATTATAAAGGCTATGTTTATACTTTTGCCTGAAAGTATTATGATGCCTCCTGTGCGGCCGTTTTATGTATGTATATAACCTGAAAGTTTGCAGTCGTCGGCTTCAGCCCCCACGCACATAATGTGGGGGTGTTCGGAAAAGCACGTATTCACACTTGATCCTATTTCTTGGTCCATGAAGGAGGTGATAGCGCGGCGAACAAGGCAATCAGACTATATTGCTTTAACACTTTCACTTAGCCCTAGGAGTTTGACAGTGGGGCTACTATATAGCCCCTGGTACCTCCGCGCTTATCCGAATACGGTGCACGTACATACATGACTGGGAAACCGGTCCTTCGTTCATGCGGAGGAATCGCGAAGATTCCGCTGAGTCATCGAGTGGTTGACCAGTCTCGTGCTTTATCATAATAGTCAGTTTTCGGCTTTCTCTACTAAGGTGCTCACCCAGATGAACCAGGGCACAATCACAGTAGTTCTCCTGGTGCCACCTTAGCCGATAGAGCGAAACGTAAGGTAGCAAAACACGGGTGCCGGGCAAACCCAACATTTGACCAAAGAGATGATTCGGAGCTGATGCATATAAGGCCAAACTCGCGACGCCGAACACTCCCTAAGGTATTCGGACTTTACAACATATACCGGGCTGAGCAAAGCCCTTGATAATGAACCCTGAATTTCCAGGTACGTGCATCAGTCTGACGTGGCGAAAATGCCAATAACATCAGCATCCCTCTCGGTTGTGTTAAGTATCCGGAGGGCGTGAAGCAACAAGAGACAGTGAGAAAGGTTTACGCAGGGTCTTAATCTAAAAAGAAACCTTTGAGCGGGGCCCTGCTGCACGTCTGCGCCTGTGTCTCCGTTGTGCCATGTCCTGGAAGGGTGTAGCACGATTGTCATCTGCAAGAGAGAAAAAAACCCAGGTGAAAGCCTACGTGCAGAAAATTGGTTATTATTAATAGACCATTGAAATTCAATCTAAGTAAGGTCAAACCGGACTATAGTCTTTTTTACATGCGGGAAGCACCTAGCGCCACCTATGGGGGTATATCCATCGACCCAGTATTGGGTTTATCTGATCCTTTATTCTGGTTGGAGGGGTCGTTCAGTGTTCGGCTGCGAAAGCCGCCGTACACTCCTCCTCATGCAAGGAACGCTCTAAGTGTCCGCTAACTGTGATGATGCCACGTGGACCGGGCATCTTAAGCTTGAGATAAGCGTAATGCGGTATTGCATTAAAACGAGCGAAGGCTGTTCTTTCGAGTAGTTCTTGATAGCCGCTACGGAATGGAGCGGTGTTGAAGGTTAATTCTTCGCTTCAGAAGTTGTCGGGAAAACCGAATACAACCTCTAGTACTATAGAGCCCGTGCAGTGGGCCTCTGGGCTTTGGTTGATTCTTGTTGGGTCATCTATCCCCATTTAGCGGACTGTGTCTTGATATATCAAATTAAGACTACTGTCGCCGTCCATAAGGACTCGGATGAGATGGTATCCGCTAATTATTGGGTCTAGTACCAAGGCAGTCGATCCTCCCTACCGGATACTAGTCGGGTGATCCATGCGATCAAAAGTGATTGGGCAGGCCGACCAAGGGTTGATCTTAGGGGTAACGGGCTCTATGGTGCATACGTCTCGGAGCGCGCGTGTGCTCCTCCTATTCGTTAGGTGAATCATGTTCACTATTTTGACTTTCGATGGGAATTTTTTCTGTCCCCCAGTGTTTTGTTGGTGAGGCTCATCCTCGTCTTCACTTGGTGTCTCTCTCCCCTTGTGTTCGGCGTTTAGCTTGCCGTCCTGCTTAAAGACCCAACATTCTCTGTTGGTGTGATTTGCAGGTTTATCGGAGGTGCCGTGAATCTGACATAATCTATCCAGAATCTTGTTTAGGCTGGATGGTCCATCTCTGCTGCGTTTGAATGGCTTTTTCCGTTGACCGGGTCGAGAGCCCCTGAATCCGGCGTTTACCGCCGTGTTGTCTGGGCTGTCTTCATTGCTTCGACGCTTGCCTTTATTGCGTCGTGGTTTTCCATTGCCATCCCTAACTCCGGATGTGCTTGGGTCGCTGGTGTCGCTGCGGGCCAGCCAACTATCCTCGCCCGCGCAAAAGCGGGTCATAAGGCTTGTTAGGGCTGCCATTGTCCTTGGTTTTTCCTGGCCGAGGTGTCTGGCAAGCCATTCGTCCCGGACACTATGTTTGAAAGCCGCTAAGGCTTCGGCATCCGGGCAATCAACAATTTGATTCTTCTTAGTGAGGAATCTGTTCCAAAGCTTTCGGGCTGACTCTCCGGGTTGCTGAATTATGTGACTTAAATCGTCTGCATCCGGAGGTTGGACATAGGTCCCTTGAAAATTAGCCTTGAAAGCGTCCTCGATCTCTTCCCAACTTCCAATTGAGTGTTTGGGGAGGCTTTTCAACCAGTGCCTAGCTGGTCCCTTCAACTTTAAGGGCAAGTATTTGATGGCGTGGAGATCATCTCCATGAGCCATGTGGATGTGAAGGATAAAGTCCTCAATACAGGCCCCAGGGTCTGTTGTTCCGTCATATGACTCTATGTTCACGGGTTTGAATCCTTCTGGGAATTCATGGTCCAATGCCTCGTCGGTGAAGCATAGGGGGTGCGAGGCACCCCTGTATTTTGCTGTGTCTGACGGTTGTATTGTTCGATTTTGATTCCGAACTATTATTCTATCAATATAGTCATTTGGGCGGCGATGATTCTGTGCCGGAACACGCTTCCTAGGTCCGTAAATGGACCTGGTCAAACCGGCTTTTTTTGTAGGTCCTCATGTAGGTCATGTGCTGACTTGTGTACGTCATGGTTAGCCGCCCTATCACGACCACGGGGTGGCCGGTCCGGTTGATCGGCCATTTTATTTCCCGGCTGAGTGAGCTCTAAGGCCTCATCATCGAATTCAAGCAACAGCTTGCGCTTTGGATAGCTTTTTGTGTGGCAATTACCATCGTACTTTTCTTCTGTGTCAAGCACTTTATTCCATCTGCTGTTGAGCGTATTCTGCGTGGTCTTAAGCCTTTGCTTCTGCTTCTTCAGGCTCCGTGCGGTTTCAATGAGCCTTTTATGAAGGTTCTCTTGTTCCAGGTGTCTTTCATGGATGATGTGTGCATCGTCGTCTGGACTATTCATGTCTCCGGAGATAGGTCGATGAGTTTTACCCTCGGGGTCGTCGTGACCTGACAGTGGCTCCATACTATGTTCGCCGTCTGCTGGTTCACCCTGCTCCACCGCTAGGTTCATGTGGTTGTTGTCTCCTTTGGGGTCGACCGGGGTGTTACTCTTTCTTGCACTATTATTGCTGTTTTTGCCGGGGCGGGATTTGGAGCGGCGCTTACGCCGTCGCTTTGGTTGCTTCTCGAGGGAATTGTCCTTTGCTGCTTCCTCCCGTTCCTCGTCATCATTTTCTTTGGGTGTATCCACCATGTATATATCATGTGATCAAGTGGCAGTCCAGCGCCCTACGGGCGGTGGTTCCTGTTCGTCTCCCGCATCGTTGTCCATACTGTCGATGTCTTTGGAGCCGAAATCAAGCATGTAGGTTAAGTCGTCGACAGTGGCTATTAAGTGGGTGGTGTGTGGGGAACGAATTTATTCATCGTCCGCTTCCCACTCGAGCCGAACACAGTTCGGCCAAGGGCCTCCTGACAAGGAGAGAGACCTTAATGAATTTAGCACATCACCCAAGGGTGAGTGCTGAAAGATATCCGTGGAGGAAAACTCCGTGATCGGCGCCCAATCAGATTTGATAGGTACGAATGTAGACGGTTCGGAGACCATGGTCGGGGATGAATCCAAAGGTCCGGCAACACGGGTCTCGTAGGAGGTGAAGTCAGTATTCGGCTCTATCGCCGCTGAGTGTGCGGCCTCTGGGGCGGGGTCCATCCACCCATCCTCAGACGGCGCGATCTGCTCCGGATCAAGGGCCGGAGTCGCCACGGGTGTGATATCCCGAACACTGTCTGGCGGTAGAGCTAAGTCCTGCCCCCGTCGTGACTGTGCGGCGCACCTGACGCGGGCTCGAATCCGTCGAAGATCAAGTCTCCGCGGATGTCGGTAGTATAGTTCAAACTTCCAAACCTAACCTGATGGCCAGGGGCGTAGCTTTCGATCTGCTCCGGATGGCCAAGCGAGTTGGCCCGCAGTGCGAAGCCGCCGGATACAAAGATCTGTCCGAGGAGAAAAACCTCACCCTGGATCGCATCATTGCCAATGATCGAAGGAGCCATCGAGCCTTGTGGTGACAACATAGTGGAACTCTCAATGAAAGCACCAATGTCGGTGTCAAAACCGGCGGATCTTGGGTAGGGGGTCTCGAACTGTGCATCTAAGGCGGATGGTAACAAGAGGCGGGGGACACAATGTTTACCCAGGTTCAGGCCCTCTCGATGGAGGTAATACCCTACTTCCTGCTTAATTGATCTTGATGATATGAGTATTACAAGGGTTGATCTACCACGAGATCGGAGAGGCTAAACCCTAGAAGCTAGCCTATGGTATGATTGTTGTTGTCCTACGGACTAAAACCCTCCAATTTATATAGACACCGGAGGGAGCTAGGGTTACACAGAGTCGGTTACAAGGGAGGAGATCTACATATTTGAACGGCCAAGCTTGCCTTCCACGCAAAGGAGAGTCCCACCCGGACACGGGACGAAGTCTTCAATCTTCTATCTTCATAGACCAACAGTCCGACCAAGGGATATAATCTGACTGTCCGAGGACCCCCTAATCCAGGATCCCTCAATGACCTCTCCAAATCCACTTTCATAATTATCACAATAAGATTCAACATCCTCCAAAATAGTGGGATCATTACTTCCTAAAGTTGACACTCTTCCAAACCCACTTTCATCGATATAATCATCATAAGTAGGAGGCATGCTATCATCATAACAAATTTGCATATCAAAACTTGGGAGGCTAGAAATATCATCTTCATTAAACATAGCATCCCCAAGCTTGGGACAAACATTAATTGCAGCAAACATATTCTCAAACATGTCATTCTCATCAAACATAGCATCCCCAAGCATGGGCCTTTTCATATCATAAGCATAATCATTCTCATCATTAATAGTATGAATAGCACCGGTAGTATAGCAATTATCATCATCACAATGAGTAATAGGAGCAACATCATTTGGGAGGGATACCTTTTTACCTTTGCTTCTCCGTCTTTTCTTTTTCTTCTTCACATCATGTGTGGGTTCAACCCTGTTTTTGGAGCTCCTTATTAATGAGATTGGTTGAATAGAAGGCTCCTCCTCGTTACCTGATTCATCATAAGAAATAATAGGAGGATATTGGGAAGTCTCTTCCCTTTCATTAGTATTCTCTTCATCTTCTATTTATTTTCTTTTCTTTATGTAATTGGCAATATAAGGATTTTCAATACAATTCACCGCACAATACATATAGATTTCCTCTATATCAAAATCAAGAAGTTTATCACGGGCAAATACTGGAAGATAGTTAGTTATACGTTTCATTTCTTCATAACCCATAAGCAAACTAAGTTCATTATGATGTGCAAGGGAAATCAAGTCATCACAATTTTTGGAAACGATTAGATCATGAAACAATTTGCATCGGATAGTTAAATGACCATGTTCATTGCAAAGTTCACAAGTGCGGCTAAGAAAATTTAAATTTTCAGCACAAACATCTAGCCTTTCTTGCAACCATTTAGTTTCTAAGTACTTATGCCTCTTACAAAATCTATCTTCCCTTTTTGGTATGTACTTGCAAACTCTATGCACTCCACAAAAATAGACATGCTTATACGAGATATTTTCATCATGACTAGTGCAATCATCATTAGTACTATGGATATTCAAAGAGTTCATACTAATAACATTGAAATCATGCTCATCATTCAAAGATTTAGTGCCAAGCATTTTAATGCATTCTTCTTCTAACACTTTGGCACAATTTTCCTTTCCATCATACTCACAAAAGATATTAAAAAGATGAAGCGCATGAGGCAAACTCAAATCCTTTTTTTGTAGTTTTCTTTTATAAACTAAACTAGTGATAAAACAAGAAACTAAAATATTCAATTGTAATATCTAAAGATATACCTTCAAGTGCTAACCTCCCCGGCAATGGCGCCAGAAATGAGCTTGATGTCCACTACACAACTTTCTTCTTGTAGACGTTGTTGGGCCTCCAAGTGCAGAGGTTTGTAGGACAATAGCAAATTTCCCTCAAGTGGATGACCTAAGGTTTATCAGTCCGTAGGAGGCGAAGGATGAAGGTGGTCTCTCTCAAGCAACCGTGCAACCAAATGACAAAGAGTCTCTTGTGTCCCCAACACACCCAATACAATGGTAAATTGTATAGGTGCACTAGTTCGGCGAAGAGATGGTGATACAAGTGGTATATGGATGGTAGATAAAGGTTTTTGTAATTTGAAAATATAAAAACAGCAAGGTAACTAATGATAAAAGTGAGCACAAACGGTATTGCAATGCTAGCAAACAAGGCCTAGGGTTCATACTTTCACTAGTGCAAGTTCTCTCAACAATAATAACATAATTGGATCATATAACTATCCCTCAACATGCAACAAAGAGTCACTCCAAAGTCACTAATAGCAGAGAACAAACAAAGAGATTATGGTAGGGTACGAAACCACCTCAAAGTTATTCTTTCTGATCGATCTATTCAAGAGTCAGTAGTAAAATAACACGAAGCTATTCTTTCTGTTCAATCTATCCTAGAGTTCGTACTAGAATAACACCTTAAGACACAAATCAACCAAAACCCTAATGTCACCTAGATACTCCAATGTCACCTCAAGTATCCGTGGGTATGATTATACGATATGCATCACACAATCTCAGATTCATCTATTCAAACCAACACAAAGTACTTCATAGAGTGCCCCAAAGATTCTACCGGAGAGTCAAGACGAAAACATGTGCCAACCCCTATGCATAGGTTCATGGGTGGAACCCGCAAGTTGATCACCAAAACATACATCAAGTGGATCAATAGAATACCCCATTGTCACCACGGGTATCCCAAGCAAGACATACATCAAGTGTTCTCAAATCCTTAAAGACTCAATCCGATAAGATAACTTCAAAGGGAAAACTCTATCCATTACAAGAGAGTAGAGGGGGAGAAACATCATAAGATCCAACTATATTAGCAAAGCTCGCGATACATCAAGATCGTGCCACCTCAAGAACACGAGAGAGAGAGAGATATCAAATACATAGCTACTGGTACATACCCTCAGCCCCCGAGGGTGAACTACTCCCTCCTTGTCATGGAGAGCACCGGGATGATGAAGATGGCCACCGAAGAGGGATTCCCCCTTCGGCAGTGTGCCGGAACGGGTCTAGATTGGTTTTCGATGGCTACGGAGGCTTCTGGCGGCGGAACTCCCGATCTATTGTGCTCCTCGAAGTTTTTAGGGTATATGGATATATATAGGAGGAAGAAGTACGTCGGTGGATCTCCGGGCTGTCCACGAGGCAGGGGGCGCGCCCCCCACCCTCGTGGAAGCCCAGGACTCTCCTGGTCCATCTCCGATACTCCGTGGGCTTCTTTTGGTCCAAAAATAAGTTCCGTGAAGATTCAGGTCAATTGGACTCCGTTTGATTTTCCTTTTCTGCGATACTCTAAAACAAGGAAAAAACAGAAACTGGCACTGGGCTCTGGGTTAATAGGTTAGTCCCAAAAATAATGTAAAAGTGCATAATAAAGCCCATAAACATGCAAAACAGATAATATAATAGCATGGAACAATCAAAAATTATAGATACGTTGGAGACGTATCAATCATTATGACGTATTCATCATACCCTTAGGTTTTAGACCTCAACATACGATCTTGCGGTAGATCAACTCTATACTTGATACTCCATTCATATAAACAAGAGCAGGACATAGGGTTTTACCTCCATCAAGAGGGCCCAAACCTGGGAAAAACATCGTCTCCTTCGTTCCTGTTACCATTGGTTCAAGGATCCACAACTCGGGACCCCCTACCCCGAGATCTTCCGGTTTCGACACCGACATCAGTCCCGACCAAACTATGGAATACGTACCGCGTGTACATAACTACGCACTAAAAATACCATGGGAAAAGACGAAGGCATAACTCGATCATGGTCCACAATACGGCTCGGCCGTATCCGGGCACTCATACTTTCCCTTTTTCTTTTTATCCATTTTCAGGTTTCTTTTCCACATGCCCCTCACGACGGCCTCATCATCGATCCTTTCAAAGGATAAACATACCAAGGAGGCAAGCAACATAGACGTGTGGCACAAGCATCTAGATAATCTTCTTGACGATCACTTTGCCTGATTGTAGGACCCACACACAGCTTCCCCTTGGCCCCGGCATGTTAAATAGCCCGGTTGCTTACCGCATTATTTGTACAAATACGCTTTAATGTATCAATCAGATTATAATGGAAACAGTTTGCGGCCCAACATATGTGGCATTCGCTTACTCCTTTATTATATTTAAACTAATTTTATCAATTGCACCCATACACTTTGGTACGACTTAACTCGCCAGGGGCTCCATTGCGCTCCATATGTTGGCAACAAGTCTGAACACTTTTTACAATACAATTCGGCACCCCTATTGCATTATATGCATCGGCTCCGAATTATGTCTTTGGTCAATAGTTGGGTTGCCCGGCTCCTGTGCTTGCTACCTTACCTTTCATTTTATCGGCTAGGGTACTAAAGGGAGAACTACTACGATTGTGTTTCTGGTTCATCCGGATAAACACCTCAGTAGAGAAAGCCGAAATCTGACTGTCATGATGCGGCGAGAGCTGGTCAGCTATTCGGTGGCTAAAATCTCTTGCGATTTTTTCCGCATTATGCGACGGATCGGCTTCCACCTGATCAGGTGTTTACAGCCCCTTGTCCGGATAAAGAAACTAGGGGCTACGCCTACAGTCCTATTTATCAAACTCCTATGGCTAAGTGAGGGTGATAAAGCCACATAGTCTGATTGCCTGGTTCGATGCACTGAACACCTCCATCAAGGACCAAACTCTTGGGTCAAGTGTGTTTAGGTTCGAATCCGAACACCCCCATACTATCTATGTGGGGGCTGAAGCCGACGACTGGCCAACTCTCAGATCTAAATAAACGGCCGCACAGGAGGAAATATTTTCTAAAACAACAAGTAATATATTACATGTAGGCTTTGTTCCATAATACAGGACTGGATAAACATGAATACATTCATTCAAAAACAATGTCCTTCGCACACTGGCCCGCTACAATGCGGGATCCTTCCAGGACGTCATCAAAATAGCGCACGGGCGTGTAGTGTTCTTTGCCCTCAGGCGGCCCCTTGGTCGCAAGCTTGATGGCGTTCATCTTGGCCCACTGTACCTTGACACGGGCAAAAGGCCATCCGTGCACCTTCAATGCAGGCCGATCGCTTTATGGCATCAAGCCGAGGGTAGGCATCGACCAGCCGCTTCACGAGCCCGAAGTGGCTGCTGGGTACGGCTTCGGCAGGCCATAGACGGATTATTAAATCCTTCATGGCCAGTCCGGCCACCCTATGCAGTTCGGACAGTTGATCGCTGAGGGCCACCGGATGCTCTGGCACAAGGTATTGCGACCAGAACAGCTTCTTCGATGAGCTCCCCTCTTTGGCTCGGAAGAACTCCGCAGCATCAGCCACAATGCGAGGTAGATCCGGAAACGCTCCTGGAGAACTCCAAATCTGGGTCATTAAGAGGTACCTTTTCTCCACAAATTTGTTGTGCATAATAAAGGTCTTACCCGCCACAATTTTCTTGGCCTCCTGGACTTCCCGGAGGGCGCCCTGGGCTTCAACCCGGGCCTCTTGTGCGCTTTGGCAGGCCTTAGCAAGTTTGGAATCTTGGTCCGCAATCTTGCGCTCCAAGGACTCACATTTATTTATGGCGTCCTCGAGCTCTCGCTGAACCTCCCCGACCCTTGACTCGTTTTCCTTGCAGGCGGCTTATTCCTTCTCCGCTTTCTTCTGGGCCTCGCTCAGATTTTTTTGGAGGGACTCCACCTCGGCTGCAGCTCCTATGAAGCATCATATTAACATGATCAACACAAACAATTCTTATCATTTTAAGATCCGAATAGGCCATTGCGTACCTTGTTTGTCCTCAAGTTGTTTTTTGACACGGCCGAGCTCTTCATCGGCCTGCTCCAGCCTCTGCTTCAGTTTGGATACTTCGGCAGAATGGGAGGTCACAGCCAGCATCGACGCCAGCTTATTCACATAGACATATATGATTAGTTTCCCGTGAAAATTATTCGATCCTCCGTCCGGCCTTTCTTTTCGAACACTGGAGAAAGTCTTAGGGGCTATTGTCTGTACTGCGGCGTTCTTTTTGCATAATTGTGTCACGTACCTCAAAGCCTATTAGAAGGCTGGCGCAGGCTTCGGTCAGTCCGCTCTTAGCGGACTGAACCCTCTCAACCACCCTACCCATAAGGATACGGTGTTCTTCTACAATGGAAGTAGCTTGGAGCGCTTCCAGTTGAGGGAGTCATGGACTAAGGGGTCCTCGGGCGTCTGGCCTGTTGGACATGAGCCAGACTGATGGGCTATGAAGATACAAGACCGAAGACTCCCGCTCGTGTCCGGATGGGACTCTCCTTGGCGTGGATGGCAAGCTTGGCATTCGGATATGAAGATTCCTTTCTATGTAACCGACTTTGTATAACCCTAGTCCCCTCCGGCGTCTATATAAACCGGAGGGTTTAGTCCGTAGAGACAATCATAATCACATAGGGTAGACTTCTAGGGTTTTAGCCATTACGATCTCGTGGTAGATCAACTCTTGTAATACTCATTCATCAAGATCAATCAAGCAGGAAGTAGGGTATTACCTCCATAGAGAGGGCCCGAACTTGCGTAAACAATGTGTCCCCTTTCTCTTGTTACCATCAACCTTCGACGCACAGTTCGGGACCCCCTACCCGAGATCCGCCGGTTTTGACACCGACATTAGTGCTTTCATTGAGAGTTCCACTGTGCCGTCATTAGAAGGTTCCATGGCTCCATCCATCATCTACAACAATGCTGCCCGGGGGGATGTCTTTCTCCCTGGTTAGATCTTCGTATTCGGCGGCTTCGTACTGCAGGCCAACTCGCTTGGCCATCTAGAGCAGATTGACAGCAACGCCCCTGGCCGTCAGGTCAGGTTTGGAAGCTTGAACTACGTCGTTGATATCCGCGGAGACTTGATCTTTGACGGATTTGAGACCATGGCAGCCGCTCCCTGCCATCGCGATGAACATGACCCAGATCTGTCATTGGACTATACCCAGGAGATTGCGCCTGTAAGCGCTCTGGCCCTAGATCCAGAGCAGCTTGCGCCATCCGAAGATGAGAGGCTTGACCCTGCCACGGAAGCCACGGACTTAGCGGCGTTGGAGCCACACACAGACCCCACCTCAAGCGGAATCTACATCACCGGACCCCCGGATTCATCTCCGATCACTGGCTCCGAACTGCGTGCATCCGCGTCTGCCGAGCCTTACCCGTTTCTGATTGTCGAATTCAGTTCCGCGAACATCTTCTGGCACTCTCCTCTAGGCCATGTGCTAAACTCACTAAAAACCCTCTCTTTAGCAGGGGACTCACAGCCGAATTATATCCGGTCTGAACTGGGGGATGATGACGGGGAATTTCGCTTCCCACCCACCTCCCACTTAATAGCCACTGTCGAAGATCTAACCGACATGCTCGACTACGAATCCGGAGACATCGACGGTATGGACGATGATGCCGAATAGGAGCATGCCCAAAACCCGCCATTTACCGGGCGCTGGACGGCCACTTCCTCCTACGTCGTATACATGGTGGATACACCCGAGGAAGTTAACGGTGATGACAAAGAAGACCCAGTGGAAGATAAACCCCCTGCGATACAGCCAAAGCGCCGACGACAGCGGTGCCGCTCCAAGTCACGCCGTGAAAAAGACATCAATACCGGCACATGAGAAAACAATACTCTAGACGATGCCGGAGACAATGAAGACCCCGCTGAGCCAGCTTCCGAACAGGCCGAGAAGGAAGATGGGCGAGTTAGCCCTAACGAACAGGTTGCAAACGAAGACTCGGAGGACAAGACTTATCTTCCACCCTACGAGGACGAGGTGAGCCTCAGCGGCAAAGACTTTATCATGCCTGAGGAACCTCTCGAGCAGGAGCGCTTTAAGCAACAGCTAATAGCCACTCCAAGGAGCCTGAAGAAGAAGCAGCAACATCTTCAAGATGATCGAGATCTGCTCAAGGATAGATGGACCGATGTCCTCGCAGCAGAAGAATACGACCTCGAGCGCCCAACTAAAAGTTACCCGAAGCGTAAAACTGCTACCCCAATTTGATTACGAGGCACTTGAGCCTATAACATCAGCGCATAACGCGACTGATTGACCACCACGCGGCCGGGACAAAATGGCAACTCACGCCGAACACCGGCCTGTCCTACCTCGCCATAAGGGTGGAGACAAAACTGCTCAGGAATACACATATGATCTCTGGCTGGGCCTGAAGAATAAAGAAGGCCCGGCCAGATCAATTTACGGATCACAGGGGCGTGCCCCGACGCGCTACGACAACCAGCAAGCCGAACATGGCAAGCACAATTGGTCTGAGCTGAAAAACATAGACGAGCTCCATCCAAACTACGTCATGACCTGGCCTGATATAGAGGCGCTGCACACCCGCTTTACTTCACTGATGAAGTGATGGAGCATGAATTTCCAGAAGGGTTCAAACCCATGAACATCGAATCATACAACGGAACAACAGATCCTGCGGTATGGATCAAAGATTTTCTTCTCCATATCCACATGGCCCGCGGTGATGACCTCCATGCTATCAAATACCTCCCACTAAAATTAAAGGGACCAGCGCGGCAGTGGCTAAACAGCCTGATACGTCTCCAATGTATCTATAATTTTTGATTGCTCCATGCTATATTATCTACTGTTTTGGACATTATTGGGCTTTATTATCCAATTTTATATTATTTTTGGGACTAACTTATTAACCGGAGGCCCAGCCCAGAATTGTTGTTTTTTGCCTATTTTAGGGTTTCGAAGAAAAGGATTATCAAACGGAGTCCAAATGGAATGAAACCTTCGGGAACGTGATTTTCTCAATGAACAAGACCCGGGAGACTTGGACCCTACGTCAAGAAAGAAAACAGGAGGCCACGAGGTAGGGGGGCGCGCCTACCCCCCCCCCCCTCTAGGCGCGCCCTCCACCCTCGTGGGCCCCCTGTTGCTCCATTAACGTACTCCTTCCTCCTATATATACCTACGTACCCCCAAATGATCAGATACGGAGCCAAAACCCTAATTCCACCGCCGTAACTTTCTGTATCAACGAGATCCCATCTTGGGGCCTGTTCCGGAGCTCCGCCGGAGGGGGCATCGATCACGGAGAGCTTCTACATCAACACCATAGCCCCTCCGATGAAGTGTGAGTAGTTTACCTCAGACCTACGGGTCCATAGTTAGTAGCTAGATGGCTTCTTCTCTCTTTTTGGATCTCAATACAATGTTCTCCCCCTCTCTTGTGGAGATCTATTTGATGTAATCTTCTTTTTGCGGTGTGTTTGTTGAGACCGATGAATTGTGGGTTTATGATCAAGTCTATCTATGAATAATATTTGAATCTTCTCTAAATTCTTTTATGTATGATTGGTTATCTTTGCAAGTCTCTTCGAATTATCAGTTTGGTTTGGCCTACTAGATTGATCTTTCTTGCAATGGGAGAAGTGCTTAGCTTTGGGTTCAATCTTGCGGTGTCCTTTCCCAGTGATAGTAGCGCCAGCAAGGCACGTATTGTATTGTTGCCATCGAGGATAACAAGATGGGGTTTTCATCATATTGCATGAGTCTATCCCTCGAAATCATGTCATCTTGCTTAAGGCGTTACTCTGTTTTTAACTTAATACTCTAGATGCATGCTGGATAGCGGTCAATGAGTGGAGTAATAGTAGTACATGCAGGCAGGAGTCGGTCTACTTGTCTCGGACGTGATGCCTATATACATGATCATACCTAGATATTCTCATAACTATGTTCAATTCTATCAATTGCTCAACAGTAATTTGTTCATCCACCGTAGAATACTTATGCTCTCGAGAGAAGCCACTAGTGAAACCTATGGCCCCCAGGTCTATCTTTATCATATTAATCTCCTACTACTTAGTTATTTCATTTTGCTTTTACTTTGCCTTTATTTTACTTTGCATCTTTATCCCAAAAATACCAAAATTATTATCTTATCATATCTATCAGATCTCACTCTCGTAAGTGGCCTTATAGGGATTAACATCCCCTATTTGCGTTGGTTGTGAGGATTTATTTGTTTTGTGCAGGTACAAGGGACTCGCGCGTAGCCTCCTACTGGATTGATACCTTGGTTCTAAAAAAATTGAGGGAAATACTTACGCTACTTTGCTGCATCATCCCTTCCTCTTCGGAGAAAACCAACGCAGTGCTCAAGAGGTAGCAAGAAGGATTTCTAGCGCCGTTGCCGGGGAGGTCTAAGCAAAAGTCAACATGCCAAGTACCCATCACATACCCTTATCTCCCGCATTACATTATTTGCCATTTGCCTCTCATTTTCCTCTCCCCCACTTCACCCTTGCCGTTTTATTTGCCCTCTGTGTCTATCCTCCCTCTCTTTCGCCATTTGCCTCTTTTTGCCCGCTTGCTTTTTGTTTGCTTGTGTGTTAGTTTGCTTGCTTGTCACGATGGCTCAAGATAATACTAAATTGTGTGACTTCACCAATACCAACAACAATGATTTTATTAGCACTCTGATTGCTCCTCTTACCGATGCTGAATCTTGTGAAATTAATGCTGCTTTGCTAAATCTTGTCATGAAAGATCCGTTTTCCGGCCTTCCTAGTGAAGATGCCGCTACCCATCTAAATAGCTTCGTTGATTTGTGTGACATGCAAAAGAAGAAAGATGTGGATAATAATATTGTTAAATTGAAGCTATTTCCTTTTTCGCTTAGAGATCGTGCTAAAGCTTGGTTTTCGTCTTTGCCTAAAAATAGTATTGATTCATGGAATAAGTGCAAAGATGCTTTTATCTCTAAGTATTTTCCTCCCGCTAAGATCATCTCTCTTAGAAATGATATTATGAATTTTAAGCAACTTGATCATGAACATGTTGCACAAGGTTGGGAGAGAATGAAATTAATGATACGTAATTGTCCTACTCATGGTTTAAATTTGTGGATGATTGTTTAGAATTTTTATGCCGGATTAAATTTTGCTTCTAGAAATCTTTTAGATTCGGCCGCGGGAGGAACTTTTATGGAAATCACTTTAGGAGAAGCTACTAAACTCCTAGATAATATTATGGTTAATTATTCTCAATGGCATACTGAAAGATCTACTAATAAAAAGGTGCATGCGATAGAAGAAATTAATGTTTTGAGTGGAAAGATGGATGAACTTATGAAATTATTTGCTAATAAGAGTGTTTCTTCTGATCCTAATGATATGCCCTTGTCTACTTTGATTGAGAATAATAATGAATCTATGGATGTGAATTTTGTTGGTAGGAACAATTTTGGTAACAACGCGTATAGAGGAAATTTTAATCCTAGGCCTTATCCTAGTAATCCCTCTAATAATTATGGTAATTCCTACAACAATTCTTATGGAAATTATAATAAGATGCCCTCTGATTTTGAATCTAATATTAAAGAATTTATTACTTCGCAAAAAAAATTTAACGCTATGATTGAAGAAAAATTGCTTAAGATTGATGATTTGGCTAGGAACGTTGATAGAATTTCTCTTGATGTTGATTCTTTGAAACTTAGATCTATTCCGCCTAAGCATGATATCAATGAGTCCCTCAAAGCCATGAGAATTTCCATCGATGAGTGCAAAGAAAGAACCACAGGATGCGTGCTAAGAAAGATGCCTTTATAAGAGCGTGTTCTTCTAGTTCCTATGAAAATAAAGATGAAGATCTAAAAGTTATTGATGTGTCCCCTATTAAATCTTTGTTTTGCAATATCAATCTTGATAATGATGGGACTGAATATGATCCAACTTTACCTAGAAGGCATTCCAAGAATTCGGAATTTTTTGATCTTGATGCTAAAATTGATAAAAGCGGGATTGAAGAAATTAAAACCCTAGATGTTGCTAAACCCACTATTATGGATTTCAAGGAATTTAACTATGAAAATTGCTCTTTGATTGATTGTATTTCCTTGTTGCAATCCGTGCTAAATTCTGCTCACGCTTATAGTCAAAATAAAGCGTTTACTAAACATATAGTTGATGCCTTGATGCAATCTTATGAAGAAAAACATGAATTGGAACTTTCTATCCCTAGAAAACTTTATGATGAGTGGGAACCAACTATTAAAATTAAAATTAAATATCATGAATGCTATGCTTTATGTGATTTGGGTGCTAGTGTTTCCACGCTTCCAAAGACTTTGTGTGATTTGTTAGGTTTCCGTGATTTTGATGATTGCTCTCTGAACTTGCACCTTGCGGATTACACTATTAAGAAACCTATGGGAAGAATTAATGATGTTCTTATTGTTCCAAATAGGAATTATGTTCCCGTAGATTTTATGGTTCTTGACATAGATTGCAATCCTTCATGTCCTATTATTCTTGGTAGACCTTTCCTTAGAACGATTGGTGCAATTATTGATATGAAGGAAGGAAATATTAGATTCCAATTTCCATTAAGGAAAAGCATGGAACACTTTCCTAGAAAGAAAATTAAATTACCTTATGAATCTATTATGAGAGCCACTTATGGATTGCCTACCAAAGATGGCAATACCTAGATCTATTCTTGCTTGTTATGCCTAGCTAGGGGCGTTAAATGATAGCGCTTGTTGGGAGTCAACCCAATTTTATTTTTATTCCTTGCTTTTTGATCCTGTTTAGTAATAAATAATTTATCTAGCCTCTGTTTTGGTTGTGTTTTTGTGTTTAATTAGTGTTTGTGCCAAGTAGAACCGTTGGGAAGACTTGGGGAAAGTCTTGTTGAACTTGCTGTAAAAAACAGAAACTTTAGCGCTCACGAGAACTGCTGTAATTTTTATTTGGAAAGTGATATCTAGTTAATTATTTTTGCAGATGATTAATAGACAAATTATTCACGTCCAGAAATTTATTTTAGAATTTTTGGGATTCCATATGTTGAGCTAGCTACAGATTACTACAGACTGTTCTGTTTTTGATAGATTCTGTTTTTCGTGTGTTGTTTGCTTATTTTGATGAATCTATGGCTAGTAAAATAGTTTATAAACCATATATAAGTTGGAATACAGTAGGTATAACACCAATATACATAAAGAATGAGTTCATTACAGTACCTTGAAGTGGTCTTTTGTTTTCTTTCGCTAACGGAGCTCACGAGATTTTGTACTTTAAGTTTTGTGTTGTGAAGTTTTCAAGTTTTGGGTAAAGATTTGATGGATTATGGAACAAGGAGTGGCAAGAGCCTAAGCTTGGGGATTCCCATGGCACCCCCAAGATAATCTAAGGACAACTAAAATCCAAAGCTTGGGGATGCCCCGGAAGGCATCCCCTCTTTCGTCTACTTCTATCGGTAACTTTACTTGGAGCTATATTTTTATTCGCCACATGATATGTGTTTCACTTGGAGCGTCCTGTATGATTTGAGTCTTTGCTTGTTAGTTTACCACAATCATCCTTGCTGTACACACCTTTTGAGAGAGCCATACATGATTTGGAATTTGTTGGAATACTCTATGTGCTTCGCTTATATCTTTTGAGTTATATAATTTTTGCTCTAGTACTTCACTTATATCTTTTAGAGCACGGTGGTGGATTTGTTTTATAGAAACTATTGATATCTCATGCTTCACTTAGATTATTTTGAGAGTCTTAATAGCATGGTAATTTTCTTAAAATCCTAATATGCTAGGTATTCAAAGTTAGTAAAATTTTCCTAGGAGTGTTTTGAATACTAAGAGAAGTTTGATGCTTGATGATTGTTTTGAGATATGGAGGTAATAATATCAAAGTCATGCTAGTTCAGTAGTTGTGAAATTGAGAAATACTTGTGTTGAAGTTTGCAAGTCCCGTAGCATGCACGTATGGTAAACGTTATGCAACAAATTTGAAACATGAGGTGTTATTTGATTGTCTTCCTTATGAGTGGCGGTCGGGGACGAGCGATGGTCTTTTCCTACCAATCTATCCCCCTAGGAGCATGCGCGTAGTACCGAGGTTTTTGATGACTTGTAGATTTTTGCAATAAGTATGTGAGTTATTTATGACTAATGTTGAGTCCATGGATTATACGCACTCTCACCCTTCCATCCTTGCTACCCTCTTTGGTACCGTGCATTGCCCTTTCTCACATTGAGAGTTGGCGCAAACTTCGCTGGTGCATCCAAACCCCGTGATATGATACACTCTTTCACACATAAACCTCCTTATATCTTCCTCAAAACAGCCACCATACCTACCTATTATGGCATTTCCATAGCCATTCTGAGATATATTGCCATGCAACTTTCCATCATTCCGTTCATCATGACACATTCATTACTGTCATATTGCTTAACATGATCATGTAGTTGACATAGTATTTGTGGCAAAGCCACCGTTCATAATTCTTTCATACATGTCACTCTTGGTCCATTGCATATCCCGGTACACCACCGGAGGCATTCATATAGAGTCATCTTTTGTTCTAGTATTGAGTTGTAATCATTGAGTTGTAAATAAATAGAAGTGTGATGATCATCATTTTCTAGAGCATTGTCCCAAGTGAGGAAAAAAATTAAAAAAAAAAGAAAAGGCCATAAAAAAGAAAAGGCCCAAAAAAAGAAAAAATTAATAATGAGAGAAAAAGAGAGAAGGGACAATGTTACTATCCTTTGCCACAGTTGTGCTTCAAAGTAGCAATTTAATCTTCATGTTAGGGAGTCTCTTGTTTTGTCACTTTCATATACTAGTGGGAATTTTTCATTATAGAACTTGTCTTGTATATTCCAACAATGGGCCTCCTCAAGTGCCCTAGGTCTTCGTGAGCAAGCAGGTTGGATGGACACCCACTAGTTTCTTTTGTTGAGCTTTCATACATTTATAGCTCTAGTGCATCTGTTGCATGGCAATCCCTACTCCTTGCATTAATATCAATCGGTGGGCATCTCCATAGCCCATTGATTAGCCTCGTTGTAACACCCCGTATGTAACCTGCCATATTTGTATTCCAACTCTTGCCTTTTTCGGCATTAAGTTATGATATTTCCTCGTTGTCGGGTTTTTGTCTTCGTGTTGCTTTTGTCTTTGTCATGCATCTCATATCATGTCATTATGTGCACCGCATTTGCATACGTGCTTGTCTCATGCATCCGAGCATTTTTCCCCGTTGTCCGTTTTGCATTCCGGCGCTCCTATGTCCTCCGGTGTCCCCTTTTACCTCTTTTCGTGTGCGGGTGTTAAACGTTTTCGGCTTGGACCGAGACTTGCCAAGCGGCCTTGGTTTACTACCGGTAGACCGCCTGTCAAGTTTCGTGCCATTTGGACTTCGTTTGATACTCCAACGGTTAACTGAGGAGCCGTAAAGGCCTCGTGTGTGTTGCAGCCCAACACCTTTCCAATGTGGCCCAAAACCCACCTAAACCCCCTCCATCATCTAGGTCGTTCGATCACGATCGCGTGGCCGAAAACCGTGCTAAATTTGGAGCCTCCTAGCTCCCTCTACCTATAAAAAGGTCCTTTCATTCCAAATCACGAATCAAACCCTAGACCCCGCCCTCTCCTCGCGCCGCCGGACAAAAACCGGCTGGCCGGACACGTCCGCCCCGCTCCCCCGGCCAACCACCGCTCGCCACGTGTCCTCCGCGGAGCCCCACTTCACCGCCACCCGCCGCGGCCCGGAGAGCCCGCGTCCGGCCCTCCGAGCCCGCGCGCCGCCCGCGCCTTCCTCCCTCGCCGCGCGCCCGCCTCCTCCTCGCCGACGTCGGCGACCGCCGCCCCGCTCCGGCTCGTCGCCGGCGGCCGTCGCACGCACCTCGCCGCCCGCGCCGCCTCGGGCCGGCGCCGCCGCCGCCATCGCCTCGCCGTCGTCCGGCCTCGCCGGCCTCTCCGTCGTCCTCCTCCCGGCCGGATCCGGCGATCCCCAAGTCCGGCCACCGCGTTCAACTACTCCGGCGAGCTCCCCGATGATCTTCGGTTCGCGTGCCGCTACAGTAAACCCTAGATCCGGATCTGAGAGGGTTGACTTTTGCCCCGTTCCAATAATTTTTTTAGCGTTTTTCATCGCATCATAACTCTGCATCCGTGGCTCCGTTTGGACGTGTAGCATATCAAATTGTTCGTCTCGACGAGTACTTCATTTAATTCCATTGCACCATGTTCATTTGAGTTCATCTTGATGCCCTAAATGTTGTTGCAAGAGTGCTATGCAATGTTAGTTTCAGATTCTTATCAGGATTTGGACATTTGTCATTTTTGCCATGATTAATGTGTGCCTCCTATGATCTTGAGCCCTACATGTGTTTTGAAGTATGGCATGCCATCTTTACAGGGGTGTATGCCATGTATGTTTGTGATCTTTGTGGTGACTAGCACAAGCATGCAAAGTAGCTCTCGTAATGTTGCTGATTCAGGGACTTAGAAATCTACTAAGTCATTTTTCTCATTCTATTTTTATGCCATGTATTCTTGTTGCTACAGAGTGATCCATGCCTCTTTTGAGCATGATCAGTAAGGATGTTTTGTAGATATTGTTATGCTCTTTCCATCCATGTCTTTGTTTGCAATTATGGAGCACCCTAGCTTGACTCAATCGAGCTCTACTTTTGCTATAAAATGTTCCTGGCAGAATGTTTACGTGTTAAGCATTTTTGCCGAGCTTGTTGTAGTTGATCCATGCATGCTATGAGGTTGTTCTTGCCATGTTTAGCTTCTATGCCATGTCTACTTGCTGGGTGTATGCTTAGTTTGCCATGCAATGCCTTGTGGTGAGTGCATCGAGCTCGCAAACATGCCTACTTAATATCTGTTTTGCCATGCTCCAGTTTTCTTCTAAGTATGAATCTGTTAACGAAAGTTGCTATGTTCACATGGTTGCCATTGTATTTTCTGATCCCTTTTGGCTTATGGTCAGTAAGGGACTTTTGTTGTGTGCTTTGAGTAGCTTCATGCAATGCCTTTCTTTGCCATGATATGTTCCTATAGCATGTTATTATCTTGCTCTAAACATTGCTTCCTGATGTTAAATTCCTGACATCTTGTTAAATTTCACTAAGTCTGTAACCTGTTATCTTTTGCACTTTTTCCATGCTTGTTTGGACCTGCTATTGAGTGAATTAGCCGTAGCTCAGTGTTCATGTTTTGTCAAGCATCTTGAGTGGATCACTGCCATGTGTTTTGTTGTTATGTTAGAGTGCAGTAGCTTGTTGTTCTTGATGCATTTAGATGGCCTCGTGCTGTTAATCGCAGACCGGTGCCATATTTGTTTTGCTCGTCATTTGCAAACCGTGCATCTGATTCCGGTGATATTTATATCGATTTCGACCGAAATAAACTCATCTTTCCAGTGGCACTCTTGGTTTTCCAAGTTGAGGCCAGGTTCAATATTTCCTTTCTGAAACATGCAAATGCATCGCATACCACGTCCCGCATATCATGCCATGTTTTGCATCATGTTGCTTGTGCATTGCACGTGGTTGATTGTGTCTCCCTTTGCTTGTGTTCTTGCTTTGGGTAGAGCCGAGATGCGAGTACGTGATTCAGGAACCCGTTGAGTACGCTTACGAGGATCAAGCTAACGTCAACTCGGAGAACTTTGCAGGCAAGATGACCATACCCTCGAAATCACTTCTATCTTTGCTTGCTAGATGCTCGCTCTTTTGTTATGCCTATGCTACGATACCTACCACCTTGCTTATCATGCCTCCCATATTGCCATGTCAAACCTCTAACCCACCTTGTCCTAGCAAACCGTTGTTTGGCTATGTTACCGCTTTGCTCAGCCCCTCTTATAGCGTTGCTAGTTGCAGGTGAAGATTGGAGTTTGTTCCTTGTTGGAACATGTTTATTGTTGGGATATCATTATTATATCTTGTCTACTTTAATGCACCGATATACTTGGTCAAGGGTGGAAGGCTCGGCCTTATGCCTGGTGTTTTGTTCCACTCTTTCCGCCCTAGTTTCCGTCATACCGGTGTTATGTTCCTTGATTTTGCGTTCCTTACACGGTTGGGTTATAATGGGAACCCCTTGACAGTTTGCCTTCAATAAAACTCTTCCAACAATGCCCAACATTGGTTTTACCATTTGCCACCTAGCCTCTTTTCCCTTGGGTTCCGCGGACTCAAGGGTCATCTTTATTTTAAACCCCCGGGCCAGTGCTCCTCTGAGTGTTGGTCCAATTTGTCAGCCGCCGGTGGCCACCAAGGGCAACCCTAGGCTGGCCTACCAGAAGTTTGGACAATCTGGTGGGCCCTAAGAACGAGATATGTGCAGCTCCTATCGGGATTTGTCGGCACATTCGGGTGGCTTTGCTGGTTTAGTTTTACCATTGTCGAGATGTCTTGTAACCGAGATTCCGAGTCTGATCGGGTTGTCTTGGGAGAAGGAATATCCTTCGTTGACCGTGAGAGCTTGTGATGGGCTAAGTTGGGACACCCCCTGCAGGGATTTGAACTTTCGAAAGCCGTGCCCGCGGTTATGGGCAGATGGGAATTTGTTAATGTCCGGTTGTAGAAAACCTGAAACTTAACTTCATTAAAATGAATCAACAGAGTGTGTGGCCGTGATGGTCTCTTTTTGGCGGAGTCCGGGAAGAGAACACGGTCTCGTGTTATGCTTGAATGTAGGTTGTTCTAGGATCACTTCTTGATCATAGTTTATCGACCGTGCCTTTGCCTTCTCTTCTCGCTCTCATTTGCATATGCTAGCCACCATATATGCTAGTGCTTGCTGCAGCTCCACCTCATACCTTTTACCTACATATAAGCTTAAATAGTCTTGATTGCGAGGGTGTGAGATTGTTGAGTCCCCGTGACTCACAGATTACTTCAAAACCAGATGCAAGGACCGATGATACCGCTCCAGGAGATTCGACTAAGCTCAAGTGGGAGTTCAATGAGGACTCAGGACGATACTACGTTTCTTTTCCAGACGATCAGTAGTGGAGCCCATTTGGGGCGATCGGGGACTTTGTTGCATTTGGGGTTATCTTTATTTTGGTTCCGTAGTCGGACCTTGATTGTATTTGGATGAATGTAATGATATTTATGCTTGTGTGACGTGGCGAGTGTAAGCCAACTATGTACCTCTTTTCCTTATTCATTACATGGGTTGTGTGAAGATTACCCCACTTGCGACATTGCTTACAATGCGGTTATGCCTCTAAGTCGTGCTTCGACATGTGGGAGATATAGCCGCATCGTGGGTGTTACACTCGTTGATGTGAGACTTTCTCCTTTTTGTCTTCTCCACATAACCCCCCTCATTATATTCTATTCCACCCATAGTGCTATGTCCATGGCTCGCGCTCATATATTGCGTGAAAGTTTATAGGTTTGAGATTACTAAAGTATGAAACAATTGCTTGGCTTGTCATCGGGGTTGTGCATGATGAGAGCATTCTTGTGTGACGAAAATGGAACATGACTAAACCATATGATTTTGTAGGGATGAACTTTCTTTGGCCATGTTATTTTGAGAAGACATAATTGCGTAGTTAGTATGCTTGAAGTATTATTATTTTTATGTCAATATGAAATTTTGTCTTGAATCTTTCGGATCTGAATATTCATACCACAATTAAGAAGTGTTACATTAAAATTATGCCAAGTAGCACTCCGCATCAAAAATTCTATTTTTATCATTTACCTACTCAAGGACGAGAAGGAATTAAGCTTGGGGATGCTTGATACGTCTCCAACGTATCTATAATTTTTGATTGCTCCATGCTATATTATCTACTGTTTTGGACATTATTGGGCTTTATTATCCACTTTTATATTATTTTTGGGACTAACCTATTAACCGGAGGCCCAACCCAGAATTGCTGTTTTTGCCTGTTTTAGGGTTTCAAAGAAAAGGAATATCAAACAGAGTCCAAACGGAATGAAACCTTCGGGAACGTGATTTTCTCAACGAACAAGACCCGGAAGACTTGGACCTACGTCAAGAAAGAAAACAGGAGGCCACGAGGTAGGGGGCGCGCCTACCCCCCCCCCCCAGGCGCGCCCTCCACCCTCGTGGGCCCCCTGTTGCTCCACCGACGTACTCCTTCCTCCTATATATACCTACGTACCCCCAAACGATCAGATACGGAGCCAAAACCCTAATTCCACCGCCGTAACTTTTTGTATCCATGAGATCCCATCTTGGGGCCTGTTACGGAGCTCCGTCGGAGGGGGCATCGATCACGGAGGGCTTCTACATCAACACCATAGCCCCTCCAATGAAGTGTGAGTAGTTTACCTCAGACCTACGGGTCCATAGTTAGTAGCTAGATGGTTTCTTCTCTCTTTTTGGATCTCAATACAATGTTCTCCCCCTCTCTTATGGAGATCTATTTGATGTAATCTCTTTTTGCGGTGTGTTTGTTGAGATCGATGAATTGTGGGTTTATGATCAAGTCTATCTATGAATAATATTTGAATCTTCTCTGAATTCTTTTATGTATGACTGGTTATCTTTGCAAGTCTCTTTGAATTATCAGTTTGGTTTGGCCTACTAGATTGATCTTTCTTGCAATGGGAGAAGTGCTTAGCTTTGGGTTCAATCTTGCGGTGTCCTTTCCCAGTGACAGTAGGGGCAGCAAGGCACATATTGTATTGTTGCCATCGAGGATAACAAGATGGGGTTTTCATCATATTGCATGAGTCTATCCCTCTACATCATGTCATCTTGCTTAAGGCGTTACTTTGTTTTTAACTTAATACTCTAGATGCATGCTAGATAGCGGTCGATGAGTGGAGTAATAGTAGTAGATGCAGGCAGGAGTCGGTCTACTTCTCTCGTATGTGATGCCTATATACATGATCATACCTAGATATTCTCATAACTATGCTCAATTCTGTCAATTACACAACAGTAATTTGTTCACCCACCGTAGAATACTTATGCTCTCGAGAGAAGCCACTAGTGAAACCTATGGCCCCAGGGTCTATCTTTATCATATTAATCTCCTACTACTTAGTTATTTCCTTTTGCTTTTACTTTGCCTTTATTTTACTTTGCATCTTTATCACCAAAATACCAAAAATATTATCTTATCGGATCTATCAGATCTCACTCTCGTAAGTGGCCTTATAGGGATTGACAACCCCTATTTGCATTGGTTGTGAGGATTTATTTGTTTTGTGCAGGTACGAGAGACTCACGCGTAGCCTCCTACTGGATTGATACCTTGGTTCTCAAAAACTGAGGAAAATACTTACGCTACTTTGCTGCATCATCCCTCCCTCTTCGGGGAAAACAAGGCAGTGCTCAAGAGGTAGCACAACCTTCCACAGAACTCCACTGGCAGTTGGGAAGACCTGGAAGACGCCTTTCGCAATATCTTCCTAGGTACATATGTCCGGCCACCAGATGCCGATGACTTAAGTCACATCATCCAGCAGCCCAGAGAGTCAGCCAAGAAGCTCTAGACCAGGTTCCTAATTAAAAAGAACCAAATTGTCGAGTGTCCAGACACCGAAGCCCTCGCGACCTTTAAACACAACATCCAGGATGAGTAGCTCGCCTGCCACCTCGGTCAAGAAAAACCAAAATCCATGGCAGCCCTTACCGCTCTAATGACCCGCTTTTGCGCGGGAGAAGACAGCTGGCTGGCTCGTAGAAGCAATAGTGCCAGTGATCCGGGCACTTCCGAAGTCCGAGACGGGAACGGCAAGCCACGACGCAATAAACACAAACGTCGCAATGACAATGAAAGAGAACAAAGCATGGAGGTCAATGCCGGATTCAGAGGCTCCAAACCCGGTCAACTGAAAAAGCCATTCAAGGCAAATAGAGACGGACCATCCAATCTAGACAAAATATTGGATCGGCCCTGCCAGATTCACGGCACCCCCGATAAACCAGCTACTCACACCAACTGAAGTTGTTGGGTCTTCAAACAAGTCGGCAAGCTTAATTCCGAACACAAAGGGAAGGGGCCGCCCAGCAACAGCGATGACGAAGAGACTCGCCAGCCGAATACCGGGGGTCAGAAGCAATCCCCCCCCCCCCGAAGTAAAAACCGTAAACATGGTATATGTGACGCACACCTTTGTAGGGTAGGGATGGCAATGGGTCGGGTTTGGGGCGGGTGGAGCTGGTCCAAATCCAACCCGTGACCCATCTTCCTACCCTCTGCCCATCCACCAAATTATCCATGGGCACAACTTGTGCCCATGCCCAAACCCGCTGGATACCCACATACCCATGGAGCTCCATGGGCATAGAAAAGTCAGCATGAAGCCTTCCCAAAGATCAAATTAGCTCATTGCCATTCACTCAAAAATGATAACATAAGCTACATGCACAAGTAGGCAACAAGTAATACGATGAGTCCTTAAGTGTGACATACTAGAGGTTGATTCTGCAGCATATAGCTTATGGCACCAGTTGCATATTGCCAGCCACTTCCCATTGATTCACTCTTTCTACTATCACTGGCATATGGCCTCACATGACGTACGGGTATCCATTGGATATCCATGGAGCACAAACTATAACCATGCCCAACCCGGCTATTCGTGGGTATCCATAGCCACGGACCCATGGGCAGAAATGTGCTCCATACCCTTGCCCAACCGGGTCGGGTATCCAGATCCATGGATAAAATTGCCATACCTATTATAGGGGAACGCAGGCGTGCACTACAGGACGCATACGCCATAGGGTCGTCCTCCCCCCCAAATTTCGCCATATCCATCCCGAAGGTTCGGCGACCACTGTCGAAGTACCAAGAGGACTCATCAAGCCGCATTACTAATCGACCATTTCAACCGCCGACCTCTATTAACGAGGACCGATCAATCTCATAGCTGGATTAGCAGTTCGGCCTTCGTCGTTCGCCCCATATACCCGCGAAGTTTGTACCGCGCGTACATAATTGGGTACTTAGAATACCCTGGTCATCGGCAAAGGCACAATACGGACAGGCCTACAAGCTCTCTCATAGCCTTCTCTTCTTTTCTTTTTCTAACCTTTTTTATTATCTTTCATCACAGGTAGTTCAAAGACCAGTCATCTCACGGAATCTGTCGGAGTTCGGCTTCGTTCACCTACCCAAAGGATATTCCTATTGAGGAGTCCTTTCATCGAGGCAAGGTGGGGCAGACGTGCGACAGGAGGTCCGAGTAACTCTCAGTAGACCGCACTCTCTATTTAGAGCCTGTAAAGTGCCTTCTCCCTCAGCCATCGACCACCGGCATGTCAAATAGCCTGGGTCATGGCATTATTATCTATAAAATGGCAATTGAAGCATCAATCAAGGGCTCAATACGGGAACAAATAAATTGCCGGCAAGTCCGAATAGCTTTATAGCACACTTCGACGTCACGAGTTCGGCCTTATATGCATCAGCTCCGAATCATGTCTTTGGTCAATAGTTGGGTTGCCCGGCTCTTGTGCTTACTACCTTACGTTCCGCTCTATCGGGTAGGGTAGAAAGGGAGAACTACTATGGTTGTGTCCTGGTTTACCCATATGAGCACCTCATTAGAGAAAGCCGAAAACTGACTGTCATGATGCGGCGAGGGCTGGTCAACCACTCGATGACTTATCAGAATCTTTCGTGATTCCTTCCGTATTAGACGAAGGACCGTTCTTCCGGTCACCTATGTAACGCACCGTATTCGGATAGCCGTGTACATACCAGGGCTATATCGTAGACCCATCATCAAACTCCTATGGCTAAGTGAAAGTATTAAAGCCCTATAGTCCGATTGCCTATTTCGCCGCATTGACACCTGTTGGGGATCATAGCAGAAATTTAAAATTTTCTACACATCACCAAGATCAATCTATGGAGTAATGTAGCAACGAGGGGAAGGAGAGTGCATCTACATACCCTTGTAGATCGCTAAGCGGAAGCGTTCAAGTGAACGGGGTTGATGGAGTCGTACTCGTCATGATCCAAATCACCGATGATCCTAGTGCCGAATGGACGGCACCTCCGCGTTCAACACCCGTACAGCCCGGTGACGTCTCCTACGCCTTGATCCAGCAAGGGGAGAAGGAGAGGTTGGGGAAGACTCCATCCAGCAGCAGAACAACGGCATGGTGGTGAAGGAGGAGCGTGGTAATCCTGCAGGGCTTCGCCAAGCATCGTAGGAGAAGAGGAGGACTTGGGAGAGGGGGAGGGCTGCGCCAGAACTTTTGTGCGGCTGCCCTCCCAACCCCCACATATATATAGGGGCAAGGTAGAGGGGGGCCGGCCCCCTCAGATCCAATCTGAGGAGGGGGGCGGCGGCCAAGGGGGGTTGCCTTGCCCCCCAAGGCAAGGGGGGCGCCCCCCTTTAGTGTTCCCCCAAACCCTAGGCGCATGGGCCCTAGGGGGGAGGCACCTAGCCCACTAAGGGGCTGGTCCCTCTCCACATACAGCCCATAGGGCCCTCCGGGGCAGGTGGACCCTCCCGGTGGACCCCCGGAACCCCTCCGGTGGTCCCGGTACAATACCGGTAACCCCCGAATTATTCCGGTGACCGTATGATGACTTCCCATATATAAATCTTTACCTCCGAACCATTCCGGAACTCCTCGTGACGTCTGGGATCTCATCCAGGACTCCGAACAACATTCGGTAACCACGTACATCTATTCCCTATAACCCTAGCGTCATCGAACCTTAACTGTGTAGACCCTACGGGCACGGGAGTCATGCAGACATGGCCGAGACAACTCTCCGGTCAATAACCAATAGCGGGATCTGGATACCCATGTTGGCTCCCACATGCTCCATGATGATCTCATCGGATGAACCACGATGTCAAGGATTCAATCAATCCCGTATACAATTCCCTTTGTCCATCGGTACGATACTTGCCCGAGATTCGATCGTCGGTACCCCGATACCTTGTTCAATCTCATTACCGGAAAGTCTCTTTACTCGTTCCGTAACACATCATCCCGTGATCAACTCCTTGATCACATTGTGCACATTATGATGATGTCCTACCGAGTGGGCCCAGAGATACCTCTCCGTTTACACGGAGTGACAAATCCCAGTCTCGATTCGTGCCAACCCAACAGACACTTTCGGGGATACCTGTAGTGAACCTTTATAGCCACCCAGTTACGTTGTGACGTTTGGTACACCCAAAGCATTCCTACAGTATCCAGGAGTTGCACAATCTCATGGTCTAAGGAAATGATACTTGACATTAGAAAAGCTTTAGCATACGAACTACACGATCTTTGTGCTAGGCTTAGGATTGGGTCTTGTCCATCACATCATTCTCCTAATGATGTGATCCCGTTATCAAAGACATCCAATGTCCATGGTCAGGAAACCGTAACCATCTATTGATCAACGAGCTATTCAACTAGAGGCTTACTAGGGACATGGTGTTGTCTATGTATCCACACATGTATCTGAGTTTCCTATCAATACAATTCTAGCATGGATAATAAAAGATTATCATGAACAATGAAATATAATAATAACTAATTTATTATTGCCTCTAGGGCATATTTCCAACAACACCTCCTTCACGGACCAAGACGTTGGGTCAAGAGTGATCAAGTGCTTTTTCGAACACCCCCGTATTTTATGCGAGGGGGCTGAAGCCAACGACTAGAAAACTTTCAGATTATACAAAAACGGCCACACAAGAGGAGCTAAAACTTTTAAGCATAGCCTTAAATATCATAATATTGATTTTAAAATTTTGGTAATTCACTCGAAGACCATATCCTTTGAGCACTGAACCTCTATCAAGCGGGCACCCTCTAGGATGTCTTCAAAATAATGCTCCGGCGGGTGTTTGTCCTTGCCCCCGGGCGGACTCTTCGCTGCAACATCGGCGGCATTCATCTTCACCCAATACGTTTTGACACGGGCAAAGGCCATCCATGCACCTTCAATGCACGATGATCGCTTCACGGCATCGACACGCGGCACCACATCCATAAGGCGCTACACCAAATTGAAATAACTATTCGGAATTGGCTCAGTCGGCCATAGCCGGACCACGACATCCTTCATGGCAAAACCGGATATCTTATGGAGTTCGGCCCACTAGGACATCTGTTCGTTCAGCAACAGTGGGCGCTTTGGCATACCGAATTGCGTCCAAAAAAGCCTCTCCGTTGCATACCCTTCTTGCGCTTGGTAAAATTGCATTGAATCAAAGGTGCTCTTCGGCAAGTCCAAGAATGTGTCTGGATAACTCCACATTCGATTAAGCGGGGCATACTACGGATCGCCCAATTTAGTCTATAATAAGAAAGGCTTACCAGCTACTATCTCCCATCTTGCCGGATCTCCTCCCGAGCCTCGCTAAACTCGGATCGTGCTTCCCTCGCCTCTTGTACGGCATTATCGACATCGGCCATTTTGGCTTTGTTATCCCCCTCAAGGAATTCGCACCGGACATTGGCTTCCTTTAGCTCGCGCGCCATGATAGACATTCTCTCCTCGCACTGGCGCCGAGCAGCCTGTTCGGCTTTTAACTCATGAGCTGCCTTGTCAGCAGCCACATTACTCATCCGAGCTTGCTCCTTGGCTCGGACAAGTTCAGCCCGAAGGGCCTCCACCGCGGCAGCACTATCTGCAATTATACACATCTCAGTACACAATAATTAGCTTCGTGCTCATATTATTATACATATATACACTGACCGCCTCGGAACATACCTCGCGCCTCGTCGAGCCGCCTGTTAATAAGCACGATGTCGTCATCCGCCACATTAAGCTTCTGCTCCAGATCTGCAACCTCTGCAGCACGGGCAGTCACCGTGGATGTAACCGCCCGTGTTCCAATTAATTCGATTATTTCCTGGGCATATCTTTTTCGATCATCTGATTGCCTTCCTTCAGACGCCAACCAGAGTCTCAGGGGCTACTATCCATACACACGTGCATTTTGCGTATAGAGCACAATCAAAAACATTACATTACAGTACGTACCTCGAAACCACCGTACCCATTAAGGTGCGATGTTCCTCTGAGACGGACGAATATCACAACATGTCCATCAGAGTATCCGGCGCCTCCGGATCCCGGGAAGCAGCTGTGGGAGTATGGACTCCCTTTGAGGGGATATGTTTGTCCGACCCTAGAGTCATCTTCGGCTGTAAACCGGATAGTCCGAGGCCTTTATTGTTGGCCCCCGTAGGGACCGTTATTTCCTGGACCCTGGGTGACCAAAGTTTCACCTTGGGGTGTTGTCTTCATTATCCCTTGCACTACTTGTTGATTGGGAGAGATCCTCCGGGACGACACCTCGAAGTCGTCCGCTCTATTGGGCGAGGAATCCTGTGGAGGCTTTTTGCTTTCCATCATTTCGAAAGAAGATCCCCCGAAGAGGATTGTTGAGGAAGACTGCGTGTCAGACTGCAAAAACATGTATTCTAGATGTTACCCTTGTAACGGGAAAAGGAATGGGATATGTTTCAAACACCCTTGTTCACTTACGATTCGGCTAAAGGCCCGTCCTTGTGGAGGAACTGCGTGACAACGTCGTCTTCCGAGCCCGAACCGCCTGATAGGAGCGTCTTACCTCGCTTAGGAGCCTTTACCTCCCAACCTTCGGAGGCGGCCCTTTTCTTACCATGGGGAGAAAGGATGTCTGTTTCTTTTTCTATTTTATCTTCGGAAGAGGGAATCTTAATCCCCCCGGACACAATATTTGGTGTGCCTTCGGAATGGAGGCTGCCTTTGGCCTTCCTGCTCTCCTCGTTGCCCTTTTTCACTGGCACCTGGAATGGTGCCGGGACCAGCATCCTTGTGAACACAGGACTACCTAGGTCTTCGGGAAGGGGGGCCGAACACCTAATTCACTCTGCCTTATTCGTCCAGCCCTGGAAAAAGATGGTTTTCTTAGTGCCTTATCACTGGATACTTAATTAAGCTATGTTCGGAAGTTGAATGCTTACCGAGGTATCCGGATGGTTGCAGTCGAGGCCGAGGTCCTCGGTAGTGTCCGGCCACTGTTTTCGTGTCCCGAAAAATAACTTCCACATTCCTTTGTGCGTCGTGCCAAAGAAGTGTTGAAGGGTTCGTGGTCATTCTAGATTGAACTCCCACATGCGGAGGGGCCGTCGCTGGCATGGGAGGACCCGGCGGACTAACATTACTTGAATCATGTCGATGAGATCAGTGACCTTCTCAAGGAGGCTCCGGATGCGGCTCTGTAGAGTCTGCACTTCATCGATTGATCCCCAGTCTAGCCCCTTGTTGATCCATGAGGCAAGCTGAATTGGAGGGCCGGATCGGAATGTAGGTATAGCTGCCCACTTGGTACCACGGGGTTCAGTGATGTAAAACCACTCCCGCAACCATAAGTTGGAAGATTCTATGAAGGATCCTTTTAACCAAAGAGCATTGGTGAGCTTTCTCACCATGGCGCCACCACACTCCGCTTGCTTCCCTTCGATCACCTTCGGCTTCAAATTAAAGGTCTTAAGTCATAAGCCGAAGTGTGGGGGAATACGGAGAAAAGCCTCGCACACAACGATGAACACCGAGATGAGAAGAAAAGAGTCTGAGGCTAGGTCGTGAAAATCTAGCCCGTAATAGAACATGATCCCTCAAACAAAGGGGTGAAGAGCGAACCCTAGCCCTCAGAGGAAGTGGGAGATGAATACGACCCTCTCGCCGAATCTAGGAGTAGGAATAACTTGCCCGTGAGTAGGAAGCCTGTGGGGGACTTCCCGTCCAGGTACCGTGTCGCCCGGAGCTTCGCAATATCCTCCTTTGTGATAGAGGAAGCCTTCCACCGGCCTTGAGAATTAGGCTCGGACATGATTGGGTAGCTTGAAGCAGTTAAGGTGAACCTCGGGTGCTGGAACTCGAGGTCGAAGAGGTTGAGGAAAGGGTCGGCGTAAAAAAGAAAGCCATGTCATAACCCCTTTATAAAGACAATGAATTCGAACGTCTCCTCCTAGGACTAAAAACCTTCATATTCCTAAGGAATCATAGCAACAGAACGGTTGGGATACCCACGCCCGTATTGATGAGAATCCCATAATAAGGGGACACGATCTCTGCTTCGACAAGACGTGCCAATAAAACTGCGTCTCGAAACGTGAAGCGAGAGGTTAAAAGAAAAAAAATGGTTTGAAATAATAACCGGGCAGGGACGTGATGTCACGTTACAAAAAGTTGTCAGGGGATTGGACTCGTGAAATATTACTCGCTATGGTGGTGTGTGCTACTTGTTTTGCGGATTTGGACGCGTTCGTTGTGTTCGAAGACTGTGTTGGAGTATTCGGAAGAGGAACCCGCCTTGCCATGCGGAAGACAATCTGCACACCGGACACCTCATCATTGAAGCCTGGTTCAGGGGCTACTGAGGGAGTCCTGGACTAAGGGGTCCTCGGGCGTCCGTCCTGTTGGACATGGGCTGGACTGATGGGCTATGAAGATACAAGACCGAAGACTCTCGCTCGTGTCCGGATGGGACTCTCCTTGGCGTGGATGGAAAGCTTGGCGTTCGGATATGAAGATTCCTTTCAATGTAACTGACTTTGTATAACCCTAGTCCCCTCCGGTGTCTATATAAACCAGAGGGTTTAGTCCGTAGAGACAATCATAATCACATAGGCTAGACTTCTAGGGCTTTAGCCATTACGATCTCGTGGTAGATCAACTCTTGTAATACTCATATTCATCAAGATCAATCAAGCAGGAAGTAGGGTATTACCTCCATAGAGAGGGCCCGAACCTGAGTAAACATTATGTCCCTATCTCCTGTTACCCTCAACCTCCGATGCACAGTTCGGGACCCCCTACCCGAGATCCGCCGATTTTGACACTGACACCAGTCGAGTACCCGGTGCCTCTGGATGGACAGAGGTCACCGGCAAAATAGGTGCACCTCCTTCTTTCTAAAGAGGTTGCTTACCTGATTCTGGAGCCGTACGGGCCTCTGGAATAGTATTCGGCTGGGGGCTGAATTGGATATGGCCCCCATCACTAGTCTCCAGGGGGGTCTGCTCCCCCATGTATCCGGCGACCGAGGTATCACCCTCTGGCACCCCCACGGTGGCCTCTTGTACCTCTTCCTGGCCTAGGAGGGTCCTTCGGGACAACACTTCGGCGTCGTCCGTAGTCTTGGGGGAGGAGGCCGGCGGAAGCGACCCGCTGTCCATCACCTTTGGATCTAGCGAATTCCGCGAAGATGAGGATCGCTGGAGGTGGGCGAGAGCTGGACTGCAGCGCATGATTCAACATATTAAAGCCATGAAGTAAAGGAGCTGCATATATATGTGTGTAAGTGCCTTTGAGTACTTACGATCTGGCCAGGGGCTTCTTCCTGGGACGCCACTCAGGGCTGCTATCGGTGTCCGATTCAGAATCGTCCGCAAGGGAGACTCTCCCTTTCTTGGACGCCTCCGCCTCTGCCTCCAGATCCGTGGAGGCCGCCCTTTTCTTCCTTCCCCAATCGGGGGGAGAATTGCTTTCCTACTCCTCCTCGCCGTTTTCGGCAGGGGAGGAGTGGGTTTTGGCGTCTTCGGATGTTGCGTCCGAAGTGCCTTTACGGTGGAGGCCGCTTATTTTCTCCTGGACCTTCTTCTTGGCCTTCTTCTCCCGCGCCTGGTAGGGCGCCAGAACCAGCATTTTTGTCAGGAGTGGGATAGCTGGGTTTTCGGGCAGCGGAGTTGGACACTGGATCCGCTCCGCCTTCTTTATCCAGCTTTGAAAAGACAAATGGAGAAACTTAGACATCTTCCTTGAATGCACAGGAAGAGATACACCTTGAAGTATGAAGAACTTACCCGACTGGCTGGATGGGTCAGGTCGTATCCACGGTCCTCGGACGTCTGCGGCCACGTCTGATTGGCATTGAAAAGCACCTTCCAGATACCTTCGTGCATGGAACCGAAGAACTGTCGTAAGGTCTGGTGCTTGGCCGGATCGAACTCCCACAAATGGCAAGTCCGGCTTTGGCAGGGAAGGATCTGGCGAAAAAGCATCACCTGGATCACATTGACGAGCTTGATGTTCTTGTCCACCATGCTCTTGATGCGCGCCTACAGCGCTGATATCTCGTATGACGACGACCAGTCCAGGCCCTTTTTTAGCCAGGAGGTAAGCCACATTGGGGGACCCGGACTTGAATTCAGGACCCGCGACCCACGTGGTGTTGTGGGGCTTAGTGACATAGAACCACTGCTGCTGCCACCCCTTGACGGTCTCCACAAAGGTGCCAGTGGGCCATGTGACATTTGACAGTTTGCTCACCATGGTACCTGCACACTCTGCATGTTGACCATCCACCACTTTTGGCTTCACATTAAAGATCTTTAGCCATAATCCGAAGTGGGGTGGGATGCGGAGGAAGGCCTCACACACAACAATGAATGCCGAGATGTTGAGGAAAGAATTCGGGGCTAGATCATGGAAATCTAGCCCATAGTAGAACATGAGTCAGCGGACAAAGCGGTGGAGGGGAAATCGTAACCCGCGGATGAAGTGGGGGATGAATACCACCCTCTCATTGGGCTTCGGGGTGGGGACGATCTGCCCCTGGCCGGAAGCCGGTGGGCGATTCCCTGGGCCAAGTACCCCGCTTCCCAGAGCTCCGCGATGTTCCCTCCGTGACGGAGGAGGCCATCCACTTGCCCTGTGTTCCAGATCCGGATATGGCCGGAGTGCTTTTTGGAGGCAGAAAGGATGGAAGCTTGGGCCCTGGAGCTCGAGAACGGATGGGCAGAGAGGAAGAAGGCGTGGGTGAAATAGTGGATCCTTATCCTCTTATAAAGGCAGTGAATATCAAGCGCCTCCCCACTCGCCTTAAAACTCGCTTATTCCCCAAGGGTCATGCGGACGGCGCGGTTGGATTACCTACGCCCGTATTGATGAGGATCCGATGATAAGGGGACACAATCTCTGCTTCAACAAGACGTGCCAATGAAAACCGCACCTCGAAACATGGAGCGTGAGGCTAAAAAATGGTTCAAAATAATGACCAGGCGGGGACGTAATGTCTCACTACAAAAAGTTGTCGGTAGATGGGACTTGTGAAATATTATACTCTTTGCGGCTATGTGTGGAGTCCGCCTTGCAGAGCCGAACACGTTTTATGTGTTCGAGGACTACTTTGAAGTATTCGGAGGAGGAACCCGCCTTGCAATGCTGAAGACGATTTGCACGCCGGACACATCGTCATTGAAGCCTGGTTCAGGGGCTACTGAGGGAGTCTTGGATTAAGGGGTCCTTGGGCATCCGGGCTATGTGACGTGGGCCGGACTGATGGGCCATGAAGATACAAGACAGAAGACTTCCTCCCGTGTCTAGATGGGACTCTCCTTTGAGTGGATGGCAAGCTTGGCGTTCGGATATGAAGATTCCTTTCTCTGTAAACCGACTCTGTACAACCTAGCCCCCTCCGGTGTCTATATAAAACCGAAGGGTTCATTCCGTAGAGGCAATCATAATCATATAGGCTAGACAATTAGGATTTAGCCATTACGATCTCGTGGTAGATCAACTCTTGTAACCCCTGTACTCATCAAAGTCAATAAAGCAGGATGTAGAGTATTACCTCCATCAAGAGGGCCCGAACCTGGGAAAAACATTGTGTCCCTTGTCTCCTGTTACCATCAATCCTTAGACGCATAGTTCGGGACCCGTACTCGAGATCTGCCAGTTTTGACACCAACACGAACCCTATGGGTTCAAGAACTATGTAGACATGACCGAGACAAATCTTCGGTTAATAACCAATAGGGAACCTGGATGCTCATATTGGCTCCTAGATATTCTACGAAGATCTTTATCGGTCAAACCGCATAACAACATACGTTGTTCCCTTTGTCATCGGTATGTTACTTGCCCGAGATTCAATCGTTGGTATCATCATACCTAGTTCAATCTCATTACCGGCAAGTCTCTTTGCTCGTTCTGCAATGCATCATCCCGCAACTAACTCATTAGTCACATTGCTTGCAAGGCTTATAGTGATGTGCATTACCGAGAGGGCCCAGATACCTCTCCGATACACGGAGTGACAAATCTTAATCTCGATCTATGCCAACTCAACAAACACCATCGGAGACACTTGTAGAGCATCTTTATAATCACCCGGTTACGTTGTGATGTTTGATAGCACACAAGGTGTTCCTTCGGTGTTCAGGAGTTGCATAATGTCATAGTCAGAGGAACATGTATAAGTCATGATGAAAGCAATAACAATAAAACTAAACGATCATTTATGCTAAGCTAACGGATGAGTCATGTCCATCACATCATTCTCTAATGATGTGATCCCGTTCATCAAATGACGACACATGTCTATGGTTAGGAAACTTAACCATCTTTGATTAACGAGCTAGTCAAGTAGAGGCATACTAGGGACACTCTGTTTGTCTATGTATTCACACATGTACTAAGTTTCTGGTTAATACAATTCTAGCATGAATAATAAACATTTATCATGATATAAGAAAATATAAATAACAACTTTCTTATTGCCTCTAGGGCATATTTCCTTTAGTCTCGCACTTGCACTAGAGTCAATAATCTAGTTCGCATCGCCATGTGATTTAACACCAATAGTTCACATCATCATGTGATTTAACACTCTATAGTTCACATTGCTATGTGACCAATACCCAAAGGGTTTACTAGAGTCGATAATATAGTTCACATCGCCATGTGATTAACACCCAAAGAGTACTAAGGTGTGATCATGTTTTGCTTGTGAGAGAAGTTTAGTCAATGGGTCTACCACATTCAGATCCGTATGTATTTTGCAAATTTCCATGTCTACAATGCTCTGCACGGAGCTACTCTAGATATGCTCCCACTTTCAATATGTATCTAGATCGAGACATAGAGTCATCCAGATCGGTGTCAAAGCTTGCATCAACGTAACTCTTTACAACGAACTCTTTGTCACCTCCATAACCGAGAAACATTTCCTTATTCCACTAAGGATAATTTTGACCGTTTTCCAGTGATCCACTCCTGGATCACTATTGTACCTTCTTGCCAAACTCATGGTGAGGTACATAATAGGCATGGTACACAGCATAGCATACTTTATAGAACCTATGACTGAGTCATAGGGAATGACTTTTCATTCTCTTTCTATTTTCAGCCGTGGTCGGGTTTTGAGTCTTTACTCACCTTCATACCTTGCAACACGGGCAAGAACTCCTTTGACTGTTCCATTTTGAACTACTTCAAAAACTTGTCAAGGTATGTACTCATTAAAAAAATTATCAATTGTCTTGATCTACCTCTATAGATCTTGATGCTATTTATGTAAGCAGCTTCAGCGAGGTCTTTCTTTGAAAAACTCCTTTCAAATGCTCCTTTTTGCTTTCTAGAAAATTCTACATTATTTCCGATCAATAATATGCCATTCAAATATACTTATCAGAAAGGCTGTAGTGCTCCCACTCACTTTCTGGTAAATATAGGCTTCACCACAAGTCTGTATAAAACTATATGCTTTGATCAACTTAGCAAAGCATAAATTCCACCTCTGAGATGCTTGCACCAGTCCATAGATGGGTCTCTGGAGCTTGCACATTTTGTTAGCACCTTTAGGATTGACAAAACCTTCTGGTTGCATCACATACAATTCTTCTTTAAGATATCCATTAAGGAATGTAATTTTGACATCCATTTGCCACATTTCATAAAATGTGGCACTTGCTAACGTGATTCGGACAGACTTTAAGCATCGATACGAGTGAGAAAATGTCATCGTAGTCAACATCTTGAACTTGTAAAAACCCTTTTCGACAAGTCGATCTTTGTAGATAGGAACATAACTACCAGCGTCCGTCTTCCTCTTGAAGATCCATTTATTCTCAATGGCTCGCCAATCATCGGGCAAGCCAATCAAAGCCCATACTTTGTTCTCATACATGGATCCCATCTTAGATTTCATGGCCTCAAGCCATTTCGTGGAATCTGGGCTCATCATCGCTTCCTCATTGTTCATTGGTTCGTCATGGTCTAGTAACATGGCTTCCAGAAAAGGATTACCGTACCACTCTAGTCCGTAACATACTCTGGTTGACCTATGAGGTTCGGTAGTAACTTGATCTAAAGTTTCATGATCATCATCATTAACTTCCTCACTAATTGGTGTAGGCATCACTAGAACTGATTTATGTGATGAACCATTTTCCAATTCGGGAGAAGGTACAACTACCTCATCAAGTTCTACTTTGCTCCCTCTCACTTCTTTCGAGAGAAACCCCTTCTCTAGAAAGGATCCATTCTTAGCAACAGATAACTTGCCTTCAGATATGTGATAGAAGGTGTACCCAACAGTTTCCTTTGGGTATCCTATGAAGACACATTTCTTCGATTTGGGTTCGAGATTATTAGGTTGAAGCTTTTTCACATAAGCATCGCAACCCCAAACTTTAAGAAACGACAACTTAGGTTTCTTGCCAAACCACAATTCATATGGTGTCGTCTCAAGGGATTTATATGGTGCCCTATTTAACGTGAATGCGGCTGTCTCTAATGCATAACCCCAAAACGATAGTAGTAATTCGGTAAGAGACATCATAGATTGCACCATATCTAATGAAGTATGGTCATGATGTTCGGACACACCATTATGCCGTGGTGTTGCAAGTGGCATGAGTTTGTGAAACTATTCCACATTGTTTTAATTGAAGGCCAAACTCATAACTCAAATATTCGCCTCTGCGACCAGATCATAGGAACTTTATTTTCTTGTTACGATGATTCTCTACTTCACTCTGAAATTCTTTGAACTTTTCAAATGTTTCAGACTTGTGTTTCATCAAGTAGATATACCCATATCTGCTCAAATCATCTATGAAGGTCAGAAAATAATGATACCCGCCGCGAGCCTTAACACTCATCGGACCGCATACATCGGTATGTATTATTTCTGATAAGTTAGTGGCTCTCTCCATTGTTCGGGAGAACGGGGTTTTAATCATCTTGCCCATGAGGCATGGTTCGCAAGCATCAAGAGATTCCAAACATCAGCATGGAGTTTCTTCATGCGCTTTACGCCAATATGACCTAAACGGCAGTGCCACAAATATGTTGCACTATCATTATCAACTTTGCATCTTTTGGCATCAATATTATGAATATGTGTATCACTACGATCGAGATTCAAAAAACCATTTTTTTTGAGTGCATGACCATAGAAGGTTTTATTCATGTAAATAGAAGAACAATTATTCTTTGACTTAAATGAATAATTGTATTGCAATAAACATGACCCAATCATATTAATGCTCAATGCAAACTCCAAATAACATTTATTTTAGGTTCAACACTAATCCCGAAGGTAAAGGGAGTGTGCGAAGGTGATCTTATCATCCTTGGAATCATTTCCAACACACATCGTCACCTCACCCTTAACTAGTCTCTATTTATTTTGCAACCCTTGTTTCGAGTTACTACTCTTAGCAACTGAACCAGTATCATATATCGAGGGGTTGCTATAAACACTAGTAAAATACACATCAATAACATGTATATCAAATATACCTTTGTTCACTTTGCCATCCTTATTATCCACCAAGTATTTGGGGGTAGTTCCGCTTCCAGTGACCATTCCCTTTGCAGTAGAAGCACTCAGTTTCAGGCTTAGGTCTAGCTTTGGGTTTCGTCACGGGAGTGGCAACTTTCTTGCCATTCTTTCTTGAAGTTCCCTTTCTTTTCATTTGCCCCTTTTCTTGAAACTAGTGGTATTGTTAACCATCAACACTTGATGCTCTTTCTTTATTTCTACCTTCGCTGACTTTATCATCGCGAAGAGCTCGAGAATCATTTTCGTCATCCCTTGCATATTATAGTTCATTACAAAGTTCCAGTAACTTGGTGATAGTGACTAGAGAACTCTATCAATCGCTATCTTATCTGGAAGATTAACTCCCACTTGATTCAAGTGATTGTAATACTCAGACATTTTGAGCACATGATCACTGGTAGAGCTATTCTCCTCCATCTTGTAGGCAAAGTACTTATCATAGGTCTCATACCTCTCGACTCGGGCATGAGTCTGAAATACTAATTTCAGGTCTTGGAACATCTTATATGCTCTGTGGCGTTCAAAACGTTTTTGAAGTCCCGGTTCTAAGCCGTAAAACATGGCGCACTAAACTATCAAGTAGTCATCATACCGAGCTTGCCAAACGTTCATAAAATTTGCATCTGCTCCTGTAATAGGTCCGTCACCTAGCGATGCATCAAGGACATAATTCTTCTATGCAGCAATGAGGATAATCCTTAGATCATGGACCCAGTCTGCATCATTGCTACTATCATCTTTCAACTCATTTTTCTCTAGGAACATATCAAAATAAACGGGGAGCTACATCGCAAGCTATTGATCTACAACATAGATATGAAAATACTATCAGGACTAAGTTCATGATAAATTAAAGTTCAATTAATCATATTACTTAAGAACTCCCACTTAGATAGACATCCCTCTACTCGTCTAAGTGATCACGTGATCCAAATCGACTAAACCATGTCTGATCATCACGTGAGATGGAGTAGCTTTCAATGGTGAACATCACTATGTTGATCATATCTATTATATGATTCACGCTCGGCATTTTGGTCTCAGTGTTCTGAGGCCATATCTGCATATGCTAGGCTCGTCAAGTTTAACCCGAGTATTCTATGTGTGCAAAACTGGCTTGCACCCGTTGTATGTGAACGTAGAGATTATCACACCCGATCATCACGTGGTGTCTCGGCACGATGAACTATAGCAACGGTGCATACTTAGGGAGAACACTTATACCTTGAAATTTAGTGATAGATCGTCTTATAATGCTACCGCCGTACTAAGTAAAATAAGATGCACATAGGATAAACAGCACATGGAATCAAAATATCTGACATGATATGGCCATCATCATCTTGTGCCTTTGACCTCCATCTCCAAAGTAGCATCATGATCTCCGTCGTCACTGGCAAGACACCATGATCTCCATCATCTTGATCTTTATCAACATGTCATCACATGGGCGTCTCGCCAACTATTTCTTTCGCAACTATTGCTATGATATGCAATAATGTAAAGCAATTATATGGCGCTTGCATCTTATGCAATAAAGAGACAACCGCAAGGTTCCTGCCAGTTGTCGATAACTTTAACAAAACATGATCATCTCATAAAACAATTTATATCTCATTGCGTCTTGACCATATCACATCACAACATGCCCTGCAAAAACAAGTTAGACGTCCTCTACTTTGTTGTTGCAAGTTTTACGTGGCTGCTATGGGCTTCTAGCAAGAACCGTTCTTACCTACGCATCAAAACCACAACGATTTTTCGTCAAGTGTGTTGTTTTAACCTTCAACAAGGACCGGGCGTAGTCAAACTCGATTCAACTAAACTTGGAGAAACAGAAACCCGCCAACCACCTGTGTGCAAAGCATGTCAGTAGAACCAGTCTAATGAACGTGGTCATGTAATGTCGGTCCGGGCCGCTTCATCCAACAATACCGCCGAATCAAAGTAAGACGTTGGTGGTAAGCAGTATGACTATTATCGCCCACAACTCTTTGTGTTCTACTCGTGCACATAACATCTACGCATAGACCTGGCTCTGATGCCACTGTTGGGGAACGTAGTATTCCAAAAATTTCCTACGATCACGCAAGATCTATCTAGGAGAAGCATAGCAATGAGCGAGGAGAGTGTGTCCACGTACCCTCGTAGACCAAAAGTGGAAGCATTTAGTAACACGGTTGATGTAGTCAAACGTCTTGGCGATCCAACCGATCCAAGTACCAAACGCACGTCACCTCCGCGATCTTCACACGTTCAGCTCAGTGACGTCTCTGGAACTCTTGATCTAGTTGAGGCCAAGGGAGAGTTTCGTCGGCATGACGGCGTGGTGACGGTGATGATAATGTTACCGATGCAGGGCTTCGCCTAAGCACTACAACAATATGACCGAGGTGTTAACTATGGAGGGGGGGCGCCGCACACGGCTAGGAACAATTGATGTGTGTTCTAGGGGTGCCCTCCCCACATATATAAAGGAGAGAGAGGGAGGGAGGCAGTTGATACATCTCCAACGTATATATAATTTTTTATTGTTCCATGCTATTATATTATATGTTTTGGATGTTTAATGGTCTTTAATATGCTCTTCTATATTATTTTTTGGACTAACCTATTAACCGGAGGCCCAATGCCAGTTTTTGTTTTTTGCCTATTTTAGTGTTTCGCAGAAAAGGAATATCAAATGGAATCCAAACAGAACGAAACCTTTGCGACGATCTTTCCTAGAACAAACGCAACCCAGGAGACTTGGAGTGGAAGTCAGAGACGCAACGAGGCGGCCACGAGGCAGCAGGGCACGCCCAGGGGGGTAGATGCGCCCCCACCCTCGTGGGCCCCTCGTAGCTCCACCGACGTACTTCTTTTGCCTATATATACTCTTATACGCTAAAAACATCCAGGGGAGCCACAAAACCACTTTTCCACCGCCTCAACCTTCTGTACCTGTGAGATCCCATCTGGGGCCTTTTCCGGCGATCTGCCGGAGGGGGAATCGATCACGGAGGGCTTCTACATCAATGTCATAGCCTCTCCGATGATGTGTGAGTAGTTTACCACAGACCTTCGGGTCCATAGTTATTAGCTAGATGGCTTCTTCTCTCTCTTTGGTTCTCAATACAAAGTTCTCCTTGATGTTCTTGGAGATCTATTTGATGTAATATTCTTTTGCGGTGTGTTTGCCGAGAACCGATGAATTGTGGATCTATGATCAAGTTTATCTATGAACAATATTTGGTTCTTCTCTGAATTCTTATATGCATGATTTGATATCTTTGCAAGTCTCTTCGAATTATCGGTTTAGTTTGGCCTACTAGATTGATCTTTCTTGCAATGGGAGAAGTGCTTAGCTTTGGGTTCAATCTTGCGGTGTCCTTTGCTAGTGACAGTAGGGGCAGCAAGGCACGTATTGTATTGTTGCCATCGAGGAAAAAAAGATGGGGTTTATATCATATTGCTTGAGTTTATCCCTCTACATCATGTCATCTTGCCTAATGCATTACTCTGTTTTATGAACTTAATACTCTAGATGCATGCTGGATAGCGGTCGATGTGTGGAGTAATAGTAGTAGATGCAGAATCGTTTCGGTCTACTTGACACGGACGTGATGCCTATGTTCATGATCATGCCTAGATATTCTCATAACTATGCGCTTTTCTATCAATTGCTCGGCGGTAATTTGTCCACCCAGCGTAATACATGCTATCATGAGAGAAGCCACTAGTGAAACCTATGGCCCCCGGGTCTCTTTCTTATCATATTGCATCTCTTTTATTATCGCATCTCGTTTACTATTTTGCAATCTTTACTTTTCAATCTATACAACAAAAATACCAAAAAAATATTTATCTTATTATCTTTATCAGATCTCACTTTTGCAAGTGGTCGTGAAGGGATTGACAACCCCTTTATCGCGTTGGTTGCAAGGTTCTTGATTGTTTGTGCAGGTACTAGGCAACTTGCGTGTAATCTCCTACTGGATTGATACATTGGTTCTCAAAAACTGAGGAAAATACTTATGCTACTTTGCTGCATCACCCTTTCCTCTTCAAGGGAAAACCAATGCATGCTCAAGAGGTAGCAAGAAGGATTTTTGGCGCCATTGCCGGGAAGATCTATGCTCAACTCAAGACATACCAAGTACCCATCACAAACTCTTCTCCCTCGCATTACATTATTTGCCATTTGCCTCTCATTTTTATCTCCCCCACTTCACCTTTGCCGTTTTATTCGCACCTTTTTCCGTTCGCCTCTTTTCGCACGCTTCTTGTGTGATTCTGTGTTGGATTGATTGTTTGTCATGATGGCTCAAGATAATACTAAATTATGTGACTTTTCCAATACCAACAACAATGATTTTATTAGCACTCTGATTGCTCCTATTACCGATGCTGAATCTTGTTAAATTAATGCTGCTTTGTTGAATCTTGTCAAGAAAGATCAATTTTTTGGCCTTCCTAGTGAAGATTCCGCTACCCATCTAAACAACTTTGTTGATTTGTGTGCTATGCAAAAGAAGAAAGATATGGATAATAATATTGTTAAATTGAAGCTATTTCTGTTTTCTCTTAGAGGTCGTGCTAAAACTTGGTTCTCTTCTTTGCCTAAAAATAGTATTGATTCATGGAATACGTGCAAAGATGCTTTATCTCTAAGTATTTTCCTCCTGCTAAGATCATCTCTCTTAGAAATGATATTATGAATTTTAAGCAACTTGATCATGAGCTTGTTACACAAGCTTGGGAGAGGATGAAATTAATGATACGTAATTGCCCTACACATGGTTTGAATTTATGGATGATTATACAAATTTTTTATGCCGGATTGAATTTTGCTTATAGAAATCTTTTAGATTCGGCCGCGGGAGGCACTTTTATGGAAATCACTTTAGGAGAAGCTACTAAACTCCTAGATAATATTATGGTTAATTATTCTCAATAGCATACTGAAAGATCCACTAGTAAAAAGGTTCATGCGATTGAAGAGATTAATATTTTGAGTGGAAAGATGGATGAACTTATGAAATTGTTTGCTAATAGGAGTGTTTATTCTGATCCTAATGATATGCCTTTGTACACTTTGATTAAGAATAATAATGAATCTATGGATGTGAATTTTGTTGGTAGGAACAATTTTGGTAACAACGCTTATAGAGGAAACTTTAATTCTAGACCGTTCCCTAGTAATTCCTCTAATAATTTTGGTAATTCCTACAACAACTCTTATGGAAATTTTAATAAGATGCCCTCTGATTTTGAGACTAGTGTTAAAGAATTTCTGAATTCACAAAAGAATTCCAATGCTTTGATTGAAGAAAAATTGCTTAAGATTGATGAGTTGGCTAGGAACGTGGATATAATTTCTCTTGATGTTGATTCTTTGAAACTTAGATCTATTCCACCTAAGCATGATATCAATGAGTCTCTCAAGGCCATGAGAGTTTCCATTGATGAGTGCAAATAAAGAACTGCTAGGATGCGTGCTAAAAAGATTGCTTTGTGAAAGCGTGTTCTTCTAGTTTTCATGACAATAAAGATGTAGATCTAAAAGTGATTGATGTGTCTCCTATTAAATCTTTTTTCCAATGTGAATCTTGATAAAGACGTGTCGGGTGGTAGGTGCGACATATGCCAGCGGGTGGCTTATCATTGTGGGAGCCAGTAAAACATCGCCGGTGCCTGGAAACGGGATGAGGCGAAGACATGCACGCCGGCGAATCTTACCCAGCTTCGGGGCTCTCCGTGGATATAACACCCCTACTGCTGCTCTGCGGGGTCTCCGCATGATCACTAGATGAACAAGTAGCTACACGATGCTCCTTGAGCTGTTTGGCGAGAGGAGGAAGAAGGGCTCTGCTTGCTCTCTTCTCCTCCCTACGTGGTGTCTAAAACTAGCAGGGATCAACCCTTTGCATGGGTGTCCCGGGGGGTTTATATAGGCCTACCCCCCGGGGTACAATGGAAATCCGGCTGGGCGTGGGGCCCAGCCGTCTGTGTCTTCGCTCTCCGGCTTCTGCGCCGGCTGCTGGGGCCCCCCGGCTGGTGGGTCCCGCCGGCTGTCGGCTCCCTGGTCGACAGGCAGGCCCCACTATCCAGGGCCTTGTCGGTGGCTAGTTACTGTTGCTCAATCTTGGTGACGAGGGCTTCGCCGAGGTAAGCATGGCTACAGTGCTGTCATCCGGCGGGTGACCACTGTAGCCTCACCGCGTCTTGCCTCCTTAATGGGGCGTCTCCTTCGAGGGGGTGGCAAGCCGGCTGGAGAGAGCCGGCTCCGTCTCGGGCTGACTGGGGGAGGCCAGGCCGCCTTCAGGTGTCTCTCTGCCTGAAGGGGCCCACCGCCCGTGGGCCGTACTGGTAGCCCGTCGTGGATGACATCAGGGTCAGTGTGGCAATAGTGCCGCGCCGGACGGGTCATGTCCACCCGTACGGCGCACTGTGCCAGGCGCGCTCCGGGATTCGAGGGCGCAGGCTTCACTGTATCCACGCCCCGTCACAACGCCGTTATGTGGATGCAGACTTCGGGGGTACGGTCTTGACCGCTTTATGGGAGCCGGCTCCTTGGAGTCGGCCTTCTCGCAGCCAGCTCCTCGGAGCCGGCCCTCCCGCGGCTTTCTTCATGAGGGCTGAAGTCGGGCCGCCTTCCAATAGCCGTCCTGGGAGACAGCCGGCCAGGGGAAGGCGGCCCCATGTCTTGGATTCTTAAGAGCCGGATTGGCTCGTAATTTTTTCAGAAAGGCCAGGGGGAGCCGGCTAGGCTACCCGTGGTCACTTACTCCGACAAGATGGGACTGGATATGAGCCAACTTTAGTTAAAGGGCGTCCCAATGATTCTGAGTTTTTAGATCTTGATGCTAAAATTAATAAAAGTGGGATTGAAGAGGTCAAAACTTTACATAGCAATAAACCCACTATTTTGGCTTTCAAGAAATTTAATTATGATAATTTCTCTTTGATAGATTGTATTTCGTTGTTGCAATCCGTGTTAAATTCTCCTCATGCTTAAGATCAAAATAAGGCTTTTACTAAACATGTCGTTGATGCTTTAATGCAATCTTATGAAGAAAATCTTGAACTAGAAGTTTCTATCCCTACAAAACTTTATGATGTGTGGGAACCTACTATTAAAATTAAGATCAAAGATCATGAATGCTATGCTTTATGTGATTTGGGTGCTAGTGTTTCCACGATTCCAAAAACTTTGTGTGATGTGTTAGGTTTCCGTGAATTTGATAATTGTTCTTTAAATTTGCACCTTGCGGATTCCACCATTAAGAAACCTATGGGAAGGAGTAATGATGTTCTTATTGTTGCAAATAGGAATCATGTGCCCGTAGATTTCATTGTTCTTGATATAGATTGCAATCCTACATGTCCTATTATTCTTGGTAGACCCTTAGAACGATTGGTGCAATTATCGACATGAAAGAAGGAAATATTAGATTCCAATTTCTGTTAAGGAAAGGCATGGAACACTTTCCTAGAAATAAAATTAAAATAACTTATGAATCTATTATGAGATCCACTTATGGATTGCATACCAAAGATGACAATACCTAGATCTATTCTTGCTTTTATGCCTAGCTAGGGGCGTTAAACGATAGCGCTTGTTGGGAGGCAACCCAATATTATTTTTGTTCTTTACTTTTTGTTACTGTTTAGTAATAAATAAATCATCTATCCTCTGTTATAATTGTGTTTTTTATGTTTTAATTAGTGTTTGTGCCAAGTAAAGCCTTTAGGATCTTTTTGGGTGATTGTTGTTTGATCTTGCTGATAAAAACAGAAAGTATGCACTCACGAAAATAATTTACTTTTTTTACCATAGACCGATAAAATATCAAATCCAACTGTAGTAGATCAATATACAAATTATTTAGGTCGTCCTAATTTTTTAGAATTTTTGGAGTTACAGAAGTATTCGAAACCTCCAGATTGCTACAGACTATTCTGTTTTTGACAGATTCCGTTTTTCGTGTGTTGTTTGCTTATTTTGATGAATCTATGGCTAGTATCGGGGGGGTGTCGTAGTGGGCGCACGTCAGATTCCATGGGATGGCTAAAGAGAGGAGGAGGCTCGAGGGCACTGGTGGGCTCCGGAGGCGAGGTTGGCATGAGCGAGCGCGGGACGCAAGGCATACCCAGGTTCGGGGCACTCCGGAGAGATAACACCCCTAGTCCTGCCGAGTGTGGTTTATGTGTTACAGTACATAGTTGCTCCTCGAGCTGTGTCGGGGAGGAAGAAAGGCATGCCGAGGCTTGGGCTGCTCTCTCCCGGTATGTGGGTGTTCTACTACTGTGTTTCTCACCCCACTTGCATGGAGGCCTCCTGGGGGGTTTTATAGGTCAACCCCCTGGGGTACAATGGCAATGTTACAAGGCCACGGGGCCGAGTTGTCAGTGTCTGGGGACCCGGTGCTGGGACCCGCCGGGTACCAGGTCTCGCCGGGTTCGCCGGGCGTGAGGCCCGCCAGGTACGGTGGCACTGTTAGCCCTCTTGTCGATCGTCAGGGCCTGGCCGAGTCGAGTCGGCTACTGTGGCGCTCCATCAGGTCGCCGCTTGCTGGCGTCATGGGTGACAACGGGTGCACTGTTTCCATGCCGAGCTTGGTCAGCAGGTAGGTGGGGGGCACTGTTGCCTCGTCCGACTGACCAAAGGCATGGGCAGGTTACTGTGGCTTCAGTCATTAGTTGGTGGCGACTCGTCCCATCGTACGGCTTGGATGGGACGGCCGCTGACCCTTGGCCGGGTTGGAGTACACGCCAAGGGGTGTCGGCTTGTTGGGTAAGTCTTGGTGCGCCGGGCTCGGCCGCTCTGGGCTAGCTTGCTGGAGAAGTCTCGCGGATTAGGCCGGGTTGAGGGGGCTTGGCCGAGTCGAGCGACTCGGCCAAGCGCGAGCTGTCTTGGGGGGCGATGACGGCCCCGTTGTTTTTTCAAGGGATCGGGGTTTTGTTGCCTGCCCGGGGTCCATCCCCCCGATAGTAGTCCCCGAAGCTGTGAAGGTCCACCGTCTTCGGGTGGAAGGGCCTTCGCAGTTTCCCCCTTGATGGAGGTGAATCTTGAGGCCGCCGGGTCCGGCAACACCCACTGTGCGCCGGCTTCCGGAAGCCGGATCGCATCATCTTGATAGTGGCGGGAAACTGAGGAGTCCGCCGATTCTTGGAGGCAATCTTTCCGGCCTCGCGCGGGCGCCACGCGGCGTCCGGAAGCCGGAGGGGCTCACAGGCCACGCGCGCGATAAGACAGGGCAACACATAGTGGCCCGGGGCCACGCGCCCACAGCCCACGCGCGCGGATTTATTGCGGCGTCCGCGAGTTGGTTGCCATTCTCGGGGCAGTTACTTGCATGTATGTGCGCAATTATTGTGGGGAAGTGGGGGAGGCGAGCGCAAACGATCCCACTTCCCCACATTTTTAACTGTGGCTTATAAATTGGGGCGAGTAGGGGGCGGAGGAAACCATTCGCACCCGCGCCCTCCTGCCATCGTCTTCCTTCATCTGCTGCTTGCGAACGCCGCGCGCTGCGACACCCGCTACCTCGAGCAGAGCCTTGCGGTCACCTTCTTCTTCTTCTCTTCTTGCTTCTTTGTTGATGGCACTGCCGTCGAGCTCATGGATGGGCTCGACCGTCACCCTCGAGGACATCGCCTAGCTCTGTGCCACCAGGCGCCTGCCGTCGGAGACGCAGGTCGCCGCGGGGCGAGCGGGACCGCGGCCCGAGGGCATGGAGCGGGTCGTCTTCCTCCCGTACTTCGAGCACGGGTTCGGGCTTCCCGCGGGCAGCTTCTTCCACGACTTCCTGGAGTTCTTCGGGCTCCAGCCTCATCATCTGGGCGTCGGCGCCATTGGGCAGCTGTCCGGCTTCGTAACCCTCTACCAGGGGTACCTGGGGGTCGAAACTTCGATCGACCTCTGGGTACGCTTCTTTTCCTTGAAGCAGCAGGGGCCGAGGGCCGGGGAGATGTCGGAGTACGGGGCCGCTGTCATCTCGAAGCGGTCGGGCGCTGACTGCCCGCAGATGCCGCTGGAGGACTCAGCCAAGAAATGGCAGAACTCTTTCTTCTACGTCCGCAACCTTGGCGCGGACCGCATCAACCTGCCTCCCTTCGTCACTTGCCGCTGAAGGAGAAGCAGAACTAGGGATACTACCCCAAACGCCCGTCACAGGAGGAGCTCAACCTGTGCGAGCGGGTATCGGTGATGAAGGAGCGGGAGGGGCTCACTGGCACCGACCTCATCGCTGCCTTCATCGTTCGCCGGGTCTCACCGCTACAGCATCACAGCCATCTCATCGGTCAGATGACCGGCCTCCAGGATCCCAACTGCATAGCGAGCACGCGGCTGGGCACGGACCTGGTCGCGCGCCGGGTCAACGGCATCTCCAAGGCCAATCTCCAAGGCGACTAGGAGTTCGGGAAGGCCCTGTATATTCGCATGAACCCGGCACCCGCGGTGAGTCCTTGATCTCCATTCTTCGCTGGCGCTTATCTTCTTGTCCATCCCGACGCAACGCGGGAAGTGCTTCTGAATGCCATCCGGCATCCTTAAGACCGGGCGCGGGCGCAGGTGGTGCGCGTTGCCTCGGAGGAGCCCGAGGCCCACAGCGGAGGGGAGGAGGCGGCACCCGACGCGGGCGCGTGGCGCCAAGCTGGTAAGCCTTGAGCGCTCTTGTGTTTTCTTTTGAATCGCCGGGTTCCCGGGTCGAGATGCGGGCATGGGCTGTTGATGCAGTGGCACCGAGTGGAGGAGGTGGTGGTGTGGTTGGGGTCGGGTTGCCTCGGGGAGCACCGGCGGCGAGGCGGCCGCACAGGAAGGACAACGTTGCACCGTGAACCCTGGCTACGAAGCGCGCAGCGGACCCGGCCGGGGCGTACCGTGCAGCAGGAGAGGGCAGCGAGACCCGCCGTCCAAGTGGTGCCGGGGTAAGCTTTTCTTCTAACTCGGTCCGAGTCGTAGAGCAGCTTTGCTTATCTTGTATTTACTTCATCTTGCGTTTCAGGTCGCCAATCTCGCTGGCGGTGGCGGCGGCGGACGCGACGTCCACCGAGGGCGTCGTGTTCCGGAGGAGGCGGTCCGGCACCGTCGAGCGGGATGAGGAGGAGGAGGGGCGGGCGGATTCGGACCTTGGTCTGGACCCGTCCGACGTCGAAGGCCTGGCCCGGCGGGACCGGAACCGGGCCGAGGCGAGGCTGGAGGCGGCGTCGACCCAGGCTTGGGTTAGCACCGCGGCGGCGTGGGCGGGAGCCGGCAAGGAACCAGCGTGGCCGGAGATGCTGGCGGGGACGGTGGTGGTGGAGACGGCCTTTGTGCCATCATCGGAGGAGGAGCGCGGCAACGGTTGCCGCGTCGACACGATGGACCCTGACAGGGAGGTCGCGGTTGCTGGGGACGACATCCCTCCACGGACCTATGTGGTCGATCGGGCGGGAGCCGGCGGAAGCGGCGGAGGCACCGTCTTGGGGGAGGCGTCGTGGACGACGCCGGCTGGAGCGGCCTGGGCGCCGGCGAGCGAGACACCGCTAGGGGTGCAGCCACGGGCCAGTCGGCCCAAAGAGCCGGCGCCAGAAAATGCCATGGTGCTCAAGCCCGAGGGCCGCCGGGCTGCCGGGTCGCAGCCGGCGTGGAGCGGAACTGGCGAGGTCTTCTTTGGACCCCCGACCTAGGAGGAGGCGGTGATGAACGCCGTGACCCGGAGCCTGCTAGGGCGGGCGGGCCGTGTTGGGGAACGTTGCAGAAAACAAAAAAATTTCCTACGTTTCACCAAGATCAATCTATGGAGTCAACTAGCAACGAGAGGATAGTGCATCTACATACCCTTGTAGATCGCGAGCGGAAGCGTTCAAGAGAACGGGGATGATGGAGTCGTACTCGCCGTGATCCAAATCACCGATGACCAAGTGCCGACACCTCCGCGTTCAACACACGTACGGAGCGGATGACGTCTCCTCCTTCTTGATCCAGCAAGGGGGGAGGGGAGGTTGATGAAGATCCAGCAACACGACGGCGTGGTGGTGGATGCAGCAGTGATCGCAGCAGGGCTTCACCGAGCTTCTGCGAGAGGGAGAGGTGTAGCAGGGGAGAGGGAGGCGCCAAGGCTTGAGGTGGTTCTGCCCTCCCTTCCCCCCCCCCTTTATATAGGCCCCCTAGGGGGTGCGCCGGCCCTAGGAGATGGGATCTCCTAGGGGGGGCAGCGGCCAACGGGTGGAGTAACCCCCAAGGCAAGTGGAGGCGCCCCCTCCCCTAGGGTTCCCAACCCTAGGCGCATGGGGGCCCAAGGGGGGGCGCACCAGCCCACTATGGGATGGTTCCCCTCCCCACTTCAGGCCATGGGGCCCTCCGGGTTGGGTGGCCCCACCCGGTGGACCCCCGGGACCCATCCGGTGGTCCCGGTACAATACCGGTGACTCCGAAACTTTCCCGATGGCCGAAACTACACTTCCTATATATAATTCTTCACCTCCGGACAATTCCGGAACTCCTCGTGACGTCCAGGATCTCACCCGGGACTCCGAACAACTTTCGGATTACTGCATACTCATATCTATACAACCCTAGCGTCACCGAACCTTAAGTGTGTAGACCCTACGGGTTCGGGAGACAAGCAGACATGACCGAGACGACTCTCTGATCAATAACCAACAGCGGGATCTGGATACCCATGTTGGCTCCCATATGCTCCTCGATGATCTCATCGGATGAACCACGATGTCGAGGACCTAATCAATCCCGTACTCAATTCCCTTTGTCAATCGGTACGTTACTTGCCCGAGACTCGATCGTCGGTATCCCAATACCTTGTTCAGTCTCGTTACCGGCAAGTCACTTTACTCGTACCGTAATGCATGATCCTGTGATCAACCACTTGATCACATTGAGCTCATTATGATGATGCATTACCGAGTGGGCCCAGAGATACCTCTCCGTCATACGGAGTGACAAATCCTAGTCTCGATTCGTGCCAACCCAACAGACACTTTCGGAGATACCTGTAATGTACCTTTATAGTCACCCAGTTACGTTGTGACGTTTGGCACACCCAAGGCACTCCTACTGTATCCGGGAGTTGCACAATCTCATGGTCTAAGGAAATGATACTTGACATCCAGAAAAGCTACAGCAAACGAACTACACGATCTTTGTGCTATGCTTAGGTTTGGGTCTTGTCCATCACATCATTCTCCTAATGATGTGATCCCGTTATCAATGACATCCCCATGTCCATAGCCAGGAAACCATGAATATCTGTTGATCAATGAGCTAGTCAACTAGAGGCTCACTAGGGACACATTGTGGTCTATGTATTCACACATGTATTACAATTTCTGGATAATACAATTATAGCATGAATAATAGACAATTATCATGAACAAGGAAATATAATAATCATTTTATTATTGCCTCTAGGGAATATTTCCAACAGTCTCCCACTTGCACTAGAGTCAATCATCTAGTTACATTGTGCTGAATCGAACACCCATGGAATTCTGGTGTTGATCATGTTTTGCTCTAGGGAGAGGTTTAGTCAACGGATCTGCTACATTCAGGTCCGTATGTACTTTACAAATCTCTACGTCTCCATTTTGAACACTTTCACGAATGGAGTTGAAGCGACGCTTGATATGCCTGGTCTTCCTGTGAAACCCGGGCTCCTTGGCAAGGGCAATAGCTCTAGTGTTGTCATAGAAGAGAGTCATCGGGCCCGACGCATTGGGTATGACTCCTAGGTCGGTAATGAACTCCTTCACCCAGACTTCTTCGTGTGCTGCCTCCGAGGCTGCCATGTACTCCGCTTCACATGTAGATCCCGCCACAACGCTTTGCTTGCAACTGCACCAGCTTACTGCCCCACCATTCAAAATATACATGTATCCGGTTTGTGACTTAGAGTCATCCAGATCTGTGTCTAAGCTAGCATCGACGTAACCCTTTACGATGAGCTCTTCGTCACCTCCATAAAGGAGAAACATTTCCTTAGTCCTTTTCAGGTACTTCAGGATATTTTTGACCGTTGTCCAGTGTTCCATGCCGGGATTACTTTGGTACCTTCCTACCAAACTCACGGCAAGGTTTACATCAGGTCTGGTACACAGCATAGCATACATGATAGACCCTATGGCCGAGGCATAGGGGACGACACTCATCTTTTCTCTATCTTCTGCCGTGGTCGGGCATTGAGCCAAGCTCAATCTCGTACCTTGCAATACAGGCAAGAACCCCTTCTTTGACTAATCCATTTTGAACTTCTTCAAAATTTTATCAAGGTACGTACTCTGTGAAAGACCAATGAGGCGTCTCGATCTATCTCTATAGATCTTGATGCCTAATATATAAGCAGCTTCTCCAAGGTCCTTCATTGAAAAACACTTGTTCAAATAGGCCTTTATGATTTCCAAGAATTCTATATCATTTCCCATCAACAGTATGTCATCCACATACAATATGTGAAATGCTACAGAGCTCCCACTCACTTTCTTGTAAATGCAGGCTTCTCCATAAGTCTGCATAAACCCAAACGCTTTGATCATCTCATCAAAGCGAATGTTCCAACTCCGAGATGCTTGCACCAGCCCATAAATCGAGGGTTGGAGCTTGCACACCTTGTCAGCATTCTTAGGATCGACAAAACCTTCCGGATGCATCATATACAATTCTTCCTTAAGGAAACCATTAAGGAATGTTGTTTTGACGTCCATTTGCCATATCTCATAATCATAGAATGCCGCAATTGCTAACATGATTCGGACGGACTTCAGCTTCGCTATGGGTGAGAAAGTCTCATCATAGTCAACCCCTTGAACTTGTCGATAACCCTTAGCGACAAGCCGAGCTTTATAGATGGTCACATTACCATCCGCCTTTGTCTTCTTCTTAAAGATCCATTTATTTTCTATGGCTCGCCGATCAACGGGCAAGTCAGTCAAAGTCCATACTTCGTTTTCATACAAGGATCCTATCTCGGATTTCATGGCTTCCAGCCATTTGTCAGAATACGGGCCCACCATCGCTTCTTCATAGTTCGAAGGTTCACCGTGTCTAACAACATGATTTCCAAGACAGGGTTGCCGTACCACTCTGGTGCAGAACGTGTCCTTGTGGACCTACGAAGTTCAGTAGCAACTTGATCTGAAGTTTCATGATCATCATCATCAACTTCCTCTCTAGTCGGTGCAGGCGCCTCAGGAACATTTTCTTGAGTTGCGCCACTTACCGGTTCAAGAGGTAATACTTCATCAAGTTCTACCTTCCTCCCACTTATTTCTTTCGAGAGAAACTCCTTCTCTAGAAAGGACCCATTCTTGGCAACAAAGATCTTGCCTTCGGATCTGAGGTAGAAGGTATCCCAACAGTTTCTTTAGGGTATCCTATGAAGACGCATTTTTCCGACTTGGGTTCGAGCTTTTCAGATTGAAGTTTCTTGACATAAGCATCGCATCCCCAAACTTGTAGAAACGACAGCTTAGGTTTCTTCCCAAACCATAATTCATACGGTGTCGTCTCAACGGATTTCGACGGAGCCCTATTTAAAGTGAATGCGGCAGTCTCTAAAGCATAGCCCCAAAATGATAGCGGTAAATCGGTAAGAGACATCATAGATCGCACCATATCTAATAGAGTGCGATTACGACGTTTGGACAAACCATTACGCTGAGGTGTTCCAGGCGGCGTGAGTTGTGAAACTATTCCACATTTTCTTAAGTGTGTGCCAAATTCGTGACTCAAGTATTCTCCCCCACGATCTGATCGCAAGAACTTGATTTTCCTGTCACGTTGATTCTCAACCTCACTCTGAAATTCCTTGAACTTTTCAAAGGTCTCAGACTTGTGTTTCATTAAGTAGACATACCCATATCTACTCAAGTCATCAGTGAGGGTGAGAACATAACGATAGCCACCGCGAGCCTCAACACTCATTGAACTGCACACATCAGTCTGTATGATTTCCAATAAGTTGTTTGCTCGCTCCATTGTTCCTGAGAATGGAGTCTTGGTCATTTTACCCATGAGGCATGGTTCGCACGTGTCAAATGATTCATAATCAAGAGACTCTAAAAGTCCATCTACATGGAGCTTCTTCATGCGTTTGACACCTATGTGACCAAGGCGGCAGTGTCACAAGTATGTGGGACTATCATTATCAACCTTACATCTTTTGGTATTTACACTATGAATATGTGTAGCATTACGCTCGAGATTCATTAAGAATAAACCATTCACCATCGGAGCATGACCATAAAACATATCTCTCATATAAATAGAACAACCATTATTCTCGGATTTAAATGAGTAGCCATCTCGTATTAAACGAGATCCTGATACAATGTTCATGCTCAAAGCTGGCACTAAATAACAATTATTGAGGTTTAAAACTAATCCCGTAGGTAAATGTAGAGGTAGCGTGCCGACGGCGATCACATCGACCTTGGAACCATTCCCGACGCGCATCGTCACCTCGTCCTTCGCCAGTATCCGCTTATTCCGCAGCTCCTACTTTGAGTTACGAATGTGAGCAACCGCACCGGTATCAAATACCCAGGAGCTACTACGAGTACTGGTAAGGTACACATCAATTACATGTATATCACATATACCTTTTGTGATGCCGGCCTTCTTGTCCGCTAAGTATTTGGGGCAGTTCCGCTTCCAGTGACCACTTCCCTTGCAATAAAAGCACTCAGTCTCGGGCTTGGGTCCATTCTTTGGCTTCTTCCCGGCAGCTTGCTTACCGGGCGCGGCAACTCCCTTACCGTCCTTCTTGAAGTTCTTCTTACCCTTGCCTTTCTTGAACTTAGTGGTTTTATTCACCATCAACACTTGATGTTCCTTTTTGACTTCTACCTCTGCTGATTTCAGCATTGCAAATACTTCAGGAATGGTCTTTTCCATCCCCTGCATATTGAAGTTCATCACAAAGCTCTTGTAGCTTGGTGGAAGTGACTGAAGGATTATGTCAATGACCGCGTCATCCGGGAGATTAACTCCCAGCTGAGTCAAGCGGTTATGCAACCCAGACATTTTGAGTATGTGCTCACTGACAGAACTATTTTCCTCCATCTTACAGTTGAAGAACTTGTCGGAGACTTCATATCTCTCAACCCGGGCATGAGCTTGGAAAACCATTTTCAGCTCTTCGAACATCTCATATGCTCCGTGTCGCTCAAAACGCTTTTGGAGCCCCGGTTCTAAGCTGTAAAGCATGCCGCACTGAACGAGGGAGTAATCATCAGCACGTCTCTGCCAAGCGTTCATAACGTCTTGGTTCTGTGGGACGGGTGCGTCACCTAGCAGTGCTTCTAGGACATAATCTTTCTTGGCAGCAATGAGGATGATCCTCAGGTTCTGGACCCAGTCCGTATAGTTGCTGCCATCGTCTTTCAGCTTGGTTTTCTCTAGGAACGCGTTGAAGTTGAGGACAACGTTGGCCATTTGATCTACAAGACATATTGTAAAGATTTTAGACTAAGTTCATGATAATTAAGTTCATATAATCAAATTATTCAATGAACTCCCCCTAAGATAGACATCCCTCCAGTCATCTAAGTATAACATGATCCGAGTTGACTAGGCCGTGTTCGATCATCACGTGAGACGGACTAGTCAACATCGGTGAACATCTTCATGTTGATCATATCTTCTATACGACTCATGCTCGACCTTTCGGTCTTCTGTGTTCCGAGGCCATGTCTGTACATGCTAGGCTCGTCAAGTCAACCTAAGTGTATTGCGTGTGTAAATCTGTCTTACACCCGTTGTATGTGAACGTTGGAATCTATCACACCCGATCATCACGTGGTGCTTCGATGACTATCGCAACGGCGCATAGTTAGGGGGAACACTTTCTTGAAATTATTATGAGGGATCATCTTATTTACTACCGTCATTCTAAGTAAACAAGATGCAAAAACATGATAAACATCACATGCAATCAAATAATAGTGACATGATATGGCCAATATCATATAGCTCCTTTGATCTCCATCTTGGGGCTCCATGATCATCTTGTCACCGGCATGACACCATGATCTCCATCATCGTGTCTCCATGAAGTTGCTCGCCAACTATTACTTCTACTACTATGGCTAACGCTTTAGCAATAAAGTAAAGTAATTACATGACGTTTATGTTGACACGCATGTCATAAATAAATAAAGACAACTCCTATGGCTCCTGCCGGTTGTCATACTCATCGACATGCAAGTCGTGATCCCTATTACAAGAACATGATCAATCTCATACATCACATATATCATTCATCATTCATCACAACTTTTGGCCATATCACATCACAAACTTGCTTCAAAAACAAGTTAGACGTCCTCTAATTGTTGTTGCAAGTTTTTACGAGGCTGCTATAGGTTTCTAGCAAGAACGTTTCTTACCTACGCCAAAACCACAACGTGAATTGCCAATTTCTATTTACCCTTCATAAGGACCCTGTTCATCGAATCCGATCCGACTAAAGTGGGAGAGGCAGACACCCGCCAGCCACCTTATGCAACTAGTGCATGTCAGTGGGTGGAACCGGTCTCACGTAAGCGTACATGTAAGGTTGGTCCAGGCCGCTTCATCCCACGATGCCGCCGAATCAAGATAAGACTAGTAACGCCAAGCAAATTGACAATATCGACGCCCACAACTACTTTGTGTTCTACTCTTGCATAGTAACTACGCATAGACCTAGCTCATGATGCCACTATTGGGGAACGTTGCAGAAAACAAAAAAAATTCCTACGTTTCACCAAGATCAATCTATGGAGTCAACTAGCAACGAGAGGAGAGTGCATCTACATACCCTTGTAGATCGCGAGCGGAAGCGTTCAAGAGAACGGGGATGATGGAGTCGTACTCGCCGTGATCCAAATCACCGATGACCAAGTGCCGAACGGACGACACCTCCGCGTTCAACACACGTACGGAGCAGATGACGTCTCCTCCTTCTTGATCCAGCAAGGGGGGAGGAGAGGTTGATGAAGATCTAGCAGCACGATGGCGTGGTGGTGGATGCAACAGTGATCGCAGCAGGGCTTCGCCGAGCTTCTGCGAGAGGGAGAGGTGTAGCAGGGGAGAGGGAGGCGCCAAGGCTTGAGGTGGTGCTGCCCTCCCTCCCCCCCCCTTTATATAGGCCCCCTAGGGGGTGCGCCGGCCCTAGGAGATGGGATCTCCTAGGGGGGTGGCGGCCAAGGGGTGGAGTACCCCCCCCCCCAAGGCAAGTGGAGGCGCCCCCTCCCCTAGGGTTCCCAACCCTAGGCGTATGGGGGGGGCAAGGGGGGCGCACCAGCCCACTATGGGCTGGTTCCCCTCCCCACTTCATCCCATGGGGCCCTTCGGGTTGGGTGGCCCCACCCGGTGGACCCCCGGGACCCATCCGGTGGTCCCGGTACAATACTGGTGACCCCGAAACTTTCCCGATGGCCGAAACTACACTTCCTATATATAATTCTTCACCTCCGGACAATTCCGGAACTCCTCGTGACATCCAGGATCTCATCCCGGACTCCGAACAACTTTCAGATTACTGCATACTCATATCTATACAACCCTAGCGTCACCGAACCTTAAGTGTGTAGACCCTACGGGTTCGGGAGACAAGCAGACATGACCGAGACGACTCTCTGGTCAATAACCAACAGCGGGATCTGGATACCCATGTTGGCTCCCACATGCTCCTCGATGATCTCATCGGATGAACCACGATGTCGAGGACCTAATCAATCCCGTACTCAATTCCCTTTGTCAATCGGTACGTTACTTGCCCGAGACTCGATCGTCGGTATCCCAATACCTTGTTCAGTCTCGTTACTGGCAAGTCACTTTACTCGTACCGTAATGCATGATCCCGTGATCAACCACTTGATCACATTGAGCTCATTATGATGATGCATTACCGAGTGGGCCCAGAGATACCTCTCCGTCATACGGAGTGACAAATCCCAGTCTCAATTCGTGCCAACCCAACAGACATTCGGAGATACCTGTAATGTACCTTTATAGTCACCCAGTTACGTTGTGACGTTTGGCACACCCAAGGCACTCCTACGGTATCGGGGAGTTGCACAATCTCATGGTATAAGGAAATGATACTTGACATCCAGAAAAGCTACAACAAACGAACTACACGATCTTTGTACTATGCTTAGGTTTGGGTCTTGTCCATCACATCATTCTCCTAATGATGTGATCCCGTTATCAATGACATCCCCATGTCCATAGCCAGGAAACCATGACTATCTGTTGATCAACGAGCTAGTCAACTAGAGGCTCACTAGGGACACATTGTGGTCTATGTATTCACACATGTATTACGATTTCCGGATAATACAATTATAGCATGAATAATAGACAATTATCATGAACAAGGAAATATAATAATCATTTTATCATTGCCTCTAGGGCATATTTCCAACAGACCGGATCCAGGCCTTCGCCCAGGCCGAGGTCAAGGCGACGCATGACCTGGAGTGCGCCGTGCTTGTGAGTTCCTTGTGCATTATTCTTTGCCTTTTATTGCTTTTACTTCGTGGGGTGCACCAGCGCACCCACTAGGTGTAGGTCCGAGATTCGGGCCAAGCGCAGCAGTTGGGTTGAATCTTATCTTGATGTCTTGTATTGATCACTTCTTTTTGTAGCAACTGGACGCCTATCGGGTTAGTGTCTTCAACCGACTCCTTGAGACGCACCGTCAAGCGCAGCAACTGGACGCCTACCGGGTTAGTGTCATCAACAACAAGCTCATCAAGCGCAGCTCCACCGTCGTGTTCCAACGCTGCGTCGAGCAGGACAAGGGTATTAAGATCCTCCTCGACATACACCAAGGTGAGTGTGGGCACCACGCTGCCTCGCGGTCCCTGGTGGCCAAGGCCTTCCGCCATGGTTTCTACTGGCCCACGGCCCTCGAAGACGCGGAGTCACTCGTCAACATGTGCAAGGGATGCCAGCGCTTCAGCAAGCGCAGCCACCAGCCTACGTCAGCACGCCGGACCATCCCGATCGTCTGACCCTTCGCGGTCTAGGGACTCGACATGGTGGGGCCCTTCAAGACCGCCTGAGGTGGCATGACGCATTTGCTGGTGGCGGTAGGCGTCTAGTTGCTGCACTTGACGGTGCATCTCAAGGAGCCGGTTGAAGACACTAACCCGGTAGGCGTCCAGTTGCTGCAAAAAGAAGTGATCAATAGAAGACATCAAGATAAGATTCGACCCAACTGCTGCGCAGTTGGCCCGAATCTCGGGGGCTACACCCAGTGGGTGCGCTGGCGTGCCACCACAAAGTAAAAGCTATAGAAGGGAAAGAAGAATGCAAAAGGAACTCACAAGCACGGCGCGCTCCAGGTCCTCCGTCGCCTCGACCTTGGCCTGGGCGAAGGCCTGGATCCGGTCCGCACGCCCGCGCAGGCGCCGGGTCACGGCGTTCATCGCCGCCTCCTCCTGGGTCGGGGGCCCGAAGAAGACCTCGCCGGTTCCGCTCCGCGTCGGCTGTGACCTGGCAGCCTGGCGCCCCCTGGGCTTGAGCACCATGGCGTTTTCCGACGCCGGCTTCGTGGGCCGACTGGCCCGCGGCTCCACCACCAGCGGCATCCCGCTCGCCGGTGCCTGGGCCGCTCCCGCCAGCGTCGTCCGTGACGCCTCCCCCAAGACGGCGCCTCCGGCGCTTCCACCGGCTCTCGCCCGCTCGACCACGTCGGTCTGTGGCGCGATGCCGTCCCTGGCAACCGCGACCTCCCGGTCGAGGTCCATCACGTCGACGCGGCCACCGTGGCCATGCTCCCCCTCTGACAATGGCAGAAAGGCCGTCTCCACCACCACCATCCCCGCCGGCATCTCCGGCCACGCCGGTTCCTTGCCGGCTCCCGCCCACGCCGCCGCGGCCCTAACCCAATCCTAGGTCGAGCCGCCTCCAGCTTCGCCTTGGCCCGGTTTCGGTCCCGCCAGGCCAGGCCTTCGGCGTCGCACGGGTCCAGACCAAGGTTCGGATCCGCCCGCCCCTCCTCCTCCTCATCCCGGTCGACGGTGCCGGACTGGCTCCTACGAAACGCGGCGCCCTCGGCGGACTCCACGTCCGCCGCCGCCACCGCCAGCGAGATCGGCGACCTGAAACGCAAGATGAAGTAAATACAAGACAAGCAAAGCTGCCCAATGACTCGGTCCGAGTTAGAAGAAAAGATTATCCTGGCACTACCGGGACGGCGGGTCTCGTCGCCCTCTCCTGCGGCGCGGCGCGCCTCCTCTTAGCAGCCGGCTTCCACGGCCCGGCCGGGTCCGCTGCATGCTTTGCGGCCGAGGCTCGCGGCACAACGTTGTCCTTCCCATGCGGCCGCCTCGCCGCCGGCGCTCCCCGAGGCAACCCGGCCCCAACCACACCACCACCTCCTCCACTCGGCGCCACTGCATCAACGGCCCATGTCGGCGTCTCGACCCGGCAACCCGGCGATTCAAAAGAAAACACAAAAGTGCTCAAGGCTTACCAGCTTGGCGCCACGCGCCCGCATCGGGTGCCGCCTCCTCCCCTCCGTCGTGGGCCTCGGGCTCCTCCGAGGCAGCGCGCACCACCTGCGCCCGCGCTCGGTCATAAGGATGTCGGATGGCATTCAGAAGCACTTCCCGCGTTGCGTCGGGACGGACAAGAAGATAAGCGCCAGCGAAGAATGGATACCAAGGACTCACCATGGGTGCCGGGTTCACGCGACTATATGGGGCCTTCCCGAACTCCCAGTCGCCTGGGAGATGTTGTTGACCCAGCGCGCGACCAGGTCTGCGCCCAGCCGCGTGCTCGCCATGCGGTTGGGATCCTGGAGGCCGATCATCTCCCCGATGAGATGGTTGCGCTGCTGCAGCAGCGAGACCTGGCGAACGATGAAGGCAGCGATGAGGTCGGTGTCGGTGAGCCCCTCCCGCTCCTTCATCACCGATACCCGCTCGCACAGGTTGAGCACCTCCTGCGACGGACGTTTGGGGTAGTATCCCCATTTCTGCTTCTCCTTCGGCGGCAAGTTGACGAAGGGAGGCAGGTTGATGCGGTCCGTGCCAAGGTTGCGGACGTAGAAGAAAGAGTTCTGCAATTTCTTGGCAGAGTCCTCCAGCGGCATCTTCGGGCAGTCAGCGCCCGACCGCTTCAAGATGATGGTGGCCCCGCACTCCGACATCTCCCCGGCCCTCGGCCCCTGCTGCTTCAAGGAAAAGAAGCAAACCCAGAGGTTGATCGAAGGTTCGACCCCCAGGTACCCCTCGCAGAGGGTTACGAAGCCAGACAGCTACACAATGGCGCCGGCGCCCAGATGATGAGGCTGGAGCCCGAAGAACTCCAAGAAGTCGCAGAAGAAGACGCTCGCGGGAAGCCCGAACCCGCGCTTGAAGTGCGGGAGGAAGATGACCCGCTCCATGCCCTCGGGCCACGACTCCCGCTCGCCCCGCGGCGGGCACGCGGCGACCTCCATCTCCGATGGCAGGCGCTGAGGGAGTCCTGGACTAAGGGGTCCTCGGGCGTCCGGCCTGTTATCCATGGGTCGGACTGATGGGCTTTGAAGACATGAAGGCCAAAGACTGTACCTGTGTCCTGATTGGACTCTCCTTGGTGTGGAAGGCAAGCTTGGCGACCGACTATGAAGATTCCTTCTTATGTAACCGACTCTATGTAACCCTAGATTCCCCCCCCCCGGTGTCCATATAAACCGGAGGGGTTAGTCCGGAAAGTATATACTCACTACCATAGTCATACATGCTAGGCTTCTAGGGTTTAGCTATCACGATCTCGTGGTAGATCAACTATTGTAATACTCATATTCATCAAGATCAATTAAGCAGGAAGTAGGGTATTACCTCCATAGAGAGGGCCCGAACCTGGGTAAACATCGTGTCCCCCGTTTCCTGTTACCATCGATCCTAGACGCATAGTTCGGGACCCCCTACCCGAGATCCGCCGGTTTTGACACCGACAAGCGCCTGGTGGCGCGGAGCTGGGCGATGTCCTCGAGGGTGCCGGTCGAGCCCGTCCACGAGCCCGACGGCAGCGCCATCGACGAAGAAGCAAGAAGAGAATAAGAAGGCGACCGCAAGGCTCTGCTCGAAGCAGCGGGTGTTGTAGCGCGCGACGTTCGCAAGCAGCAGAAGAAGGAACATGATGGCACGAGGGCGCGGGTGCGAATGGTTTCCGCCGCCCCCTCCTCGCCCCAATTTATAAGCCATGGTTCAAAACATGGGGAAGTGGGATCGTTTGCGCTCGCCTCCCCCACTTCCCCGCAATAACTGCGCATGTACACGCGCAGTAATTGCCTCAAGAATGGAAACCAACTCGCGGACGCTGCAATAAATCCGCGCGCGTGGGCCATGGGTGCGCGGCCCCGGGCCACTGTGCATCGCTCTGTCGTATCGCGCACGTGGCCTGTCCGGCCCCTCCGGCTCCCGGACGCCACATGGCGCCCGCGCGAGGCCCGAAAGATTGCCTCCAAGATTCGGCTGAGTCCTCGGTTTCCCGCCACTATCAAGATGACGCGATCCGGCTTCCGGGAGCCGCCGCACAGTGGGTGTTGCCGGACCCGGCGGCCTCAAGATTCACCTCCATCAAGGGGGAAACTGCTAAGGCCCTTCCACCCGAAGACGGTGGACCTTCACAGCTTCGGGGACTACTGTCGAGGGGATGGACCCCGGGCAGGCAACGGAACCTAGATCCCTTGAAAAAACAACAGGGCCGGCATCGCCCCTCAAGGCAGCTCGCGCTCGGCCGAGTTGCTTGACTCAGCCAAGCCCCCTCAACCCGTCCTAATCCGCAAGACTTCTCCAACAAGCTAACCCAGAGCGGCCGAGCCCGGCGCACCAAGACTTACCCAACAAGCCGACACCCCTTGGCGTGTACTCCAACCCGGCCAAGGGTCAGCGGCCGCCCCATCCCAGCCGTACGATGGGACGAGTCGCCACCAACTAATGACCAAAGCCACAGTATCATGCCCATGCCTTTGGTCAGCCGGACGAGGCAACAGTGCCCCCACCTAGCTGCTGACCAAGCTCGGCATGGCAACAGTGCACCCGTCGTCACCCATGACACCAGCAAGCGGCGACCTGACGGAGCGCCACTATAGCCGACTCGACTCGGCCACGCCCTGACGATCGACAAGACGGCCAACAGTGCCACTATACCTGGTGGGCCCCACGCCCGGCGAATCCGGCGAGACCTGGTACCCGGCGGGTCCCAGCACCGGGTCCCCAAACACTGACAACCCGGCCCCGTGGCCCTGTAACATTACCATTGTACCCCTGGGGGGTTGGCCTATAAAACCCCCCCAGGAGGCCTCCATGCACGGGGGGTGAGAAACACAGTAGTAGAACACCCACATACCGGGAGAGAGAAGCCCAAGCCTCAGCCTGCCTTTCATCCTCCCCGACACAGCTCGAGGAGCAACTTTGTACTATAATACATAAACCACACTCGACAGGACTAGGGGTGTTATCTCTCTGGAGGGCCCCGAACCTGGGTATGTCCTGTGACCCGCGCTCGCTCATGCCAACCTCACCTCCAGATCCCACCAGTTCCCTCGAGCCTCCTCCTTTCTTTAGCCATCCCATGGCATCTGCTGTGCGCCCACCACGACAGGGGGTATGAACCATAGAGAAGTTGGACTACATTAGGTTTAACACCAATATAAATAAAGAATGAGTTCATTACAATACCTTAAAGTGGTGGTTTGTTTTCTTATACTAATGGAGCTCATGAGATTTCCTGTTGAGTTTTGTGTTGTGAAGTTTTCAAGTTTTCGGGTAAAGATTTGATGGATTTTGGAATAAGGAGTGGCAAGATCCTAAGCTAGGGTATGCCCAAGGCACCCCAAGGTAAAATTCAAGGACAACCAAAAGCCTAAGCTTGGGGATGCCTCGGAAGGCATCCCCTCTTTCGTCTTCATCTATCGGTAACTTTACTTGAGGCTATATTTTTATTCACCGCATGATATGTGTTTTGCTTGGAGCGTCTTGTATGATTTGAGTCTTTCATTTTTAGTTTACCACAATCATCCTTTCTGTACACACCTTTTGGGAGAGACACACATGAATCGGAATTTATTAGACTACTCTATGTGCTTCACTTATATCTTTTGAGCTAGATAATTTTGCTCTAGTGCTTCACTTATATCTTTTTAGAGCATGGTGGTAGTTTTATTTTATAGAAATTATTGATCTCTCATGATTCACTTATATTATTTTGAGAGTCTTTTAGAACAGCATGGTAATTTGCTTTGGTTATGAAATTAGTCCTAATAAGATAGGCATCCAAGATGGGTATAATAAAAACTTTCATATAGAGTGCATTGAATACTATGAGAAGTTTGATACTTGATGATTGTTTTGAGATATGAAGATGGTGATATTAGAGTCATGCTAGTTGAGTATTTGTGAATTTGAGAAATACTTGTGTTGAGGTTTGCAAGTCCCGTAGCATGCACGTATGGTAACTGTTGTGTAACAAATTTGAAACATGAGGTATTTCTTTGATTGTCCTCCTTATGAGTGGCGGCCGGGGACGAGTGATGGTCTTTTCCTACCAATCTATCCCCCTAGGAGCATGCGCATAGTGCTTGGTTTTGATGACTTGTAGATTTTTGAAATAAGTATGTGAGATCTTTATGACTAATGTTGAGTCCATGGATTATACACACTCTCACCCTTCCATCATTGCTAGCCTCTTCGGTACCGTGCATTGCCCTTTCTCACCTCGAGAGTTGGTGCAAACTTCGCCGGTGCATCCAAACCCCGTGATATGATACGCTCTATCACACATAAGCCTCCTTATATCTTCCTCAAAATAGCCACCATACCTACCTATTATGGCATTTCCATAGCCATTCCGAGATATATATTGCCATGCAACTTTCCACCGTTCCATTTATTATGACACGCTTCATCATTGTCATATTTCCTTGCATGATTATGTAGTTGACATCGTATTTTTGGCAAAGCCACCGCTCATAATTTTTTATACATGTCACTCTTGAATCATTGCACATCCCAGTACACCGCCAGAGGCATTCATATAGAGTCATATTTTGGTCTAGTATCGAGTTGTAATTTTGGAGTTGTAAATAAATAGAAGTGTGATGATCATCATTATTAGAGCATTGTCCCATGCGAGGAAATAAAAAAATGGATAAAGGCCAAATAAAAAAAGAGAAGGCCCAAAAAAATGAGAGAAAAAGAGAGAAGGGACAATGTTACTATCCTTTTTCCACACTTGTGCTTCAAAGTAGCACCATGATCTTCATGATAGAGAGTCGCTTATTTTGTCACTTTCATATACTAGTGGGAATTTTCATTGTAGAACTTGGCTTGTATATTCCAACAATGGGCTTCCTCAAAATGCCCTAGGTCTTCGTGAGCAAGCAAGTTGGATGCACACCCACTTAGTTTCTTTTGTTGAGCTTTCATAAATTTATAGCTCTAGTGCATCCGTTGCATGGCAATCCCTACTCCTCGCATTGACATCAATTGATAGGCATCTCCATAGCCCGTCGATTAGCCTCGTCGATGTGAGACTTTCTCTTTTTTTGTCTTCTCCAAACAACCTCCATCATCATATTCTGTTCCACCTATAGTGCTATGTCCATGGCTCACGCTCGTGTATTGCGTGAAAGTTGAAAAAGTTTGAGAATACTAAAGTATGAAACAATTGCTTGGCTTGTCATCGGGGTTGTGCATGATGGGAGCATTTTGTTTGACGAAAATGAACCATGGCCAAACTATATGATTTTGTAGGGATGAGCTTTCTTTGGCTATGTTATTTTGAGAAGACATAATTACTTGGCTAGTATGCTTGAAGTATTATTATTTTTATGTCAATATTAAAATTTTGTCTTGAATCTTTCGGATCTGAATATTCATGCCACAATAAAGAAAATTACATTGAAAATTATGTTAGGAAGCATTCCACATCAAAAATACTGTTTTTATCATTTACCTACTCGAGGACGAGCAGGAATTAAGCTTGGGGATGCTGATACATCTCCAACATATCTATAATTTTTTATTGTTCCATGCTATTATATTATCTGTTTTGGATGTTTAACGGGCTTTAATATGCTATTTTATATTATTTTTGGGACTAACCTATTAACCGGAGGCCCAGCGCCAGTTTCTGTTTTTGCCTATTTCAGTGTTTTGCAGAAAAGGAATATCGAACGGAATCCAAACGGAACAAAACCTTCACGAGGATCTTTCTTGGAACAAACGCAACCCAAGAGAATTGGAGTGGAAGTCAGAGACGCAACGAGGCGGCCACGAGGCAGGAGGGTGCGCCCCCCACCCTCGTGGGCTCCTCGTAGCTCCACCGGCGTACTTCTTTCGCCTATATATACTCTTATACCCTAAAAACATCCAGGGGAGCCACGAAACCACTTTTCCACCGCTGCAACCTTCTGTACCCATGAGATCCCATATGGGGCCTTTTCCGGCGATCTGCCGGAGGGGGGATCGATCACGGAGGGCTTCTACATCAACACCATAGCCTCTCCGATGATATGTGAGTAGTTTACCACAGACCTTCGGGTCCATTGTTATTAGCTAGATGGCTTCTTCTCTCTCTTTGGTTCTCAATACAAAGTTTTCCTCGATGTTCTTGGAGATCTATTCGTTGTAATATTCTTTTGTGGTCTATTTGCCGAGATCCAATGAATTGTGGATTTATGATCAAGTTTATCTATGAACAATATTTGGTTCTTCTCTGAATTCTTATATGCATGATTTGATATCTTTGCAAGTCTCTTCGAATTATCAGTTTAGTTTGGCCTACTAGATTGATCTTTCTTGCAATGGGAGAAGTGCTTAGCTTTGGGTTCAATCTTGCGGTGTCCTTTGCTAGTGATAGTAGGGGCAGCAAGGCACGTATTGTACTGTTGTCATCGAGGATAAAAAGATGGGGTTTATATCGTATTGCTTGAGTTTATCCCTCTACATCATGTCATCTTGCCTAATGTGTTTCTCTATTCTTATGAACTTAATATTCTAGATGCATGCTGGATAGCGGTCGTTGTGTGGAGTAATAGTAGTAGATGCAGAATCGTTTTGTTCTACTTGACACGGACGTGATGCCTATGTTCATGATCATGCCTAGATATTCTCATAACTATGCACTTTTCTATAAATTTCTTGGTAGTAATTTTTTCACCCGCCGTAATACATGCTAACATGAGAGAAGCCACTAGTGAAACCTGTGGCCCCCGGGTCTCTTTCTTATCATATTGCATCTCTTTTATTATCGCATCTCGTTTACTATTTTGCAATCTTTACTTTTCAATCTATACAACAAAAATACCAAAAAATATTTATCTTATTATCTTTATCAGATCACAATTTTGCAAGTGGTCGTGAAGGGATTGACAACCCCTTTATCGCGTTGGTTGCAAGGTTCTTGATTGTTTGTGCAGGTACTAGGCTGTCGGTGTACTAGAGTAGGGGTACCCTAGTATCCTGAACTTGTGCACGGGCAGTCGCAGCATCCCGCGGCAAAGCTTGCCGGGTGACCGCCAAGGTCCTCCGGGGTTCCTTTGGAGCCATTCAAGAACAAAGTGTCCAAGCCAAGAAGACAAGACCCCGGCAAGAGGAGCTTGCCGGGAAGGCTAACAAAAGCATCCCAAGACCCCGGCAAGAGGAGCTTGCCGGGAAGGCCACCCAAGGCATTTCAAGGAACTTGCCGCGGCGCACCATGCGTCACGGCAAGGCCCGGTGAGCGACAAGCTCCCGGATGCGACAAGACAACGACAGCGGCAAGGCACTTGCCATGGCAAGCCACCTCTCTGGGCCCGCGCTCCAGCACACCCACCAACGTGTCGCCCTGGGGCCCTTCCAGGCATACGTGGCGGGAGGCTGTGCAGCTAGCGGCATGCGGTGGCAAGCGGCGCTGACAAGATCGCCATCGTGGCGAACAGTGGCGTCCCTGGCGGTCCCTTTTTGCACTGTCCAGGTGACACAGACGGGCATTTACTGCCCTTGTCCCCTGCCGTCAGGGTTAGGTATGATACACTGTAGCAGGTAGCTATACCTACCGCAGCACCTTTCCATTTTTACCCTTTGCCTCCGTTGCCACCTGTCAGTGACCCCTTGAGCATATAAAAGGAGGCCCGTGTGCAACGTAGAGGGGGGTCCGAAAGACACTCACGCTCGGTCTCGTTAGCTGCGGAAGTGTACTGTAGCACTCCGCGCTCCCGAGCAAGAAATCAATACAAACCACAAAGCAGGAGTAGGGTTTTACGCATCCGTGCGGCCCGAACCTGGGTAAATCGCTCGCGTGTATCGCCTCGATTTGCTCTTTGCACGATATCTGCCCCCGCCGAACCGAAAGGGACCCGGTCCGCCAGTCCCATAGGTGCCCATGGATCAGTACCCCGGCATCTTTGGCGCGCCAGGTAGGGGGCGTCGAAGTTGTGTAAACCAGATCCGGCATTCTTGCGAGCTAGATCTTCATCATCTTCATCAACATGCCACCGAAGAAGAAGGTTTCGGAGGCGGCTGCTCCGTCCGCGCCGAACCCACCATCGCCGGAGCAAACGGCTGATGGGGCAGGCGCCGGCGGAAGAACGCGCATCGACGAGGGAGCTCATGGTGCTGCCAGGTCCAAGGACAAGGTTGCGCTGCCCATCGGCGGCGTAGCCGGCTCCCACAACAACCGGGCGCACTCCAAGACCTCCGCGTCAGTACACGCACCGCGCCCGTCTCAGGAGGCACGGGACCGGCAGCGTCATGGTACTCACGGTACCATGCGTTTGCTAGACCAAGATTGAGCTGGTGGATCTCGGAGCGCTCAAGACCACCATGCACGCCAACATGCTGGCGCGAGCGAGACACGGTCGCCTGGACGGGATACTGCTCCTTCTAACGTGGTTAGAAGTCCGAGCGTATCCCGCTCCTCGCACCGTTCGCCACCACCACCCGCCACTGCAACAGAAGCTTTGGCGCGAGCTCAACTGCTCCTAGACTACCCTCCAACGGAGGACAAGATCGACGACTGGAGGGCTACCATTCAGAGTCTCATCGGCTTCGCCGACGGCGACCCTCAGCGGCAGCCGAGCACGTCGCAGCCGCAGCCAGTCAGCCAGGCACGAGCCAGTGGCGACAAGACCGGTGGGGGTGCAACCTCTGTGCACTCCCCGCCCCGAAGGCCAAGATCGCCGACTCGCCGGATCCACCTTGACAGCGACTCCACCGTGTCATCAGATCCGCGAGCTCGTCGCGATCAGCGCCAAGTTCTTCAAGAACGACAACAAGAGGACGCTCGTACTCGTATCGAGCGCCGAAGAGAAGCGCGACGTCAATCAGACCAGTGCGCTGGGCCCTCTGTCGACATGCATGCGCCAGGGGAACCAGGCGACTTGCCGTACGCGGTAGGTTGCCCGACGTTCACCCGTGAGCTGCGGCAAGTCTAGTGGCCCAGCACGAAGAATTTCAAACTAGATGTACTAGAGAAGTACGACGGCAAGACGCATCCGTCGGAGTTCCTCAGCATCTACACCATCGCGGTGCAGGCTGCCGGGGGGCGGGACGACAAGATCCTTGCCAACTACTTCCCGCTGGTGCTCAAGCCCAACGTCAGGTCCTGGCTCATGCACTTGCCGGACAACTCCATATCCTCCTGGGCAGACCTATGCCATCAGTTTGTCGGCGCCTTTACAGGCGGCCACAAACCTCATGGCCAAGAAAGCGACCTTCATCTGCTCGCCCAGAAGGAAGGAGAACCCCTGCGCAAGTACATTCAGAGGTTCAGCCGTGTACAGTACAACATCCCAGACGTCCACCCCGCCGCGGTCATCAGCGCGTTCCATCAGAACGTGCGTAACCGCAGGATGCGGGAGGAGATGGCGATGTGCAGGATCAGAGACGTCAGTGAGCTGTATGCCCTGGCCGACAAGTGTGCATGCGCTGAGGAAGGGAGGAAACTCCCCGGAGAGAAGACCGGAGCAGAAGGATCTGACAGTGAGGATGCTGCCCCGGCAAAGAAAAACCGGCGGCGGAACAGGAAGAAGAAAGGCAAAGAGGTGCTAGTTGTTGAGCAGTCTGGCAACGAAGGTGGAGCCAACAAAGCCAAGGTTGGTAGCTCCGGCAAGGAGATTGCCGTGTGCGCCAACTGCCAGGCTGTGGCGGTCGCCGACAAGCAGGACGGCTCCGACAAGCAGTACAGCAAGATTCACCGCACCAAGGGCCATGACCTCCAGAGCTGCAAAAAGGTCGAGCAGCTTGTCCAGCAGCAAAAAGCTGAGTACGAGCGACGCGACAAGGAGAGGGCCCAAGGAGGTGCTGGAGAATCTGGCAAGAAGCGCGCCGGCCGGGGAGGACGCCGCAGCAAGGCCAAGCAGCGGCAAGGAGACAGACCTCCCCGCGGCCGCGACAATGATGAAGACGAAGACGACGACGAAGACATGGATGATGTCGAGACCAGTGAGCAGGAGTTCCAGAAAGCCATAGAGGTCTTGTGCGTTGACGGTGGTGCTTCTTTGCATACTTCGCACCGCCAACTCAAACAGTGGGTGCGGGAAGTCAATGCAGCAGAACCACCTATCGAATCGCGCAAGCTTCTGAAATGGTCCAGCACGCCTATCATCTTTGACATTGAGGACCACCCTGATCGCACAACTGCGGTCGGGTGCTTGCCGATGTTGGTTTCACCAACCATCCGCAACCTCAAGGTCACTAAGATGCTAGTTGACGGCGGGGCCGGCTTGAACCTGATCTCCTCCGCTGTACTCCAAAAACTCCAGATCCCTGACAGCGAGCTCGAAGAGACCGGCACATTCCAAGGAATCAACCCGGGAAGGAGCAAGCCGAAGGGGAAAGTCACGTTGCCGGTAACATTTGGCAGCGAGCTAAACTTCAGGACTGAGAGGGTCACATTTGACGTTGCCGATATTCCATTGCCTTACAATGGGATACTTGGCCGTCCAGCACTCGCTAAGTTCATGGTAGCCTCTCATTACGCATATAACATGCTGAAGATGCCAGGCCCGATAAGCGTCATCTCTGTCCCCGGCGACAAGAAGGATGCTCTTATCTGCGCCGACAAGATCTACCGGGAAGCAGCTGCCGCAGCAGAACGCGAGTCACTTGCCGCTGAAGCTCCCGGGGGGGAGAAGACCAAGTCCGGCAAGAGTTCTGATGCCCACTCCGGCAAGCGCACCTCTTCAGAGTGCTGCGCTGCCGTCGAGGACGCACCATCGAGCTCCACCGGCAAGTGTAAGAAGACGATGGCAGCTCCGCCAGAGACGAAAAAGGTGTCCGCCAAGGAGGACGGCACTGGTGGTACCTTCACCATCAGTGCCACTCTCGACCCTAAATAGGAAAGCGCGCTCGTTGCTTTCCTGTGGGCGAATGTCGACGTGTTTGCGTGGCAACCGTCTGACATCCCCGGTGTTCCCAGGAAAGTGATTGAGCACCACCTTGCCGTTTGTCCTCATGCGCGGCCCGTCAAGCAGAAGGTCAGGAAGCAGGCAGTGGAGCGCCAAGAATTCATTGCAGAAGAGATCAAGAAGTTGGAAGCAGCAGGCCTTGTCAGAGGAGTGCTCCATCCCACGTGGTTGGCCAATCCTATAGTCGTGCGCAAGGCAAACGGGAAATGGAGACTTTGTATCGATTTTACTGATGTTAACAAAGCTTGTCCCAAAGACCCATTTCCTTTGCCGCGCATTGACCAGATTGTTGACTCCACAGCCGGATGTGATTTGCTTTCATTTCTTGATGCATACTCAGGATATCATCAGATCTTCATGGCAGAAGAGGATGAGGAGAAGACCGCATTTATTACTCCATGTGGCACGTACTGTTTCATACGGATGCCTTTCGGATTAAAAAATGCTGGTTCAACATTTGCAAGAGTAGTCCATGTTGCTCTTGAGCCACAAATACACAGAAATGTGGAGGCCTACATGGATGACATAGTGGTCAAGAGCAAGGACAGAGCAACTTTGGTCCAAGATTTAGACGAGACCTTTGCAAATCTGCGCAAGATCAGACTCAAGCTCAACCCCGAGAAGTGTGTGTTTGGAGTCCCCTCCGGCAAGCTTCTCGGGTTCTTCGTGTCTCAGCGGGGAATTGAAGCCAATCCCGACAAGATCAAGGCCATTGAGCAGATTGAAGCACCAAAGCGCGTCAAGGATGTACAAAGACTTGCCGGTTGCGTGGCTGCTCTCAGCAGGTTTATCTCTAGGTCTGCTGAGCGCGCCCTGCCATTTTTCAAATTATTGGAAAAGGCAGGTCCAATGAGATGGACTCCGGAAGCGGAGGCTGCGCTGCAAGACTTGAAGAGATACCTGTCCTCCCCTCCAATACTTGTCGCACCTAAGCCACAAGAGAAGTTGCTGCTGTACATGGCGGCAACCAATCAAGTGGTTAGTGCTGCATTAGTAGCAGAGAGGGAGGCAGATGATGAGCCAGCAACCACGGCAAGCGCATCCAGCGACACGCAGGGGGCTTCCCCGGCAAGCTATGGTCCCGACAAAGATGGATCTGCGCAGATGCGTGAGGAGATACAGAAGAAAATGGTGCAGCGCCCAGTTTACTTTGTCAGTTCCCTTCTGCAGGGGGCTAGGTCAAGGTACTCTGGCGTGCAGAAGTTGCTTTTCGGCCTTCTCATGGCCTCGAGAAAGCTGTGCCATTATTTCCAAGCACATGAGATCACAGTTGTCACTCGCTTTCCGCTGAAGAGGATACTGCAGAATCCAGAAGCGACAGGCAGGATTGTTGAGTGGGCACTGGAACTGTCAAGCTTTGGCCTCAAGTTTGAAAGTACTTCAACTATCCAGAGCAGAGCATTGGCAGAATTTATAGCAGAATGGACGCCAACACTAGATGAAAAGATTCCAGAAACGAGCATCCCCGACAAGGGAGTAAGCAAAGAGTGGCTGATGTACTTTGATGGTGCCTTTTCGCTGCAAGGCGCCGGCGCTGGTGTGCTGCTTGTCGCACCCACCGGAGAGCACCTCAAGTACGTAGTCCAGATGCACTTTCCCAAGGAGCAAGCAACAAACAATACTACAGAGTATGAAGGCTTGCTTGCCGGTCTCCGGATCGCGGCAGACCTTGGGATCAAAAAGCTCATTGTCAGGGGAGACTCACAACTTGTTGTCCGCCAAGTAAACAAGAATTATCAGAGTCCGTTGATGGAAGCTTACGTCGACAAAGTGAGAAAGCTAGAAGAGCACTTTGACGGCCTACAAATGGAACATGTTCCAAGAGCTCAGAACGCCATTGCCGATGGCCTGTCAAAGTGCGCGGCACTTAAGTTACCTGTGGAACCAGGGATCTTTGTGCTCAAGCTGACTCAACCGTCCGTAACGCCATCAACTGGACAGAGCAAAAAGAGGAGGTTGATTTCTGGTGACTATTTGCCGGCGGAGCTTCCCGAAGCCGCCGCCAAGAAGGTCCCCAAGATCAACGCCAAAAGCGCTGAGGAGCAGTCTGCTCCGGCAAGCCCTAGGGTTTGTTCCTTTGAAGCAGAAGCTCCCGACAAGTTTTGCTCCGGCAGAGCCGCAAGTTCTCGCCGTAGAAGCGGATGTTCCCGCAGCAGTCCCCAAGATCAACACCAAGAGCGCTGAGGAGCAGTCTGCTCCGGCAAACCCCAGGGTTTGTTCCGTTGAAGCAGAAGCTCCCGGCAAGATTTGCTCCGGCAAGCTTGCCGGGGAACGTCAAGCTCCGGCAGGACCGCAGGTTCTTGCCGTAGAAGCGGATATTCCCACAGCGGCAGATTTGCCTTTAGTCCTTGTTGTCGAGCCACAAGCTCCAGCATGGGCGCAGCAGATTGTCCGTTTCCTTCAGACAGGAGAACTTCCCGAAGAGCAAGAAGAAGCGGAAAGAGTAGCCCGGCAGTCAAGTATGTACCAGTTTGTCGACAAGACACTGTACAGAAGAAGACTCAACGGAGTGAAATTGAAGTGTATTCACCGGGAAGACGGACAAACGCTGTTGGTAGAGATACATGGAGGCATATGTGGTCACCACATTGGCGCAAGAGCACTTGTCGGCAAAGCATTCCGGCAAGGTTTCTTCTGGCCAACAGCCCTCCAGAATGCAGCTGCACAAGTAACCAAGTGTGAAGCATGCCAGTTCCATTCCAAGCAGATACACCAACCAGCTCAAGCTCTCCAGACGATCCCTTTATCCTGGCCATTTTCGGTCTGGGGGCTCGACATCCTCGGCCCCTTTCCCCGAGCTGTCGGGGGCTTTGAGTACTTGTACGTTGCAATCAACAAGTTCACAAAGTGGCCGGAAGTGGAACCAGTGAGGAAGGTGACAGCACAGTCAGCAGTCAAGTTCTTCAGGTCGATTGTTTGCCGCTTCGGGATCCCTAACAGGATAATCACCGACAACGGTACACAATTCACGAGCCGCACCTTCATGCAGTACGTCCAAGATCTTGGCGCCAAGGTCTGCTTCGCTTCTGTTGCTCACCCGAGAAGCAACGGTCAAGCGGAGAGGGAAAATGCTGAAGTGCTGCGCGGGCTCAAGACCAGAACTTTCGACAGGCTGCACAAGTGCGGAAGAAACTGGATCGAGGAGCTGCCGGTGGTTCTTTGGTCGATCAGAACGACGCCAAATCGAGCCACTGGCCAGACACCTTTCGCTCTAGTCTATGGAGCAGAGGCAGTTATCCCCACGGAACTTGTATACGGGTCACCTCGAGTGCTCGCTTATGATGAGCTTGAGCAAGAGCAGCTGCGACAAGGTGACGCGTTGCTCCTTAAGGAAGACCGTCTTCAGGCTGCTGTGCGAGCTGCTCGCTACCAGCAAGCTTTGCGCCGCTACCATAGCCGCAAAGTTAACGCCAGAAGTCTCGAGGAAGGCGACCTTGTTCTTCGGCGAGTTCAGTCCGCCAAGAACTCCAACAAGTTGACGCCGAAGTGGGAAGGCCCTTACCGGGTGAAACGAGTCACTAGGCCTGGCGCTGTCCGCCTTGAGACCGAAGATGGCATTCCGGTGAGCAACTCCTGGAACATTGAGCATCTTCGTAAGTTTTACCTGCAAGGCACGGTTGTCGGAACCTGCTCCGGCAACCACCTTTTGTACAAGTCTTGCCGCTGTTGCATGTAATCCTTTGTACAAAGCTGGGTGCAGACCCCGTGCATAAGTAAAGCTCATGTGCTCCGCACATTTTGTCGATTTCATGCTTCTTATTTTTTGGCATATATGATCTGACACTTTGTGCAGCACCTAAACCCCGGTAAGCAACAACGAGCCATAAGGCTCCATATCTTTATTTTCTCTTCTTTCTTTTCTCTCAAGGAAAGAAAGGTTCCCTCGCCCACAAGTTTGCCGGGGAGGAAAGGAGAAGACGATGGTATGGACCAGGCGCCTTTCAAGAAAGTTTCGCCTTGCCGGGAAGCAAACAATAGAAAAGCTAAGTTGCCAAAGTTTGAGGCGCCGTTCAAGAAAGTTTCGCCTTGCCGGGAAGCAAACAACAGAAAAGCTAAGTTGCCAAAGTTTGAGCAATCAGATTTTTAAAATTTTTAAGTTATCTCCCTTGAACGACCGCACTTTGTATGGAAAACCTGTGCGCGGAGGAACCAACTCGTAGCTAGTTGCGCCCTTACTTTGTTTCGAGTCCGCTCAACAACTTAAGTGAGCTGCTAGCGCCCTTACTTTGTTTCGAGTCCGCTCAACAACTTAAGTGAGCCGCTAGCGCCCTTACTTTGTTTTGAGTCCGCTCAGCAACTTAAGTGAGCTGCAACTAGTTGCGACAAGGTTTCTTGTCGGTAGCGGCACCGCCAGCAGGCTGCTGACGTCCCGCACTCAGCGCTCGCGGCTCAGGTGCCTGCACCGACAAGTTCCCTAAAAGCGTAGGGCAAAAACATACAAAGGAAGGGATCAAGTAAAGGGAATAACATTGCAATCATTACCCAGAATAAAATTTATATTACAAAGATAGCTTGTCGCAGCTCTAACAAATTGTTTTCATAACATAATAAACAGCGACAAGGAAATAAGAAATGGGCGGCCTAATCTACGCGATCGCCTTCGACCCTCTTGATCCCGCTCACTTTGTCCACAATGGGTGCGACAAGGGCCTTGACCTCCTCTAGATCAGCATCCGGCGGCAAGGTCCTGAGGACGTTGGTGAGGCGGAGGCCCGGATTGCGGAAGGCCACCTTCATCAACACTTTCTAAAGAGCTCCCGTGCAGATCTTGCGTGACTCGTCAGCCAGCTGCTTCGGGATCCTCTCCCGGAGCCGCTGGAGGGCCGTCGCCACGCCCTTGAAGAACAAGACGAGCTTGGCGCTGGGTTGGAGGTTCTCGTCGGAGGGATACCCGAGATCCTCCATCCCCAGCTGCGCCAGCTCCTTGTCGATATCTGTGGCGGCATTCACAAGACTCTCCGTCCAGTGCGTCACAGTCTCCCTGAAAGCGTTCTGGGCGGTGGCAGCACTCTCCAGCAGCGCCTTGTCGGCCTTGATTTCCTCCTTCAAGGCCGCCTCCCGCTTCGTGGCGCTGTCCAGAGTCTTGGTCAAAGTGGTTAGCTTCAACTCAAGATCCACGTTGGAGACCTTGGCGGCGCTGAGCTCTTTGCCCTTCTCGGCAAGATCGGCTTCTAGCCGCGCCACCTTCGTCTCCAACTCCTTCTTGGCGGCCTCGGCGACGGCGGCAGCGTCCTCTGCCTGCTTGAGGGCTCCGCCAAGTTTCTCCTCGCGCGCGGCAAGCTCCTCCTCGTGGGCGTCGAGATTGACCTTCCGCTGCGCCAGCTCGCCCTCCTCCGCGGCTAGCTTCACAGCGGCAAGTCGCTGCCGCTCTTCGACTTCGGCCTTCTTGAGGAGGAAGGCCTTCTGCGCTTCAGCGAGCTGCTCCCGCTCCTCCGCCAGGGATCGGAGGGCTTCCCGGTGGAAACCCCCGAGCTCTTCCACGCGCTTCTCAATGCCTGCTCCCGCCTTCGCGACAAGCACCTCGCGGGACTCCAGCTTGGCTTGCCGCGCGCGGTAGAGCGACATCAGCTTCCGCAGCAGCCGTTCTTCTTCGGGCTCGTTGCTGCTGCTTCTTGGCGCGTCAACCACCGTCAACCCCGCGGAAGCAAGCACTTCTCCGTCGAAGATCTCCCCCTCGACCGGCGCCCTGGAGCTTGATGCCCAGGGGAGGTTGATGAAGACGCCTTCGCCGGCCTTCAAGTAGACGCCCGGCTGGGGCTCCTCGGAGCTTGGCGCTGCGGCTTCGGCGGACGGGTCGGTGGTCGGTGTAGCGCCTGGCGCTCCTGCGGCCTCAGGGCCGTCAGTGCGATCACCAGACCCTTCGCCGGTTGCTGCGGCGGCAGCCTTGGCGGCCTCTGCGCCAGCGGCATCACCAGCGCCGGCTATGTCTTTGGCGGCGACCTCGATCTCCATCCACTCCGCAGCAGATGGGTCTGACAGCCGGCAAGGGGAGAAGAGTCAAGCAAAATCCAGCAAAAACCAAAGAAGATCGAAAGAAGAAGAACCCAAGGGAAGTTTTGAAGCAAGAGGAGTACCTGCACCAGGTTCTGCAGTAGTGGTCTCCGCCGTCGGGGGGCCGCTGGTGCTGTTCCTTGCCGGAGAACCCTCCCTTGCCGGAGACTTCTCCCTTACCGGGAAGCCCTCCCTTGCTGGAGAATTCTCCCTTGTCGGGGGATTCTCCCTTGGCTCCTGGTGGGGCTGCTCGGCTCCTACACAAGTCAACAAGCAGATATCGGCAAAGACAAGTACCCATGCGCGCCTCGCAGCGGAAAGCAAATCATACACTTACGCTGGGGGCTGCCCTGGAGAAAAGTCGTCGGGTCCGGCAAGGTTGTCTCGGGCGCGCCACCTGCTGTCGCAGTAGGCTCGTCCTCGATGACGATCACCGAGACCTTGGCTCTCTTTGCCGCTCTCTGGGCCAGAGTCCTAAAGAGGAACAAGTTCAGAGAAAGGCAAGTCAGATACAAGAAAAACAGCAAGAATTGAAGAACTACAAGTACAGCAAGAGAAGCTTACTCTTCTTCTTCTTCCTCGTCGGAGCTGAACACAGAGAAGTCGAAGTCCGGCGCGCGCCCGGCGCGAGGAGGTGGAGGGGTAGCTTCCCTTGGCCGCTTGGCGGGAGCAGTGGCGGTGGCCTGAGATGATCCCGCTCCGGCTGTTGGCGCGGCGTGAGCAGCGGCAGGAACTGAAGCGGTGGTCCAGCTAGACTCCGCTCCAGTTGCCGTCGCAGCATGAGGCGCTCCCGCGACAACGGTGTTTGCCGCGGTAGAGCGTGTCACGCGGCGTGGCGACTGTTGACCCGCTTGCCGCTCCGCCACGTCACCGGCCTTGCGGAGACGCCTTCTTGGTGGGGATGGAGGCTCTGCTTGTGGTGGGCTGTCTGAAGACGAGGTGGAAGAGGAGTTGATTTCCAACGAGCCGCTCGTGTCCTTGGCGGGCTCGCTCGGCTCGGCGTCACGCCCGGCAAGCTCCTTCTTGCCGGCAGGCTCCCCTCGCTCGGCACGGCTTGCCGCTTCTGCTGCATCTGCCTCCTCCACAGTGAATCCGAACTCGCCCGTGGCTGTGGCTGCCGCCGCCTCTTCCAGCCTAGTGGCGATGAGTGCCATCTCCACATCGATGGTGTCGCGGGTGAGGCTGTCCTTCTCGTCGGAGCGGATCGGCACTTCCACCAAGTCGTCAAAGAACTGCTGCACGACGTCGTCTGCAGGCTCCTGCCAAGTTGGCACAATTCCATGCGAGTCGCACTCCGGCATCATTGCGCGAATGCGGTCGAGCGAGGAATTGTTGCACAGCGGAACGACGCCCCCCGGCAACCTGAAAACCTCGGGATGTTGGGGGTCATACTTGAAGAGCTCCTGAAGCATCGCGTTGAGCTCTAGGACTGTGAAGTTTTACTTGAGGCCTGGCCGCAGCCTCATGATGTCTGCCGCGTTCTTGAACTCCCAAGTGGGCCTCCCCCGTTCCTGCAGGGGGGCGATGCGGCGGCGAAGGAAGTCTGCGCCAACAGCGCCAACAGTAAGCCCGGCAAGCCTGAGGCGCAGGATCCTGGTGACGGCAATCTTCAGCCTGTCATCTTCCGGGGCCACGTCGCTCCAATCGCTGCCGCGTGCTACCGGGGTTCGGCGCCGGGTAGTGAATGGCTGCGGGCTCTCCCCGTCAATCCAGCACCAATTTGCCCTCCACTCCTCCCACTTGCCGCGGAATTCTCCCTCCAGATACGTTTCCTTCTTGCCGGCCCTTGAGATCCAGGCGGTTCCGCCGGATAGAGGCTCTCCTCTCTCTACTCGGGGTATGAAGAAGTGGCGAAAGAGGGCTACGTTCGGAAGGACTCCGACAAAGTTTTCGCAGAGATGTGCGAAAACTGCCATGGTCAGGACGGCATTGGGGGTGAAGTCAAGGAGGTGGAATCCGTAGGTATTCATGATGTCGCAGAAGAACTCAGAGAAAGGCGGGCAGAGCCCGCAGTAGAAGAACAGAGCAAAGAAAGGGTATCCATTTGGGGCCTTCTTCCAAGCGGCGGCGGGGAGTACCTTCGTGCGCGGATGCGCTCGCGTCTCCGCCGACCATAAAAGGTAGTAGTTCTCCCTCAGCTCCTTCGCGCCAAGCTTGGGGGGAAGACGACCCGCTCCTTCCGCAGCGCCGCGAGCCGCTGCGCCTCGGTCGACTTCACGGCCTTCCCCTTGCGGCTTTTGGAGCCATGGTGGAAGCAGTGGAGGAGGTCGACGGCGTTGGTGGTGCTGGTGGCGATGTGGGGGCGGAGCGCTGCTCTCTCTCTCTCTCAGCTTTGGGAAGGCGAGGGAGCGGCGGAGATTTCTGAGATTGGAACGGCAACGGGCGAGTGGGCGAACTGCCCATGTTTCTCCTGCTTATAAAGGGGGGGGGGCGGACGTTCCGCATTTCCGAATAAAGAAACCACCCACGACCTCTCCCACGACGCCGCATTCAACGCGTGCCGTTCGGGGAGGGCGCGGTGGATACGGAGTGAGATACGGCGTAACCTAGGCCGCGCGTGCCCGTGCCCTGTTTTGGGCCTGGCCCAACAGCGCTCGGCACCGTGTATGGCCCAGGCCTGGGGGCTCCTGTCGGTGTACTAGAGTAGGGGTACCCTAGTATCCCGAACTTGTGCACGGGCAGTCGCAGCATCCCGCGGCAAGGCTTGCCGGGTGACCGCCAAGGTCCTCCGGGGTTCCTTTGGAGCCATTCAAGAACAAAGTGTCCAAGCCAAGAAGACAAGACCCCGGCAAGAGGAGCTTGCCGGGAAGGCTAACAAAAGCATCCCAAGACCCCGGCAAGAGGAGCTTGCCGGGAAGGCCACCCAAGGCATTTCAAGGAACTTGCCGCGGCGCACCACGCGTCACGGCAAGGCCCGGTGAGCGACAAGCTCCCGGACGCGACAAGACAACGACAGCGGCAAGGCACTTGCCGCGGCAAGCCACCTCTCTGGGCCCGCGCTCCAGCACACCCACCAACGTGTCGCCCTGGGGCCCTTCCAGGCATACGTGGCGGGAGGCTGTGCAGCTAGCGGCATGCGGTGGCAAGCGGCACTGACAAGATCGCCATCGTGGCGAACGGTGGCGTCCCTGGCGGTCCCTTTTTGCACTGTCCAGGCGACACAGACAGGCATTTACTGCCCTTGTCCCCTGCCGTCAGGGTTAGGTATGATACACTGTAGCAGGTAGCTGTACCTACCGCAGCACCTTTCCATTTTTACCCTTTGCCTCCATTGCCACCTGTCGGTGACCCCTTGAGCATATAAAAGGAGGCCCGTGTGCAACGTAGAGGGGGTCCGAAAGACACTCAAACTCGGTCTCGTTAGCTGCGGAAGTGTACTGTAGCACTCCGCGCTCCCGAGCAAGAAATCAATACAAACCACAAAGCAGGAGTAGGGTTTTACGCATCCGTGCGGCCCGAACCTGGGTAAATCGCTCGCGTGTATCGCCTCGATTTGCTCTTTGCACGATATCCGCCCCTGCCGAACCGAAAGGGACCCGGTCCGCCGGTCCCATAGGTGCCCGTGGATCAGTACCCCGGCATAGGAGACTTGCGTGTAATCTCCTACTGGATTGATACCTTGGTTCTCAAAAACTGAGGGAAATACTTACGCTACTTTGCTGCATCACCCTTTCCTCTTCAAGGGAAAACCAACGCATGCTCAAGAGGTAGTAGCAGCCTAGGGCGCGCCCAAGTAGGAGGAATGCTACTTGGGCCCCTAGTCCAATTCGGCCCCCCTTACCATATTTGGACAAGGGGGAAAGGAAGGAGGGGGGAAGGAAGTAGGAGTCCTACTCAATACTTTCCTTTTTCTCCTCTCCTTTTCATTTCTCCCCATGTGGCTGTCCCTATAGGGGGCGCACCAGCCCCTTGTGGGCTGGTGTGTTCCCTTACTTGGCCCATTAAGCCCATATCTTTGCTAGGGGTTGCCCGGAACCCCCTCCAGTGACCCGGTATCACCCGGAACACTTCCGGTGTCCGAATTTAGCCTTCCAATATATGAATCTTTACTCTCGACCATTTAGAGACTCCTCGTCATGTCTGTGATCTCATATGGGACTCTGAACAAACTTCGATACATCAAATCACATAACTCATAATACAAATCGTCATCGAACGTTAAGCGTGCGGACCCTACGGGTTCGAGAACTATGTAGACATGAACGAGACACATCTCCGGTCAATAACTAATAGCGGAACATGGATGCTCATATTGGCTCCTAGATATTCTACGAAGATCTTTATCGGTCAAACCGCATAACAACATACGTTGTTCCCTTTGTCATCAGTATGTTACTTGCCCGAGATTCGATCGTCGGTATCATCATACCTAGTTCAATCTCATTACCAGCAAGTCTCTTTACTTGTTCTGCAATGCATCATCCCACAGCTAACTCATTAGTCACATTGCTTGCAAGGCTTATGGTGATGTGCATTACCGAGAGGGACCAGAGATACCTCTCCGATACACGGAGTGACAAATCCTAATCTCGATCTATGCCAACTCAACAAACACCATCGAAGACACCTGTAGAGCATCTTTATAATCACCCAGTTACGTTGTGACGTTTGATAGCACGCAAGGTGTTCCTTCGGTATTCGGGAGTTGCATAATCTCATAGTCAGAGGAACATGTATAAGTCATGATGAAAGCAACAGCAATAAAACTAAACGATCATTTATGCTAAGATAACGGATGGGTCATGTCCATCACATCATTCTCTAATGATGTGATCATGTTCATCAAATGACAACACATGTCTATGGTTAGGAAACTTAACCATCTTTGATTAACGAGCTAGTCAAGTAGAGGCATACTAGGGACACTCTGTTTGTCTATGTATTCACACATGTACTAAGTTTTCGGTTAATACAATTCTAGCATGAATAGTAAACATTTATCATGATATAAGGAAATATAAATAACAACTTTATTATTGCCTCTAGGGCATATTTCCTTCAGCTACCCCCATACTAAGGAAAATAAGATGCATAAAGGATAAACATCACATGCAATCAAAATATGTGACATGATATGGCCATCATCACCTTGTGCCTTTGATCTCCATCTCCAAAGCACCGTCATGATCTCCATCGTCACCGGCTTGACACCTTGATCTCCAACATAGCGTCGTTGTCGTCTCGCCAACTATTGCTTCTATGACTATCGCTACCGCTTAGTGATAAAGTAAAGCAATTACGTGGCGATTGCATTTCATACAATAAAGGGACAACCATAAGGCTCCTGCGAGTTGCCGATAACTTTTACAGCAGATGATCATCTCATACAACAATTTATATCTCATCACGTCTTGACCATATCACATCACAACATGCCCTGCAAAAAGAAGTTAGACGTCCTCTACTTTGTTGTTGCAAGTTTTACGTGGCTGCTACGGGCTTCTAGCAAGAACCGTTCTTACCTGCGCATCAAAACCACAACCATTTTTCATCAAGTGTGTTGTTTTAACCTTCAACAAGGACTGACCGTAGTCAAACTCGATTCAACTAAAGTTGGAGAAACAGACACATGCCAGCCACCTATGTGCGAAGCACGTCGGTAGAACCAGTCTCATGAACGCGGTCATGTAATGTCGGTCCGGGCCACTTCATCCAACAATACCGCCGAATCAAAGTAAGACGTTGGTGGTAAGTAGTATGACTATGATCGCCCACAACTCTTTGTGTTCTATTCGTGCATATAACATCTATGCATAGACCTGGCTCAGATGCCATTGTTGGGGAATGTAGCATGCAATTTCAAAAAAATTCCTACAATCACACAATATCTATCTATGAGATGCATAGCAACGAAAGGGGAGAGTGTGTCTACGTACCCTCGTAGACCAAAAGCGGAAGCGTTTAGTAACGCGGTTGATGTAGTCAAACGTCTTCATGATCGAACCGATCCTAGCACCGAACGTACGACACCTTCGTGTTCAGCACACATTCAGCACGATGACGTCCCTCGATCTCTTGATCCAGTTGAGGACGAGGGAGAGTTCCGTTAGCACGACGGCATGGAGACGGTGATGATGAAGCTACCGGCGCAGGGCTTCGCCTAAGCACTATGACGATATGACTGAGGTGGTAAACTATGGAGGGGGGCACCGCACACGGCTAAGAGATGTTTGTTGTGATTTTGGGGTACCCCCCCCCCCCCGCCTCCGTATATAAAAGGGGGAGGAGAGGAGGCCGGCCATAGGGGGGCTCGCGCCATAGGGGAGTCCAACTAGGATTCCCAATCCTAGTTGGAGTCCCCTTCCTTTCCAAGAGAGGGAAAGAGGGAAGGAGGAGGAAGGGAGAAGGAAAGAAGGGGGCGACACCCCCTCCCTAGTCCAATTTGGAATGGCCATGGGAGGGTGCACGGCCTCCCTTGCGACCCTTCTCTCTTTTCCACTAAGTCCCATGAAGGCCCATTAACTTCCTGGGGGGTCCGGTAACCCCCGATACTCCGAAACTTCCCGAAACCATTCCGGTGTCCGAATGTAACCTTCCAATATATGATCTTTACCTCTCGATCATTTCGAGACTCCTCGTCATGTACGTGATCTCATCCGGAACTCCGAACAAACTTCGGTCATCAAATCACACAACTAATAATACAAATCATCATCGAACGTTAAGCGTGCGGACCCTATGGGTTCGAGAACTATGTAGACATGACAGAGACACATCTCCGGTCAATAACCAATAGCAGAACCTGGATGCTCATATTGGCTCCTACATATTCTACGAAGATCTTTATCGGTCAAACCACATAACAACATATGTTGTTCCCTTTGTCATCGGTATGTTACTTGCCCAAGATTCGATCATCAGTATCATCATACCTAGTTCAATCTCATTACCGGCAAGTCTCTTTACTCATTCCGTAATACATCATCATGTAACTAACTCATTAGTCACATTGCTTGCAAGGCTCATAGTGATGTGCATTACCGAGAGGGCCCAGAGATACCTCTCCGATACACGGAGTGACAAATCCTAATCTCGATCTATGCCAACTCAACAAACACCATCAGAGACACTTGTAGAGCATCTTTATAATCACCCAGTTACGTTGTGACGTTTGATAGCACACAAGGTGTTCCTCCGGTATTCGGAAGTTGCATAATCTCATAGTCAGAGGAACATGTATAAGTCATGAAGAAAGCAATAGCAATAAAACTAAACGATCATTATGATAAGCTAACGGATGGGTCTTGTCCATCACATCATTCTCTAATGATGTGATCCCGTTCATCAAATGACAACACATGTCTATGGTCAGGAAACTTAACCATCTTTGATTAATGAGCTAGTCTAGTAGAGGCATACTAGGGACACTCTGTTTGTCTATGTATTCACACATGTACTAAGTTTCTGGTTAATACAATTCTAGCATGAATAATAAACATTTATCATGATATAAGGAAATGTAAATAACAACTTTATTATTGCCTCTAGGGCATATTTCCTTCACGAGGAAGAAGAAGATATCCTTAGACCTTACTATGATCGTCTCACCCCCACGGATATTGATGCCTTTCGGATCATCGAAACGTTCGTGTGCAAAATAAATATCTCACTCGTGAAAATATTCTGTTGCAAAAGCACATCATCGCCCTCCGGAGTGTAATCCGTAGATTGGAGAATCTCTTGATCATGAAGGACAAGATCGCTACCACTTTATCACCACCACCTCCTTCTTCATCACCAAAAGAAAATTGAGTATCAGGTATGGCACTCCCCTTGGCTTTTGCCAAGCTTGGGGAGGTGCCCCGGTATCGTATCACCTCTTTACTTTCATGTTCAACAAAAAAGAAAGGAAATAAATGAAAAAGATCATATGCTAATCTTATGGTAAGTAATGACATCACATAAGGAAAAGTATTAGTAGAAAATTTTATTGGAGATTGACAAACATAGCATTGGTTAATGATGCAATTCATGAAAGAATTAATAAGGGAAGAGAAGATTCACATGCAAATACACTATATTGGAAATCTTTTGTGATTGTGAGCCCCCATCAAAATATTATATGCCAAAACTGTTCACGTCGGACAAGGAAGACAATGAAATGATTTATGTTTGTTCATATTCACATAGAAGTTATATTGTCATAGATCCTTCAACATGTGGTGCTTGCGCCCCATCTTTGCTAGCCAAAAACTCTGCACCAAGTAGAGATACTACTTGTGCATCCAAAAACCCTTAAACCCAAATCTTATTTTCAAGAGTCCACCATACCTACCTAAGGATTGAGTAATATCCTTCAAGTAAGTTGCCATCGGTGCAATAAGGCAATAAAAATTGCTTCTAAAAGTGTTAGATCATTTAGTGTAAGAGAAAATTGAGCGTTGTACGAACTTGTGATGGCGAAGAATAAAAGCGACAAAATGCATAACAAAGGTTGCTCTCAGAAGGGGCAATATAATGTGGCGTTCTTTTGCACTAAGGTATTGAGCATACAAACAAAAAGCGGATGGCAACCTCTGCTTCCCTCTGTGAAGGGCCTATCTTTTACTTTTATGTATTTACTTTCATGCAAGAGTCAAAGTTTTTCTCTCTATTCCTTTTTATTTTTCTCTTTTGGAAAGCATCATGTGGTGAGGAAAGATCTAGGCACATATATCCAGTTGGATACGGGTAGAATGAGTTATTATTGTTGACATCACCCTTGAGGTGAATACATTGGGAGGCGAAATTATAAGCCCCTATCTTTCTATGTGTTCGGTTGAAACGTTTTGCTCATGTGTATGCGGTGAGTGTTAGCAATCATAGAAGACTATATGATGGTTGAGTATGTGGACTTGCCTAAAGGCTCCGATACATGACTCTTCCTGAAAAGATGATGAATTGTACTTGCAAAGTTGACTGCGAACATAGTTTGTTGGTTTCCAATAGAGTTTATGCTTTATACTTCGATGTTGTGATGAATTGTTACTTATTCGTGAGAATTCTATGATAAAAGTTTTATTTTTAAGTTTGTGGCTATTATAATAATTTACATGATGCTTCTATGTCTGTATTTTGTTTTTATCGACACCTCTCTCTCTAAGCATGTGGACATGTTTTTCGATTACGGTTTTCGCTTGAGGACAAGAGAGGTCTAAGCTTGGGGGAGTTGATACGTCCATTTTGCATCATGTTTAACTACTGTTATTTATAATGTTTTTATGCATAATAATGCTTTTTGGAGTAATTCTAATGCCTTTCCTCTCATAATATGCAAGCTACACACAAAGAGCGAGAATTCCGCCAGCTGGAAATCTGGACCTGAAAAAGCTATGTCAGGCTACCTATTCTGCACAACTCCGAATGAGCTGAAACTTCACGAGGAATTTTTATGGAATAAATAAGAATTATTGGAGTGAATAACTACCAGAGGGACCCCACCAAGTGGGCACAACCCACCTGGGCGCGCCAGGGAGCCCAGGCGCGCCCTGGTGGGTTGTGACCTCCTCGGCCCACCTCTGGTGCCCATCTTCTGGTATATAAGTCATTTTGACATAGAAAAAATAAGGAGAGGACTTTCGGGACAGGGCGCCGCCTTCTCGAGGCGGAACTTGGGCAGGAGCACTTTTGCCCTCCGGCGGAGCGATTCCGCGGGGGAGACTTCCCTCACGGAGGGGGAAATCATCATCATGATCATCACCAACAACCCTCTCATGTTGGGGATGCCAATCTTCATCAATATCTTCACCATCACCATCTTCTCTCAAACCCTAGTTCATCTCTTGTGTTCAATCTTTGTACTGAAACCTCAGATTGGTACATATGGTGACTAGTAGTGTTGATTACATCTTGTAGTTGATCACTATATGGTTTATTTGGTGGAAGATTATATGTTCAGATCCATTATGCTATTTGATACCCCTCTGATCATGAACATGTTTATCACTTGTGAGTAGTTACTTTTGTTCTTGAGGTCACGGGAGAAATCATGTTGCAAGTAATCATGTGAACTTGAGATGTGTTTGATATTTTGATAATATGTATGTTGTGATTCCCTTAGTGGTGTCATCTGAACATCGACTACATGACACTTCATCATATTTGGGCCTAAGGGAATGCATTGTGGAGTAGTTATTAGATGATGGGTTGCTAGAGTGACAGAAGCTTAAACCCTAATTTATGTGCTACATCGTAAGGGGGCCGATTTGGATCCAAAAGTTTAATGCTATGGTTAGATTCCGTCTTAATACTTTTCTCATATTTGCGGATGCTTGTGAGGGGGTTCATCATAAGTAGGAGGTTTGTTCAAGTAAGAACAACACCTAAGCACCGATCCACCCATATATCAAATTATCAAAGTAGTGAACACAAATCAAGCTATTATGGTGAAAGAGACTAGATGAATTTCCCGTGTGCCCTCAAGAACATTTTGCTTATTATAAGAAACTGTTTTAGCCTGTCCTTTGCCACAAAAGGATTGGGCTATCTTGCTGCATATTATTTGCCGTTACCATTACGTGCTCGTTACAAATTATCCCACCACCAAATTATCGGTTACTTACAATTTCAGCGCTTGCAGACATTACCTTGCTGAAAACCACTTGCCATTTCCTTCCGCTCCTCGTTGGGTTTGACACTTATCGAAAGGACTACGGTTGATCCCCTATACTTGTGGGTCATCATGCACCCCTACTTGATAGTTCCTTGAATCAAAGGCATGATTGCAATGATGTTATTATAAATTCTATTAATGTCAATATGCTAATAATATGCAAAACCCCAAGCTTGGGGATGCTAGTTTTGCTATGTTCGCTACTTATTGCAATCATCATGATTGGGGTGATAATGCTTCTTATGATCTTGAAAATTTATTTAAGCCTCATGGTGAATATGTTTGCTATAATATTGAAAGTGGGTTTGGAAGAGTGTCAACTTTAGGAAATAATGACCCCACTACTTTGGAGATTGATAAGTCCTATGAAATTTTGGATAAAAGCGGGTTTGGAGAGGTCATGACTTTATTTGATGATAATCCCACTATTTTGGAAGAGTGTCAACTTTGCATGCATGTGGATCATGTTCAGAATGTTTTACATGATATTTATATTGTTGAATTTGATTATGATCCTACATGTAATTATTATGAGAGAGGAAAATGTGATTGTAGAAATTTTCATGTTACTAAATTACCTCTCGTTACGTTCAGATTGCTATTGTTTCTTCCTTATTTCTTGCATATGCTAGTTTTTGCTTGTCTTCATAATTTGTTTGCTTATAAAATGCCTATGCATAGGAAGTATGTTAGACTAAATCTTGTTTTTCACATGCTACATGATGCTCTCTTCATGTTTCAATTGCTATATTTTATGTGACCATCATTAAAATTATCAATGCCTGGCTAAAAGGCTTTAAAGAAAAGCGTTTGTTGGGAGACAACCTAATGTTTTTATTTTCTGTTTTTATGAGATTCGCATTATTACTTTTGTAGTAATTGTGTTTTGGTGTTTTAATTAGTGTTTGAGCCAAGCAAGACCTTTGGGATGGCTTACGATGATAGTTGATTTGATCTTGCTGAAAAATAGAAACTTCTGCGCCTAGTAAAATAATTTTCGTTTATCACATAAGCGTGATAAAATCCTGATTCTTTTTGCACAAGATTGATCTAAAAATTTACCAGGTTGTCCTAATTTTTCAGGATGTTTGGAGTTATAGAAGTATTCGAAGTTTCCAGATTGCTACAGGCTGTTTTGTTTTTGACAGATTCTGTTTTCTTTGTGCTGCTTGCTTATTTTGATGAATCCATGGGTAGTATCAGGGGGTATGAACCATGGCGAAGTTGGAATAAGTAGATATTACACCAATATAAATAAAGCATGAGTTCACAACAGTACCAAAAGGGGTGATTTATTTTCTTATACTAACGAATCTCATGAGTTTTCTGTTGAGTTTTGTGTTGTGAAGTTTTCAAGTTTTGGGAAAAGATTTGATGGACTATGGAATAAGGAGTGGCAAGATCTTAAGCTTGGGGATGCCCAAGGCACCCCAAGGTAATATTCAAGGACAACCGAGCATCTAATCTTGGGGATTCCCCAGATGGCATCCCCTCTTTCGTCTTCGTCTATTGGTAAATTTACTTGAGGCTATATTTTTATTCACCACATGATATGTATTTTGCTTGGAGCGTCTTGTATGATATGAGTCTTTGCTTTTTAGTTTGCCAGAATCATCTTTGTTATACACACTGATGTCTACTACACAACTTTATCCTTGTAGACGTTGTTGGGCCTCCAAGTGCAGAGTTTTGTAGGACAGCAGCAAATTTCCCTCAAGTGGATGACCTAAGGTTTATCAATCTGTGGGATGCATAGTATGAAGATGGTCTCTCTCAAACAATCCTGCAACCAAATAACAAAGAGTCTCTTGTGTCCCCAACACACCCAATACAATGGTATATTGTATAGGTGCACTAGTTCGACAAAGAGATGGTGATACAAGTGCAATATGGATGGTAGATATAGGTTTATATAATCTAAAAATATAAAAACATCAAGGTAACTAATGGTAAGAGTGAGCGAAAACGGTATTGCAATGCTTGGAAACAAGGCCTAGGGTTCATACTTTCACTAGTGCAAGTTCTCTAAAAATGATAACATAATTAGATCATATAAAAATCCCTCAACGTGCAACAAAGAGTCACTCCAAAGTCACTAATAGCGGAGAACAAACGAAGAGATTATTGTAGGGTATGAAACCACCTTAAAGTTATTCTTTCTGATTGATCTATTGGGCTATTCCTATAAGTGTCACAAACAGCCCTAGAGTTCGTACTAAAATAACACCTTAAGACACACATCAACCAAAACCCTAATGTCACCTAGATACTCCAATGTCACCACAAGTATCCGCGGGTTTGATTATATGATATGCATCACACAATCTCAGATTCATCTATTTAAACCAACACAAAGAACTTCAAAGAGTGCCCCAAAGTTTCTACCGGAGAGTCAAGACAAAATGTGTGCCAACCCCTATGCATAAGTTCACAAGGTCACAGAACCCACAAGTGATCACCAAAACATACATCAAGTAGATCACGTGAATATCCCATTGTCACCACAGATAAGCACATGTGAGACATACATCAAGTGTTCTCAAATCCTTAAAGACTCAATCCGATGAGATAACTTCAAAGGGAAAACTCAATCCATTAGAAGAAGGTAGAGGGGCAGAAACATTATAAGATCCAACTATAATAGCAAAGCTCACGGTACATCAAGATCGTGCCAAATCAAGAACACGAGAGAGAGAGAGAGATCAAACACATAGCTACTGATACATACCCTTAGCCCTGAGGGTGAACTACTCCCTCCTCGTCATGGAGAGCATCGGGATGATGAAGATGGCCACCAGTGATGATTTCCCCCTTCGGCAGGGTGCCTAAACAGCGTCCCGATTGGTTTTTGGTGGCTACAGAGGCTTGCGGCGGCGGAACTCCTGATATAGGTTCTGTTATGGAGGTTTGGGGATATATAAGAGGTGTTGGCGTCGAGAACAAGTCAGAGGGGGTCCACGAGTCAACCACAAGGTCGGAGGGCGTGCCCTAGGGGGTGGGGAGCCCTCCACCCATGTGGATGACTCGGGACTCTTCTGGCCCAACCCTGGTACTCTGTGGGCTTCTTTTGGTCCAAAAACAATTGTCGAAAAGTTTTAGCTCAATTGGACTCCGTTTGATATTCCTTTTTGCGGAACTCAAAAACAAGGAAAAAACAGAAACTGGCAATGGGCTCTAGGTTAATAGGTTAGTACAAAAATTCATATAAAATAGCATATAAAACATCCAAGATGGATAATATAATAGCATGGAACAATCAAAAATTATAGATACGTTGGAGACGTATCAAGCACCCCCAAGCTTAATTCCTGCTCGTCCTCGAGTAGGTAAATGATAAAAACAGTATTTTTGATGTGGAATGCTACCTAACATATTTATCCATGTAATTTTCTTCATTGTGGCAAGAATATTCAGATCCATAAGATTCAAAACAAAAGTTTAATATTGACATAAAAACAATAATACTTCAAGCATACTAATAAAGCAATCATGTCTTCTCAAAATAACATGGCCAAAGAAAGTTATCCCTACAAAATCATATAGACTGGCTATGCTCCATCTTCATCACACAAAATATTCAAATCATGCACAACCTCGATGACAAGCCAAGCAAATGTTTCATGCTTTTGATGTTCTCAAACTTTTTCAACTTTCACGCAATACATGAGCGTGAGCCATGGACATAGCACTAGGTGGGATAGAAGGTGGTTGTGGAGAAGACAAAAAAGAAGGAGATAGTCTCACATCAACTAGGTGTATCAATGGGCTATGGAGATGCCCATCAATAGATATCAATGTGAGTGAGTAGGGATTTCCATGCAATGGATGCACTAGAGCTATAAGTTTATGAAAGCTCAAAAATAAAACTAAGTGGGTGTGCATCCAACTTGCTTGCTCACGAAGACCTTGGGCAATTTGAGGAAGCCCATCATTGGAATATACAAGCCAAGTTCTATAATGAAAATTCCCACTAGTATATGAAAGTGACAACATAGGAGACTCTCTATCATGAAGATCATGGTGCTACTTTGAAGCACAAGTGTGGTAAAAGGATAGTAGCATTGCCCCTTCTCTCTTTTCTCTCATTTTTTTGTTTTTTTGGGCCTTCCCTTTTTTGGGCCTCTTTTTTACATTTTTATTTTATTTTTCGTCCGGAGTCTCATCCCGACTTGTGGGGGAATCATAGTCTCCATCATCCTTTCCTCACATGGGACAATGCTCTAATAATGAAAATCATCACACTTTCATTTACTTACAAGTCAAGAATTATAACTCGATACTTAGAACAAAATATGACTCTATATGAATGCCTCCGGCGGTGTACCAGGGTGTGCAATGAATCAAGAGTGACATGTATGAAATAATTATGAACGGTGGCTTTGCCACAAATACGATGTCAACTACATGATCATGCAAAGCAATATGACAATGATGGAACATGTCATAATAAACGGAACGGTGGAATGTTGCATGGCAATATATCTCGGAATGGCTATGGAAATGCCATAATAGGTAGGTATGGTGGCTATTTTGAGGAAGATATATGGTACGTGTATGGCACCGGCGAAAGTTGCGCGGTACTAGAGAGGCTAGCAATGGTGGAAGGGTGAGAGTGTGTATAATCCATGCACTCAACATTAGTCATGAACTCACATACTTATTGCAAAAATCTATTAGTCATCGAAACAAAGTACTACGCGCATGCTCCTATGGGGATAGATTGGTAGGAAAAGACCATCGCTCGTCCCCGACCGCCACTCATAAGGAAGGCAATCAATAAATAAATCATGCTCTGACTTCATCACATAACGGTTCACCATACGTGCATGCTACGGGAATCACAAACTTTAACACAAGTATTTCTACAATCCATAATTACTCACTAGCATGACTCTAGTATCACCATCTTCATATCTCAAAACAATCATAAGGAATCAAACTTGTCATAGTATTCAATGCACTTTATATGAAAGTTTTTATTATATCCCTCTTAGATGCCCATCATATTAGGACTAAATTCATAACCAAAGCAAATTACCATGTTGTTAGAGACTCTCAAAATGATATAAGTGAAGCATGAGAGTTCAACAATTTCTTCAAAATAAAACTCCCACCGTTCTCTAAAAAGATATAAGTGAAGCACTAGAGCAAATGACAAACTACTCCAAAAGATATAAGTGAAGATCAATGAGTAGTTGAATAATTATGTAACTATGTGAAGACTCCTTCTCATAAATAAAATTTCAGATCTTAAGTACTTTATTCAAACAAGAAGCAAAACAAAATAAGATGGTATTGCAAGGATAGCACATATCATGTGAAGAAGCAGAAACTTAGGTTCAACCAAACTGACCGATCATTGTTGAAGAAGAAAGGTGGGATGCCAACCGGGGCATCCCAAGCTTAGATGCTTGAGACTTTTTGCAATATTAACTAGGGATTCCTTGGGCATCCCCAAGCCTGAGCTTTTGTGTCTCCTTAATTCCTCTCATATCACGGTTTCCCTAGTACTTAAAAACAATGAATGAAGATGAAAGAGGGGATGCCATCCAGGGCATCCCCAAGCTTAGGATCTTGGTTGTCCTTGAATATTACCTTGGGGTGCCTTGGGAATCCCCAAGCTTAGGCTCTTACCACTCCTTATTCTGTAGTCCATCAAAACTTTACCCAAAACTTGAAAACTTCACAACACAAAACTCAACAGAAAACTCATAAGCTCTGTTAGTATAAGAAAGCAAATCACCACTTAGGTATTGTCAAGAAAAGATTCATATTTTTTCTCACATGATGCCTACTGTACCACATAATTTCTACAATTTATATTAAGCAATATAATCCATAGGAACTAAAAACAAGCAAACTATGCATCGAAAACGGAATCTGTCAAAAACATAACAGTCTGTAGTAATCTGTAACTCTTGAATACTTCTATAACTCCAAAAATCCTAAGAAATTAGGAAGTCCTACGCAATTTGTTTATTAATCCTCTGCAAAAAGAATCAGTATTTTATTGCGCTTCTATTAAAATGAAACTAATCTCGTGGGCACAAAAGTTTCCATTTTTCAGCAAGATCAAATCAACTATCACCATAGATCATCCCAAAGGTCTTACTTGGCACTTTATTGAAACAAAAGCTATAAAACATGATTACTACAATAGCATAATCATGTGAACACACAAAAACAGTAGGTATAAATGTTGGGTTGACTCCCAACAAGCGCATTTCTTTAATGCCTTTCTAGCTAGGCATGATGATTTCAATGATGCTCACATAAAAGATAAGAATTAAAACATAACGGGAGCATCATGAAGCATATGACTAGCACATTTAAGTCTAACCCACTTCCTATGCATAGGGATTTTGTGAGCAAACAACTTATGGGAACAAGAATCAACTTGCATAGGAAGGTAAAACGACCATAACTTCAAGATTTTCAACATGTAGGGAGGAAACTTGATATTATTGAGATACGTAGAAGCATACGTTCCTCCCTCATAATAATTTTCAGTAGCATCATGAATGAATTCAATAATATAACCATCACATAAAGCATTATTTTCATGATGCACAAGCATAGAGATTTTACTACTCTCCACATAAGCAAAAATCTCCTCATTCATAGTAGTCGGAGCAAATTCAACAAAATAACTATCATGGGAGGCATAATCCAATTGAAAACTAAAATCATGGTGACAAGTTTCATGGTTTTCATTATTCTTTATAGCATACATGTCATCACAATAATCATCATAGATAGCAACTTTGTTCTCATAATCAACTTGAACCTCTTCCGAAATAGTGGATTCATCACTAAATAAAGTCATGACCTCTCCAAATCCACTTTCATAAATATTATAAGATTCAATACCCTCCAAAATAGTGGGATCATTACCTAGAGTTGACACTCTTCCAAACCAACTTTCATCAATATAATCATAATAAATAGGAGGCATGCTATCATAATAATAAATTAGCTCATAAAAACTTGGGGGACTAAAAATATCATCTTCATCAAACATAGCATCCCCAAGCTTGTGGCTTTGCATATCATTAGCATCACGGATATTCAAAGAATTAATACTAACAACATTGCAATCATGCTCATCATAAAAATATTTAGTGCCAAACATTTTAATGCATTCTTCTTTTAACACTTTGGCACAATTATCGAAATACTTATTTTCACGAAATACATTAAAAAGATGAAGCATATGAGGCAACCTCAATTCCTTTTTTTTGTAATTTTTTTATAAACTAAACTAGTGATAAAACAAGAAACTAAAAGATTCGATTGCAAGATCTAAAGATATATCTTCAAGCGCTAACCTCCCCGGCAATGGCGCCAGAAAAGAGCTTGATGTCTACTATGCAACTTTATCCTTGTAAACGTTGTTGGGCCTCCAAGTGCAGAGTTTTGTAGGACAGCAGCAAATTTCCCTCAAGTGGATGACCTAAGGTTTATCAATCCGTGGGAGGCGTGGGATGAAGATGGTCTCTCTCAAATAACCCTGCAACCAAATAACAAAGAGTCTCTTGTGTCCCCAACACACCCAATACAATGGTAAATTGTATAGGTGCACTAGTTCGGCGAAGAGATGGTGATACAAGTGCAATATGGATGGTAGATATAGGTTTATGTAATCTAAAAATATAAAAACATCAAGGTAACTAATGGTAAAAGTGAGCAAAAACGGTATTGCAATGCTTGGAAACAAGGCTTGGGCTTCATACTTTCACTAGTGCAAGTTCTCTCAACAATGATAACATAATTAGATCATATAAAAATCCCTCAATTGCAACAAAGAGTCACTCCAAAGTCACTAATAGTGGAGAACAAACGAAGAGATTATTGCAGGGTACGAAACCACCTTAAATTTATTCTTTCTGATCGATCTATTGGGCTATTCCTATAAGTGTCACAAACAGCCCTAGAGTTCGTACTAAAATAACACCTTAAGACACACATCAACCAAAACCCTAATGTCACCTACATACTCCAATGTCACCACAAGTATCCGCGGGTTTGATTATACGATATGCATCACACAATCTCATATTCATCTATTCAAACCAACACAAAGAACTTCAAAGAGTGCCCCAAAGTTTCTACCGGAGAGTCAAGACGAAAACGTGTGCCAACCCCTATGCATAAGTTCACAAGGTCACAGAACCCGCAAGTTGATCACCTAAACATACATCAAGTACACGACGTGAATATCCCATTGTCACCACAAATAAGCACATGCAAGACATACATCAAGTGTCCTCAAATCCTTAAAGACTCAATCCGATAAGACAACTTCAAAGGGAAAACTCAATCCATTACAAGGTGGAGGGGGAGAAACATTATAAGATCCAACTATAATAGCAAAGCTCACGATACATCAAGATCGTGCCAAATCAAGAGCACGAGAGAGAGAGAGAGAGATCAAACACATAGCTATTGGTACATACCCTCAGCCCCGAGGGTGAACTACTCCCTCCTCATCATGGAGAGTGCCAGGATGATGAAGGTGGCCACCGGTGATGATTTCCCCCTCCGGTGCGGTGCCGAAACATGGTCCCGATTGGTTTTTGGTGGCTACAGAGGCTTGCGGCAGCGGAACTCTCGATCTAGGTTATGTTATGGAGGTTTGGGGATATATAAGAGGTGTTGGTGTCGAGAACAAGTCAGGGGGGTCCACGAGTCAACCACAAGGTCGGAGAGCACGACCTAGGGGGGTGGGGGCGCCCTCCACCCTTGTGGATGACTCGGGACTCTTCTGGCCCAACTCCGGTACTCCATGGGCTTATTTTGGTCCAAAAACAATCGTCAAAAAGTTTCAGCTCAATTGGACTCCGTTTGATATTCCTTTTCTGCGAAACTCAAAAACAAGGAAAAAACTGAAACTGGCACTGGGCTCTAGGTTAATAGGTTAGTCCCAAAAATCATATAAAATAGCATATAAATGCATATAAAACATCCAAGATGGATAATATAATAGCATGGAACAATCAAAAATTATAGATACGCTGGAGACGTATCACACACCTTTTGAGAGGGATAAACATGAATCATGAATTTATTAGAATACTCTATGTGCTTCACTTATATCTTTTGAGCTAGGCAATATGCTCTAGTTCTTCACTTATATCTTTTTAGAGCACGGTGGTGGCTTTATTTTATAGAAATTGTTGAACTATCATGCTTCACTTATATTATTGCGAGTCTCTCTAAACAGCATGGTAATTTGCTTTGGTTATGAATTTAGTCCTAATATGATGGGCAACCAAGAGGGATATAATAAAAACTTTCATATAAAGTGCAATGAATACTATGAGAAGTTTGATTCCTTATGATTGTTTTGAGATATAAAGATGGTGATATTAGAGTCATGCTAGTGAGTAATTGTGGATTGGTAGAAATACTTGTGTTAAAGTTTGTGATTCCCGTAGCATGCACATATGGTAGACCGTTATGTGATGAAGTCGGAGTATGATTTATTTATTGATTGTCTTTCTTATGAGTGGCGGTCGGGGACGAGCGATGATCTTTTCCTACCAATCTATCCCCCTAGGAGCATGCGCGTAGTACTTTGTTTCGATAACTAATAATTTTTTGCAATAAGTATTATAGTTCTTTATGACTAATGTTGAGTCCATGGATTATATGCACTCTCACCTTCCACCATTGCTAGCCTCTCTAGTATCGCACAACTTTCACGGGTGCATTAAACCCACCCTTTACCCTTCCTCAAAACAGCCACCATACCTACCTATTATGGCATTTCCTTATCCATTCTGAGATATATTGCCATGCAACTTCCACATTTCCATTTATTATGACACGCACCATCATTGTCATATTGCTTTGCATGATCGTAAGAGAGCTAGTACGATGTTTTCATGGCTTGTCCATTTTTTGATGGCATTTGCTACGCTATATCATTGCACATCCCGGTACTCCACCGGAGGCATTCATATAGAGTCATATTTTGTTCTAAGTATTGAGTTGTAATTTTTGAGTTGTAAGTAAATAAAAGTGTGATGGTCATCATTATTAGAGCATTTTCCCAAGTGAGGAAAGGATGATGAAAGCTATGATTCCCTCACAAGTTGGGATGAGTCTCCAGACTTTACAAAAATAAGAGGCCAAAGAAGCCCACCAAAAAAAGAAAAAAAATGAGAGAAAAGAGAGAAGGGGCAATGCTACTATCCTTTTTCCACACTTGTGCTTCAAAGTAGCACCATGATCTTCATGATAGAGAGTCTCCTATGTTGTCACTTTCATGGAATTTTTCATTATAGAACTTGGCTTGTATATTCCAATGATGAACTTCCTCAAATTTCCCTTGGTCTTCATGAGCAAGCGAGTTGGATGCACACCCACTTAGTTTCTTTTTGAGATTTCATAAACTTATAGCTCTAGTGCATCTGTTGCATGGCAATCCCTACTCAGTCGCATTGATATCTATTGATGGGCATCTCCATAGCCCATTGATATGCCTAGTTGATGTGATACTATCTCCTTCTTTTTGTCTTCTCCACAACCACCATATTCTATTCCACCTATAGTGTTGTATCCATGGCTCACGCTCATATATTGCGTGAAGGTTGAAAAAGTTTGAGAACATCAAAAGTATGAAACAATTGCTTGGCTTGTCATCGGGGTTGTGCATGATTTAATACTTTGTGTGATGAAGATGGAGCATAGCCAGACTATATGATTTTGTAGGGATAACTTTCTTTGGTCATGTTATTTTGAGAAGACATGATTGCTTTATTAGTATGCTTGAAGTATTATTGTTTTTATTATGTCAACATTAAACTTTTGTTTTGAATCTTATGGATCTGAATATTCATGCCACAATAAAGAAAATTACTTGGATAAATATGTTAGGTAGCATTCCACATCAAAAATTCTGTTTTTATCATTTACCTACTCAAGGACGAGCATAAATTAAGCTTGGGGATGCTTGATATGTCTCCAACGTATCTATAATTTTTGATTGTTCCATGCTATTATATTATCTGTTTTGGATGTTTTATATGCATTAATATGCTATTTTATATTATTTTTGGCACTAACTTATTAACCCAGAGCCTAGTGCCAGTTTATGTTTTTTCCTTGTTTTTGAATTTAATGGAAAAGGAATATCAAACGGAGTCCAAACGGTATAAAACTTTACGATGACTTTTTTTGGACCAGAAGACACACGTAGGACTTGGAGACGAAGTTAGAAGAGTCCCGAGGGCTCCACAAGCCCTCAGGACGGACTCTAGGCCCTGGCTTGTGGGCCCCACAGGACCCCTCCAACCATAATCTTTGGCCTATAAATTCCCAAATATTCCCAAATGACCAGAAGCATCCACCAAAATACTTTTCCGCTGTTGTAACCTTCTGTGCCCGTGAGATCCCATCTTAGGACCTTTTCTGGCACCCTGTCTGAGGGGGATTCGATCACAGAGGGCTTCTACATCAACTCTATTGCCCTTTCGATGAAGCGTGAGTAGTTTACCACAGACCTACGGGTCCATAGCAAGTAGCTAGATGGCTTCTTCTCTCTCTTTGATCCTCAATACCATGTTATCCTTGATGTTCTTGGAGATCTATCCAATGTAATCTTCTTTTGCGGTGTGTTTGTCGAGATCCAATGAATTGTGGATTTATGATCAGCTTATCTATGAATATTATTTGAATATTCTTTGAATTCTTATATGCATGATTTTATATCTTTTTCTTTCTCTTCGAATTATTGGTTTGGTTTGTCCAGCTAGATTGGTTTTTCTTGCAATGGGAGAGGTGCTTAGTTTTGTATTCAATCTTGTGGTGTCCTCACCCAATGACAAAGTAGGGATAGTGAGGCACGTATTTGTATTGTTGCCATCAAGGGTAAAAAGATGGGGTTTTCATCATATTGCTTGAGTTTATCCCTCTACATCATGTCATCTTGCTTAAGGCGTTACTCTGTTCTTATGAACTTAATACTCTAGATGCATGATGGATAGCGGTCGATGTGTGGAGTAATAGTAGTAGATGCAGGCAGGAGTCGGTCTACTTGACACGGACGTGATGCCTATATTCATAATCATTGCCTTGGATATCATCATAACTTTGCGCTTTTCTATCAATTGCTCGATAGTAATTTGTTCACCCACCGTATTATTTGCCTTCAAGAGAGAAGCCTCTAGTGAAACCTATGGCCCCTAGGTCTATTTTCCATCATATATTTTCAGATTTATAAACCAAAAAACCAAAAAATATCTCGCTATAATTTATTTACTTTTATTTTGTTTTATGTTTTAGTAATCTTTTATATCTATCTCTATCAGATCTCACCTTTGCAAGTGACCGTGAATGGATTGACAACCCCTTTATTGTGTTGGGTGCAAGTGTTTGATCGTTTGTGCATGTGCACAGATTGGGGACTTGCTTGTATCACCTACTAGATCGATACCTTGGTTCTTAACTGAGGGAAATACTTATCTCTACTTTGTTGCGTCACCCTTTCCTCTTCAAGGGAAAAGCCAATGCAAGCTCAAGAAGTAGTAGCATGTCGCCCTATGTCTCTAACGAACACGCACGCATACTCTCTCTCTCCCCATATCAATCCCACACTCAAGCACCGCACCCTTTCCCCCTCTCTATCAATATCCGACCTCTCTTGTATGTGGTTCGTCTTTCCATGCATGATATGTCTAGCCCCGTTGCACCATTGGCACCTCATGTTGGTCCTCGTCCTTGTGGACTTATTGCTTTGTGAGAGAATGGCTCGACCGTGACAACTTCGTTGCATGAGTCCTTGATTACAAGTCTGGTGGCACATGCCATCGCGAGCACCCCGATTTGTTTCGTCACGTTGGCTCCATGGACGACACTCTAGTTCTCGACTTATGGCTGAAGGAAATATGCCCTAGAGGCAATAATAAAGTTATTATTTATTTCCTTATTTCATGATAAATGTTTATTATTCATGCTAGAATTGTATTAACTGGAAACATAATACATGTGTGAATACATAGACAAACAGAGTGTCACTAGTATGCCTCTACTTGACTAGCTCGTTAATCAAAGATGGTTATGTTTCCTAACCATAGACAAAGAGTTGTTATTTGATTAACGGGATCACATCATTAGGAAAATGATGTGATTGACTTGACCCATTCCGTTAGCTTAGCACTCGATCATTTAGTATGTTGCTATTGCTTTCTTCATGACTTATACATGTTCCTATGACTATGAGATTATGCAACTCCCGTTTACCGGAGGAACACTTTGTGTGCTACCAAACGTCACAACGTAACTGGGTGATTATAAAGGAGCTCTACAGGTGTCTCCAAAGGTACATGTTGGGTTGGCGTATTTCAAGATTAGGATTTGTCACTCCGATTGTCGGAGAGGTATCTCTGGGCCCTCTCGGTAATGCACATCACCTAAGCCTTGCAAGCAATGCAACTAAATGAGTTAGTTGCGAGATGATGTATTACGGAAAGAGTAAAGAGACTTGCCGGTAACGAGATTGAACTAGGTATTGATATACCGACGATCGAATCTCGGGCAAGTAACATACCGATGACAAAGGGAACAACGTATGTTGTTATGCGGTCTGACCGATAAAGATCTTCGTAGAATATGTGGGAGCCAATATGAGCATCCAGGTTCCGCTATTGGTTATTGACCGGAGACATGTCTCGGTCATGTCTACATTGTTCTCGAACCCGTAGGGTCCGCACGCTTAAGGTTTCGATGACAATTATATTATGAGTTTATGAGTTTTGATGTACCGAAGTTGGTTCGGAGTCCCGGATATGATCGCGGACATAACGAGGAGTCTCGAAATGGTCGAGACATAAAGATTGATATATTGGACGGCTATATTCGGACACCGGAAGTGTTCCGGGGAAGTTTCGGATAAAACCGGAGTACCGGGGGGTTACCGGAACCCTCCGGGGGGTTAATGGGCCTCATGGGCCTAAAGTGGAGAAGAGGAGGGGCTGCCAGGGCAGGCCGCGTGCCCCCTCTCCCCCTAGTCCGAATTGGACAAGGAGGGAGGGGCGGCGCCCCCCCCCCCTTTCCTTCCTCTCCTCTCTCCCTTCCTTCCCCCTCTCCTACTTGGACAAGGAAAGGGAGGGGAGTCCTACTCCAGGTAGGAGTAGGACTCCTCCTGCGCGCCTCCTACTAGGGCCGGCCGCACCCCCCCTTGGCTCCTTTATATACGGAGGCAGGGGGCACCCCTAGACACACAAGTTGATCCACGTGATCGTTTTCTTAGCCGTGTGTGGTGCCCCCTTCCACCATAATCCTCGATAATATTGTAGTGGTGCTTAGGCGAAGCCCTGCGACAGTTGAACATCAAGATCGTCACCACGCCATCGTGCTGACGGAACTCTTCCCCAACACTTTGCTGGATCGGAGTCCGAGGATCGTCATCGAGCTGAACGTGTGCTAAAACTCGGAGGTGCCGTAGTTTCGGTGCTTGGATCGGTCGGATCGTGAAGATGTACGACTACATCAACCGCGTTAATATAACGCTTCCGCTGTCGGTCTACAAGGGTACGTAGATCACACTCTCCCCTCGTTGCTATGCATCACCATGATCTTGCGTGTGCGTAGGAATTTTTTTGAAATTACTACGTTCCCCAACAGTGGCATCCGAGCCAGTTTTTATGTGTTGATGTTATATGCACGAGTAGAACACAAGTGAGTTGTGGGCGATGTAAGTCATACTGCTTACCAGCATGTCATACTTTGGTTCGGCGGTATTGTTGGATGAAGCGGCCCAGACCGACATTACGCGTACGCTTATGCGAGACCGGTTCTCCCGACGTGCTTTGCACAAAGGTGGCTAGCGGGTGTCAGTTTATCCAACTTTAGTTGAACCGAGTGCGGCTACGCCCGGTCCTTGCGAAGGTTAAAACAGCACCAACTTGACAAACTATCGTTGTGGTTTTGATGCGTAGGTAAGATTGGTTCTTGCTTAAGCCCGTAGCAGCCACGTAAAACTTGCAACAACAAAGTAGAGGACGTCTAACTTGTTTTTGCAGGGCATGTTGTGATGTGATATGGTCAAGACATGATACTAAATTTTATTGTATGAGATGATCATGTTTTGTAACCGAGTTATCGGCAACTAGCAGGAGCCATATGGTTGTCGCTTTATTGTATGCAATGCAATCGCCCTGTAATGCTTTACTTTATCACTAAGCGGTAGCGATAGTCGTGGAAGCATAAGATTGGCGAGACGACAACGATGCTACGATGGTGATCAAGGTGCCGTGCCGGTGACGATGGTGATCATGACGGTACTTCAGAGATGGAGATCACAAGTACAAGAAGATGATGGACATATCATATCACTTATATTGATTGCATGTGATGTTTATCTTTTATGCATCTTACCTTGCTTTGATTGACGGTAGCATTATAAGATGATCTCTCACTAAATTTCAAGATAAAAGTGTTCTCCCTGAGTATGCACCGTTGCCAAAGTTCGTCGTGCCCAGACACCACGTGATGATCGGGTGTGATAAGCTCTACGTCCATCTACAACGGGTGCAAGCCAGTTTTGCACACGCAGAATACTCAGGTTAAACTTGACGAGCCTAGCATATGCAGATATGGCCTCGGAACACTGAGACCAAAAGGTCGAGCGTGAATCATATAGTAGATATGATCAACATATCGATGTTCACCATTGAAAACTACTCCATTTCACGTGATGATCGGTTATGGTTTAGTTGATTTGGATCACGTAATCACTTAGAAGATTAGAGGGATGTCTTTCTAAGTGGGAGTTCTTAAGTAATATGATTAATTGAACTTAAATTTATCATGAACTTAGTACCTGATAGTATCTTGCTTGTTTATGTTTGATTGTCGATAGATGGCACGTGTTGTTGTTATGTTGAATTTTAATGCGTTCCTTGAGAAAGCAAAGTTGAAAGATGATGGTAGCAATTACACGGACTGGGTCCGTAACTTGAGGATTATCCTCATTGCTGCACAGAAGAATTACGTCCTGGAAGCACCGCTGGGTGCCAGGCCTGCTGCTGGAGCAACACCAGATGTTATGAACGTCTGGCAGAGCAAAGCTGATGACTACTCGATAGTTCAGTGTGCCATGCTTTACGGCTTAGAATCGGGACTTCAACAACGTTTTGAACGTCATGGAGCATATGAGATGTTCCAGGAGTTGAAGTTAATATTTCAAGCAAATGCCCGGATTGAGAGATATGAAGTCTCCAATAAGTTCTATAGCTGCAAGATGGAGGAGAACAGTTCTGTCAGTGAGCATATACTCAAAATGTCTGGGTATAATAATCACTTGATTCAATTGGGAGTTAATCTTCCAGATGATTGCGTCATTGACAGAATTCTCCAATCACTGCCACCTAGCTACAAGAGCTTCGTGATGAACTATAATATGCAAGGGATGAATAAGACTATTCTCGAGCTCTTCGCAATGCTAAAAGTTGCGGAGGTAGAAATCAAAAAGGAGCATCAAGTGTTGATGGTCAACAAGATCACTGGTTTCAAGAAAAAGGGCAAAGGGAAGAAGAAGGGGAACTTCAAAAAGAACAGCAAGCAAGTTGCTACTCAAGAGAAGAAACCCAAATCTGGACCTAAGCCTGAAACTGAGTGCTTCTACTGCAAGCAGACTAGTCACTGGAAGCGGAACTGCCCGAAGTATTTGGCGGATAAGAAGGATGGCAAGGTGAACAAAGGTATATGTGATATACATGTTATTGATGTGTACCTTACTAGAGCTCGCAGTAGCACCTGGGTATTTGATACTGGTTCTGTTGCTAATATTTGCAACTCGAAACAGGGACTACGGATTAAGCGAACACTGGCGAAGGACGAGGTGACGATGCGCGTGGGAAATGGTTCCAAAGTCGATGTGATCGCGGTCGGCACGCTACCTCTACATCTACCATCGGGATTAGTATTAGACCTAAATAATTGTTATTTGGTGCCAGCGTTGAGCATAAACATTATATCTGGATCTTGTTTGATGCGAGACGATTATTCATTTAAATCAGAGAATAATGGTTGTTCTATTTATATGAGTAATATCTTTTATGGTCATGCACCCTTGAAGAGTGGTCTATTTTTGATGAATCTCGACAGTAGTGATGCACATATTCATAATGTTGAAGCCAAAAGATGCAGAGTTGATAATGATAGTGCAACTTATTTGTGGCATTGCCGTTTAGGTCATATCGGTGTAAAATGCATGAAGAAACTCCATACTGATGGACTTTTGGAACCACTTGATTGTGAATCACTTGGTACTTATGAACCGTGCCTCATGGGCAAGATGACTAAAACACCGTTCTCTGGTACTATGGAGAGAGCAACAGATTTGTTAGAAATCATACATACAGATGTATGTGGTCCAATGAATGTTGAAGCTCGTGGCGGATATCGTTATTTTCTCACCTTCACAGATGATTTAAGAAGATATGGGTATATCTACTTATTGAAACATAAGTCTGAAACATTTGAAAAGTTCAAAGAATTTCAGAGTGAAGTTGAAAATCATCGTAACAAGAAAATAAAGTTTCTACGATCTGATCGTGGAGGAGAATATTTGAGTTACGAGTTTGGTCTACATTTGAAACAATGCAGAATAGTTTCGCAACTCACGCCACCTGGAACACCAGAGCGTAATGGTGTGTCCGAATGTCGTAATCGTACTTTACTTGATATGGTGCGATCTATGATGTCTCTTACAGATTTACCGCTATCGTTTTGGGGTTATGCTCTAGAGACAGTCGCATTCACGTTAAATAGGGCACCATCAAAATCCGTTGAGACGACGCTTTATGAACTGTGGTTTGGCAAGAAACCAAAGTTGTCGTTTCTAAAAGTTTGGGGCTGCGATGCTTATGTGAAGAAACTTCAACCTGATAAGCTCGAACCCAAATCGGAGAAATGTGTCTTCATAGGATACCCAAAAGAGACTGTTGGGTACACCTTCTATCACAGATCCGAAGGCAAGACATTTGTCGCTAAGAATGGATCCTTTCTGGAGAAGGAGTTTCTCTCGAAAGAAGTGAGTGGGAGGAAAGTAGAACTTGATGAGGTAACTGTACCTGCTCCCTTATTGGAAAGTAGTACATCACAGAAACAGGTTTCTGTGACACCTACACCAATTAGTGAGGAAGCTAATGATAATGATCATGAAACTTCAGAACAAGTTACTACTGAACCTCGTAGATCAACCAGAGTAAGATCCGCAACAGAGTGGTACGGTAATCCTGTTCTGGAAGTCATGCTACTAGATCATGATGAACCTACGAACTATGAAGAAGCGATGGTGAGCCCAGATTCCGCAAAATGGCTCGAAGCCATGAAATCTGAGATGGGATCCATGTATGAAAACAAAGTATGGACTTTGGTTGACTTGCCCAATGATCGGCAAGCAATTGAGAATAAATGGATCTTCAAGAAGAAGACTGACGCTGACAGTAATGTTACTATCTACAAAGCTCGACTTGTCGCAAAAAGGTTTTCGACAAGTTCAAGGGATTGACTACGATGAGACCTTCTCACCCATAGCGATGCTTAAGTCCGTCCGAATCATGTTAGCAATTGCCGCATTTTATGATTATGAAATTTGGCAAATGGATGTCAAAACTGCATTCCTGAATGGATTTCTAGAAGAAGAGTTGTATATGATGCAGCCGGAAGGTTTTGTCGATCCAAAGGGAGCTAACAAAGTGTGCAAGCTCCAGCGATCCATTTATGGACTGGTGCAAGCCTCTCGGAGTTGGAATAAACGCTTTGATAGTGTGATCAAAGCATTTGGTTTTGTACAGACTTTTGGAGAAGCCTGTATTTACAAGAAAGTGAGTGGGAGCTCTGTAGCATTTCTGATATTATATGTAGATGACATATTACTAATCGGAAATGATATAGAATTTCTGGATAGCATAAAGGGATACTTGAATAAGAGTTTTTCAATGAAAGACCTCGGTGAAGCTGCTTACATATTAGGCATTAAGATCTATAGAGATAGATCAAGACGCTTAATTGGACTTTCACAAAGCACATACCTTGACAAAGTTTTGAAAAAGTTCAAAATGGATCAAGCAAAGAAAGGATTCTTGCCTGTGTTACAAGGTGTGAGATTGAGTAAGACTCAATGCCTGACCAATGCAGAAGATAGAGAGAAAATGAAAGATGTTCCCTATGCTTCAGCCATAGGCTCTATCATGTATGCAATGCTGTGTACCAGACCTGATGTGTGTCTTGCTATAAGTCTAGCAGGGAGGTACCAAAGTAATCCAGGAGTGGATCACTGGACAGCGGTCAAGAACATCCTGAAATACCTGAAAAGGACTAAGGATATGTTTCTCATATATGGAGGTGAAAAAGAGCTCATCGTAAATGGTTATGTTGATGCAAGCTTTGACACTGATCCGGACGATTATAAATCGCAAACCGGATACGTATTTACATTAAACGGTGGACCTGTCAGTTGGTGCAGTTCTAAACAAAGCGTTGTGGCGGGATCTACATGTGAAGCGGAGTACATAGCTGCTTCGGAAGCAGCAAACGAAGGAGTCTGGATGAAGGAGTTCATATCCGATCTAGGTGTCATACCTAGTGCATCGGGTCCAATGAAAATCTTTTGTGACAATACTGGTGCAATTGCCTTGGCAAAGGAATCCAGATTTCACAAGAGAACCAAGCACATCAAGAGACGCTTCAATTCCATCCGGGATCTAGTCCAGGTGGGAGACATAGAGATTTGCAAGATACATACGGATCTGAATGTTGCAGACCCATTGACTAAGCCTCTTCCACGAGCAAAACATGATCATCACCAAAGCTCCATGGGTGTTAGAATCATTACTGTGTAATCTAGATTATTGACTCTAGTGCAAGTGGGAGACTGAAGGAAATATGCCCTAGAGGCAATAATAAAGTTATTATTTATTTCCTTATTTCATGATAAATGTTTATTATTCATGCTAGAATTGTATTAACCGGAAACATAATACATGTGTGAATGCATAGACAAACAGAGTGTCACTAGTATGCCTCTACTTGACTAGCTCGTTAATCAAAGATGGTTATGTTTCCTAACCATAGACAAAGAGTTGTTATTTGATTAACGGGATCACATCATTAGGAGAATGATGTGATTGACTTGACCTATTCTGTTAGCTTAGCACTCGATCGTTTAGTATGTTGCTATTGCTTTCTTCATGACTTATACATTTTCCTATGACTATGAGATTATGCAACTCCCGTTTACCGGAGGAACACTTTGTGTGCTACCAAACGTCACAATGTAACTGGGTGATTATAAAGGAGCTCTACAGGTGTCTCCAAAGGTACGTGTTGGGTTGGCGTATTTTGAGATTAGGATTTGTCACTCCGATTGTCGGAGAGGTATCTCTGGGCCCTCTCGGTAATGCACATCACCTAAGCCTTGCAAGCAATGCAACTAAATGAGTTAGTTGCGAGATGATGTATTACGGAACGAGTAAAGAGACTTGCCGGTAACGAGATTGAACTAGGTATTGATATACCGACGATCGAATCTCGGGCAAGTAACATACCGATGACAAAGGGAACAACGTATCTTGTTATGCGGTCTGACCGATAAAGATCTTCGTAGAATATGTGGGAGCCAATATGAGCATCCAGGTTCCGCTATTGGTTATTGACCAGAGACATGTCTCGGTCATGTCTACATTGTTCTCGAACCCGTAGGGTCCGCACGCTTAAGGTTTCGATGACAGTTATATTATGAGTTTATGAGTTTTGATGTACCGAAGTTGGTTCGGAGTCCCGGATATGATCGCGGACATAACGAGGAGTCTCGAAATGGTCGAGACATAAAGATTGATATATTGGACGGCTATATTCGGACACCGGAAGTGTTCCGGGGAAGTTTCAGATAAAACCGGAGTACCGGGGGGTTACCGGAACCCCCTGGGGGGTTAATGGGCCTCATGGGCCTAAAGTGGAGAAGAGGAGGGGCTGCCAGGGCAGGCCGCGTTCCCCCTCTCCCCCTAGTCCGAATTGGACAAGGAGGAAGGGGCGGCGCCCCCCCTTTCCTTCCTCTCCTCTCTCCCTTCCTCCCCCCTCTCCTACTTGGACAAGGAAAGGGAGGGGGTCCTACTCCCGGTAGGAGTAGGACTCCTCCTGCGCGCCTCCTAATAGGGCCGGCCGCACCCCCCTTGGCTCCTTTATATACGGAGGCAGGGGCACCCCTAGACACACAAGTTGATCCACGTGATCGTTTTCTTAGCCGTGTGCGGTGCCCCCTTCCACCATAATCCTCGATAATATTGTAGTGGTGCTTAGGCGAAGCCCTGCGGCAGTTGAACATCAAGATCGTCACCACGCCATCGTGCTGATGGAACTCTTCCCCGACACTTTGCTGGATCGGAGTCCGGGGATCGTCATCGAGCTGAACGTGTGCTGAAACTCGGAGGTGTCGTAGTTTTGGTGCTTGGATCGGTCGGATCATGAAGACGTACGACTACATCAACCGTGTTAATATAACGCTTCCGCTATCGGTCTACAAGGGTACATAGATCACACTCTCCCCTCGTTGCTATGCATCACCATGATCTTGCGTGTGCGTAGGAAATTTTTTGAAATTATTATGTTCCCCAGCAATGGCATCATCATCCTCTAAATTCCAACCGCATCGGTGGATCACCGCCCTCTGGTGCCATCGGCGGCTCTCGGTGTCGTGATTGTGACCACGAAGGCGAGATTCCCTTTGAAGCTGGACGTGACTCTCCTAGTTCTGCAAGGTGTGTAGTGATCGTTGGGCAAGCAGGTGACATTTTCTCCATGCAATCTCGGTGATGTGATTCTTTTTATTGATCTAGCAACACTCCTTGCTCTTTTTGGTCTATTTACATGGTGCTATGTGCTAAGTATAAGTTCCTTTTTCTTTCATTTTTTGTCGGTTCAGTGCAATTTTTCAATCTCCAGCAGCCGTGGTACTATCGAAGGAAGAAGATGGTGAGAATGATTTTCAAAGTAATTTTTTTTGCTGCTAGTGAACCGCCAATTTTTCTGGTCACCGCCAGCATTCTAGACATTTGCATCAATATGCCAATCAAATAAATTATTTAGGGTAACATCAACATCTTTTATCCATAATAAGCCTAAACTACCACTTATCCATCACTGCTTAGATGCAGACATCCACTAAAAGCCAAACAAGTTTTCTCAAATCTGCAACTCCATTACCCTCGACCTTCATCCACACAAAGGGTGGGTGCCTCCAACCTCAAATTATCTTATGGAACTCTCAAAGTGTCTTTGGGTTCCCAAGCCCACGACAGTTCAAACCCTAGAAATTCGTTAATTGTTCTCGGCGATGGTGCACACCTTTTCTTCGAGTCTCTATTATCTCCCATCTCATTAGACACTCATCTTCGTTGTTCCTTTTCTTTTGTAGGTACTACTAGTGTACCAACATCAGTTGAGAAGTAGCAACACCTCCCTTTGCATTCGTATCCACTCATCGGTATACTTGGTTGTTGTTCCTTCCTCTTCCTCCATTTCCAATATCTCCTCGACCAGCTAGCCACCTCGGACATTGAACTTATACACAACATCTCGAACCACCCCCTGCCCTGACTTGATCGATGATGTAGCCTCTTCTCCATCCTCTACTTCATTCGACACACCATCTTCAGTTAGCTATATGCGCCGAAAGTCTCTCCCTAACTCCTTTAGTTATTCACCCAACTACGCCTATTGCTGGGCCACCTTATATTTTACTTGGACGCTATATGCACCGAAAGGCTCTCTGTGACTCCTCTGGTTTTTGCCCCATCCGCACCTAACGGTGAGCCACCATATATTTTGCCTGAACAAAAGACAAGGATGACTATCGCGCTCCGCGGGAGTCACACCATACAAATGTCCCAATGAGCCACATGAAAAGCAAAAAACGACAAGATCATAAAAAGATTGTCTCTTCTATGCTAGTCGATTCCAGTTGTACCCACCGCTTTGGGTCGCCCAGGAAATGCAAACGCTCGCTTGCGCGGTCGCTCCCCACCACCCGCGATACGTTAGATCGGTTGACTGGGCCACCGGTTGTCCTTTGAATATGAGACCGTTGACCTTTCTTTCTAAAAAAGTTCATGAAATTTAAAAAATCACATTTTTAAAGAAAGATCACATAAGTATGGAAAAAGTTCCACGAATTTGGAAAAAAGTTCATGAATCTGAAAAATATTCAAAAAAATTCAGGGAAAAGTTCATAATTTTGGAAAAAGTTCAAAAATATTGGAAAACTTCACGAATTTGAGAATAGTTCATGGGTTTAAAAAAGAAGTTCACGAATTATTGAATAGTTCATGAGTTTGAAAAAGTTTGCAAATCTGAAACACATTCACAAATTCGAAAAAATGAAAATTAAGAAAAAAAATAAAAATAAAACTAAAACTAAAACTAAACAGAAAAAATAAACAGGAAAATACCACGACCTGAAAAAACAGAAAACGAAAAAAAGAAGGAAAAAACGCCCAAAAGGTGTAGAAGCTTCCCAATAACTAAAACCGATGCATAAGTCAGTTGATGTTGTTTTCTACATCTAAACACATCCCCTTTTATTCATTTTGATGATAAATATTTCCGGACGGAGGTAGTACTAATCACCAATAAGTCTTAATTACCTAAAATTGTATTAGCGGGGATAGCTCAGTTGGGAGAGCGTCAGACTGAAGATCTGAAGGTCGCGTGTTCGATCCACGCTCACCGCAAAATAATTTTTGGAATCCCTCGGCCCCAAGGCGTTTTTACTCTTCTGTATTTTTGAAGTGTATATTTAATTATTTATTTCAACAGCGGGGATAGCTCAGTTGGGAGAGCGTCAGACTGAAGATCTGAAAGGTCGCGTGTTCGATCCACGCTCACCGCACAAACATTTTTTCAATGCGTCGGCCCAGGTATTTTTTTTTCCATGCAGCCCAACCCAGAGCAGCAGCAACACGGTGTGGGCCTCCGCACCAAACTAGGCCTCGGCCCTTCAAACAAGATTTAACGGTTGGACCAAAGCCGATGAACGCCGAATGCAGACAGCGCTCAGAACACGCGACCTCAAAAAAGAAAACTGTGGAGGCCTGCGGCGGCGCCGCGTGTAGAGCTCGTCCCCGTCCTTGTTTCCTTTGCACATTTAGACAGAGCGAATGATGGAGTGCCGGCGTGCCAATCTTTGATCAGATAATAAATAAACTGACGAATGTTGAATACTGCAGTATATGTGAGAACTGAGAAAAAAGATCACCCATTTTATTACAAGTGTTCTGTAGTGACTGGTACACTACACACCGCTGACGCGTTCTCTTGAAGGCAAAATACCGCATCCTGCAGGTAGGCCATCGTGCTTCTGTTTGTTGCGAAATGCGAATGATCCACATGATTAGAGGAGAACGGACTCCCATTCCTTGCTTGGAGGATTTGGAGGTGCTCTCATTTCAATAAATACGAGGGAATGTGTATATGCACCATATTCACATATCGAATATTTCAATTTTCTCCGGTATTTCGGAATCTCTAGAAACACTTTTGCTTTATTCATGGATATTCACACTTTACTCTTTGAACATGTGTCGGAACTAGAAACCAATGTGGTGGGTATTTCACAATTGGTCTGTGTTCCAAAATTTTAAAAGATGAGCCCTCAGACATATTGGCTATCAAAAACATGGATCGTGGATTCTAGAAAGAAAAAAAGATCAACACATCATAATTTCTCGTGTTCTAGTCTTCCAAATATTCAATGAAAACTTTTAGACTAATCTGACATAAGGTTCCAACAAGTCTGATTCAGAAATCTGAACCTCTAGAAATCACATGACAACTTTCCTATTAACGCTTCTCTTGCTCTGATGCCCCTAGTCACTGCGCTTCTGCTTCCTCCGTTCCGAATTATTTGTCGCAAGTATGGATGTATCTAAATGTATTTTAGTTCTAGATACATTCATTTTTGTGACGAGTAATTTGAAATGGAGGGAGTATTATCTTTGCCGAAACTGAAGGTTTTTTTTATACGGGACTAGCTACAGGGTAGTTGCCTGATTTTAGGATTTAGGTCAATCGATTTCTAACAAATCGACCGAACCAAAGCATGCTTCGGTCAATTTCAGTGTTATAGCACAACTTAAGCCTTTTTCCGTACAAAACCAACAGAAGCCCACAACATCTTGGGCCAGCACAAAACAACAACCCGTTGATGAACAGGAAAAAAAGAAAAAAAAGAAGTTTTCTAATTGAAAACGAAATAGTTAATGCACAAAATAATAAAAAATTGCACACAATTTACACAAAATTGCGCATTTGTGCAATAATACACATATAGGAGTGGAATTTAAGGAAAAAAATTCCTAGGCAGGAATGTATTAGTGGCATTCATATTTAAGAAGAAAGAAAATAAAATATTAAAACAAATTCCCACAATTTACACATAAAATGTTTTATTATAATATGCAAAAAATAAGCACTTAATAGTGAAATTTATGCAAAAAAGATGTTTTCTTCCTTGCAGAATATTATGCAAGGGTAAGGTCGTCTAGAAATTCCCTTCCCCAGACCCACCTTGTGTGAGAGATTTCGGCACTATGTACGCCTAATGGATTAGTGACATCGGTATTACCCTTACAAAAGAAAACAAAATGGAAAGTAAAACAAAACAAGAAAATGGAATAAAATCTAATATTAAATAACAGAATAATTTTTTTCTAAAAAAGTGTGAATTTGTGGCATTGGTATTACCCTTTTAGAAAAATAAAATAAAAACTAAAAGAAAATAAAATAGTGTAGTTTTTTAAGAAAGAATGAAATCCTTTAAGAAGATATAAAAAATAAAAACTTGCACACAACTTTGCACAGAAATTAATATTTCTGAAATATACAAATAATAAGCATATGATAGTGCAATTTTCGCATTCTACTATAATTTACACACATATTATTTAGTATGTGCATTTATACTTACACACAAAAAAATATATTTTCTAAGAAGTAATGAATTAGTGGTATTTATATTACCATTTTAATGAGAAAGAAAGTGAAAACAATAAAATAAAATAATGATAAAATTTGCACAGTATGTACACAAAAAAATGTTTTTCTACAATATGCAAGAATAAGAATATAATAGTGAAATATCACAAAAAAGATGTTTACTAAGATGTAATGAAAATTAGTTAAATTGGTATTACCCTATAAGAAGAAAGAAAATGAAAAATGAAACAAACTAAAAATATTTAAATTTTCTAAATAAGAACGAATTAGTGGCATTGATATTACAATTTAAGAAGAAAGAAAATGAAAAAAATCTAAAGGAAACAATGACTAAATTTGCACAAACTATACATAACAATTGTGGATTTTTGAAATATGCAAAAATAATCATATAAAAGTGATTTTTCTCAAAAAAACAATACCGAAGTACGGATAATTATTGGCATTGGTATTTACTCTTAAAATAGAATGGGAATGAACTAAAAACTAAAACAGATTCAAAATAATGAAGTTTTGTAATAAATAATGAATTAGTGGCGTTGGTAAATCCCTTTAAGAAGAAAGAAATGAAAAAATAACTTGCACACAATTTTGCAACGAAATTGCACTTTCTGTAATAGGCAAAGAATAATCATATAATATTGAAATTTCGGCACATATTATATAGTATTTGTATGTATATATTTATGCTCACCTAACATCCTAAAAATACCCACAAAGAAAATAAAGACCAACTAGTAAATACAAGGGGAAAATGCATAAAATAGAAAAACAGAAAAAACAAAGCAGAAAGAGGAAGGCTATGTCACATTGGAATGGGTTTCGGGCCATTAAAGAATTTACTAACCCAAATATGTGGTCAGTAAAAAAACTGCCCAAAACAACACACAGACCAACCTAGAAAAAAGGTAGACAAATCTTAAAGAAGAAATCATTGGCCCAAAATTTACTGACCCAAAATTAATTTTTGGTTGACTTAAATATAGCTAAAGTGTATTTACATACTCTTTGCACTATTTTTTTTGGCAACCTAGTTAATTGCATGTGCATTTTATTGGGACATATACATTCTTGTAGATTAATATCAACCATGTCTAATATATCATTTAGAATCCTCAAAGCATATTAGACAATAATGTCGACTTTTTATTACCGTTGAACACTCTTTCACCCACTATCGCCGCCCTCTCCGCTGTTGTCAATGGCGCATATGGCTTGCGACCCCCCACCCCCACACCTACTTGGAAGTCTCCAACAGGCGGGGTACTATCGAAGGAAGAAGATGCTCTTTGGGTGTCTTTTAAAAAAGTAAGATTTTGTTGGGTTGTCTAACCATAGCACGTTTACCGGCATCTCTCGATTTTCCTTATAATCTCTAGTGTAAGTACCATGTTTTACATTGTGTAGTTGTTGTATCATATGATATGATGATTCTTTCATTATTTATTTTTCTAAAGTGAAGCCAAAATATTTGTCTCATCAATTAATTAAGAAGAAGAGAAGTTCTCAGTTTATTTATGGAACTCAGGTGAAAACCATCACAAAATTTTCGAACCATGTGGACTACTCCCAAATAATGGGTCCGCGAGACCACGAAGGCAGACTGGAGAACACACCCAATACAACACCACTACAACCTTCCAACACTTGGGGTCAGAACATTACCAGTAAAATCCATTGTCTTACTGTAACATGAGAAGAACACATCAACAAAAACAACTGACATGTTCGAGCCCATGCTTGCAACCTAGAACGCCGCAGCATGAAACCATCACATAAACCCGCTATAGTTCGCCTACATAGTTTTGATGTTCTGGGCGAGCGGCCACGGGGGTACGACGCTGGCGCACAAGGGCTTGGGTGTTGCGGTTCTGGTGTTGAGTGGAGGCCCAAGTTGGCAATGAAGGGCGCCTCTGGCTATGGATGCGGCAGATCTGGTCTTCGGAAACCGCGGTGGCGTGCGTCGGGCATGTAGGTGCATCTGATGCTTGGCCACGGCTCAGAACCAGCTTGGCCACTGCTCGGAACCATGGTGGTTCTTGGCCTCGGGCGGCGCTCTTTGGTCTGCTGTCGGCATGGTACTCGGCAGGAAACAGTGGCTCGCGCTTCGTCCAGTGATTCTATGTTCGTACGACTGTGGATGGACCTGGCGCCTTGTGGTGGAGGTTGGCTGTTGGTGGTCTCCGCATGGTGCGGTTGGTTGCAGCGAATCTCGATGCTTCTTCATCGATGGGCAGCTCAGATGGTGTGACAGTGATTGGTGGGCTTGTCGGCGCCGGTGCGGGATGATGTGCAACCGGGGTGGTGAGGGAGATTGGGTGAGAACCCTATCTCGGCCTTGTGTCGTGACCAACAATGGTGGCAGGCCGTAGTCGACCTTCTTGGAGGCATTGTTGCATTTCTTCCGCACCCCTCCTACACGGATCCGACCATCACGGCCTCTCCAGGGGAAACCCTTGATCTTGTGTGATCGGACGATGGCGGCGCCTTGGTGTCGGTCTTCTCTCTTGGGGGCTTCGTTTCGGAGCTCGGCATCGGCAAGCGGGATAGGTGAATGGCGGCGATTGTGGTATTCAGGCTTTTGTGGCAACGATGGTGATGGGAGTGATGTCGGCAACGCGACACTGGTTGAGGTAGTCGGCTCTTCTTCGGCGTGTTCGCGAAATTACATCGGTTTGTTTGATCCCGAGAAGTTGAAGCTGCGGTGGCGGAGCCTCTGTGGTATACGATGACTGGCTGTAGGAGATCTGTTCGGCGATCTTCTGCGGCGCCAGCCATTCCTGGTTTTGTCCTTCATGGCTCCATCAGAGTCAGAGCTGCGCTATCTGGTCGCAGGTGGCTGAGTTTTGGCGCGGATCTTCATACATCTTCACCTGGACTTTGCAGTGTGTGTTGGGTCGACGACCGCTTATGGTGAAGTCGGAGTCATTTGCTCAAGGTTTAGGTATGGCGACGACGCCTCTAGGGGAGGAGTGATGACGATGACGCTTGCCCGCTGTCTCGACGAGGTTCTAATTGAAGTGGTGTGCGTGGGGTTTCATGTGTGTGCCGCTCAGCAGTTGTGATGGTTTTTGCTCGGTTTTCCATAATCAACTGGGCAATCTGGTTTTCGCTCGATTTTCCCTAATTAACTGAGCAACTCTTTTCATCTTAATGAATGCATGATAACTTCCATTTCAAACAAAAACAAATTTGAGAAAGTAATCGACTGAACGATACACATGTGCATTATAAGTGAGTGTGATGCGTGCTTGATCATTTCAGATCGATATATAGCAAGGTCTGCTCTGAAGTTCATACTCTGAACTAGCTAACTCTAGATTAAAATCAAATCGAAAAGAACCTTGCTACACGTACGACATTCTCTGTACGATTTCAATACAAACAAATTTTATCAGCCTTCCATCACATCACTTCCATGGGTCATGAGTCATGACCAATTTATTCACAACCCTAAACCCGGAAAAGGTATCTCGGTTGCACACTGAACCCTCTTTACATCCTCTGTCCACTAAACATTGAGAAAGCAAATTCGACAAGCTTGGATTAATAAATATCAAATTATGATGCAAATATAGCACTGAAGCATACAACACACACACACACACACATAGAATTACTCCCTGTCCCACAAGGAGGACATGCTTGTGCCAGAGTCGAAATCGGAAACAACAAATCATCAAATATGATAGAAATATCCCCGCAAAAAATGGTAGAAATACAACCTTGAATACATTTGGTGATCCAACAAAGAGGACAGAAGCGCACACCAACCGACCATATAGCAAGGACACTCTGCTCATTGTTTCACCAAAAATACTTTCTCAACCAAAATAACCCCTTTATTGATTCTTACTAATTAAAGCATTAAAGATTAAAATGGTAGAAATAAAAGAGGACTGGCCTTATAACTTGTAATAGGGGAACCGACATCTGAGATTGACTAATTGCAGTTGGTTTCAAGGCTTTGCATCACCGTATCCAGATCCACCACCTTTGCTGCCACCGCTCCCGCCATTCTGACCATTGCCTTGGCCACCACCATTACCATTGGCATTCGCTTCCCAAGAACTGATCTGATAGCTTGTGCCGGAACTAGTACCATAGCCAAAGCCAACACCGGTCCCATTGCTGTTGTATCTTGGGTTACCTCTGGCTTGTCCGCCGCTGCCACCTCCGCCATTGCCGCCTGCCGCAACGTATCCATGATAAAGATAACTCTTCTCGGTAGATCCTGAGCTTTTACCGGATCCACGGCAATATCCACTTCCACTGTTTGGTCCACCATCACCGCCGGCTCCACCACCTCCAACGACTGCATGTGGACCCTCTGTCGGGGCCTTTCTCGACGGACCCGGTGCTACTCCATGAACTCCCACCTCCGCTATTCACGAATACGCCATCCTTCCCCTCTCCCTCACCACTTCCCTCGGCATTGGCCTTTGCTAGACCCGCGCTCGTCAAGCCAATGCTTAGGATAACTACGAGGAGGCTAAGCGTTGCTAATCTAGTCCTATCCATGGTGACTAACTGAGCTTCCTTAGTGAGTTATGGTGAGATGAATGCATCCTCAGGGTAATTTATAAGGCTTTTTATTTGTACAAGAAACGAGACTTGGGGACTCTCCGTCCCTCTTTAGGTGTCTCTAGTTTATTTGACAAGAGATCTTGATCCATTCAATGCAAGAATCTTGATTAACTAGCTATCTCCTGGTTCCTTCCAAGGCCTTTCCCCGTGACATGCAATATGGTGGCTAAATTTTTCACCTACAAAGAAACGAGACTTGGATCCTTTCTTGCCCTCTTTAGCTAGGCCTTCTTAGTTTGTTTGACGTGAGACCTTCCTCCATGGAAGAATCTTGATTAATTAGTTGCCTCCTAGTTTCATTCGAGGCCTTTCTTGGGATCTACAAATAGCTAGAAGACTTTGATAATGAGACACTGGATGCCTTCTACTTAACTCTTAACCACATGCAGCATCTTAAGGTGTCTTCGTGTCATCGATGTACAAGAAACGGAGGAAAAGAATGAGTGTGGCTAGAACTCAGTTGAGTGACATCGACGTAATTGTGTGCTACGAGCGACATAGTTAGATACTAAAAACGTCGACGACAAATGTTGCAAGCAGTTTTGCAAGCAAAAACACGGACGTTGCAACCGGTGTGACTACATGCTACAACTATCAATGGCGGATGTTGCGACCGGTGAGACCTGATACATCTCCAATGTATCTATAATTTTTGATTGTTCCATGTTGTTATATTATCAATCTCGAATGTCTTATAATCATTTTATAGTCATTTTATATCATTTTTTGGTACTAACCTATTGACATAGTGCCAAGTGCCAGTTGTTGTTTTTGCATGTTTTTTATATCGTAGAACATCAATACCAAACGGAGTCCAAATGCCACGAAACTTTACGGAGACTTTTTATGGACCAGAAGACACCTAATGGGCCAAGGCAGCGTCTTGGGGTGCTTCGAGGAGAGCACAATCCACCAGGGTGCGCCAGGAGGCCCAAGCGTGCCCTTGTGGGTTGTGCCCACCTCGGGTGCCCTCCGGACCGCCTCTTTGCTCTATAAATATCCCAATATTTCAGAAACCCTAGGGGAGTCGACGAAAATCAATTCCAGCCGCCGCAGAGTCCATAACCACCAGATCCAATCTAGACACCATCACAGATGGGGTTCACCACCTCCATTGGTGCCTCTTCGATGATGCGTGAGTAGTTCTTTCTAGACCTTCGGGTCCGTAGTTAGTAGCTAGATGGCTTCCTCTCTCTCATTTGATTCTCAATACAATGGTCTCTTGGAGATCCATATGATGTAACTCTTTTGCGGTGTGTTTGTTGGGATCCGATGAACTTTGAGTTTATGATCGGACCTATCTTTTCATATCCATGAAAGTATTTGAGTTTATTTGATCTATTTTATGCATGATTGCTTATAGCCTCGTATTTCTTCTCCGATATTTTGGTTTTGTTTGGCCAACTTGATCTATTTACCTTGCAATGGGAAGAGGTGCTTTGTAGTGGGTTCGATCTTACGGTGCTTGATCCCAGTGACAGAAGGGAACCGACATGTATGTATCGTTGCTACCAAGGATAAAATGATGGGGTCATCTCTACATAGATAGATCTTGTCTACATCATGTCATCATTCTTATTGTATTACTCCGTTTCTCCATGAACTTAATACACTAGATGCATGCTGGATAGCGGTCGATGTGTGGAGTAATAGTAGTAGATGCAGGCAGGAGTCGGTCTACTAATCTTGGACGTGATGCCTATGTAATGATCATTGCCTGGATATCGTCATGAGTATTTGAAGTTCTATCAATTGGCCAACAGTAATTTGTTTTCCCACCATTTTCTATTTTTCTCAAGAGAAGCCACTAGTGAAACCTACGGCCCACGGGTCTCTTTCTCATATTATTTGCCTTTGCGATCTATTTTCGTTTGTTTTTATTTTCGGATCTACTAAACCAAAAAATACAAAAATACCTTGCTGCAATTTATTTTATTTGGCGTTCTATCTATCAATATTTACAACTCTCTCACGTCCGTTTGCCCATCTTGGGCGCCGCTACCCGAAAGGGATTGACAACCCCTTTTACACGTCGGGTTGCGAGTAGTTGTTATTTGTGTGCAGGTGTTGTTTACGTTTTGTTGCTTGGTTCTCCTACTGGTTCGATAACATTGGTTTCACATCTGAAGGAAATACCTACTGCCGCTGGGCTGCATCATCCCTTCCTTTTTGGGGAAATACTGACGTAGCTTCAAGCGACATCAAGACCACGTGCTACGAACAAGGAAGGAAGATGTTGTGAATGGTGAGAGGACATGCTACAACCAGCAATGACAGATGTTGCAACAAGTATGACAACATATTGCAAACGGTGGGGCAAAATGCTCAGTCCAGCACAAATTTGCATGCAAAAGATTCAACGTTTGAGCAGTCGGCTGAGACTTGGTTAATTCTTAGTCGGCTGTTTTAGCAAACCCGGAAATAAATAGTTATTGTCCATGAACCGGTAATTTGCTTGGCACTATAGCGTGCTTGTGCATGGGTATTCAAATGGAGTTCTAACTTTCTAAGAATATGTGCTACTATAGATACGCTCATCGCAAACAGGGCTAGCCAATGTCCTTCACAAACAGCTTATTGCTTATGTGAGGATCGCATCCTAAACTGAGTGTCAACTCTGTGTGATGTTGGGTCATGATGTACACAACTTTTTCGGAAGCTCCGTTGCGACGGGGGTCCAATCCTTCATGACATTGGCAAACCGATCGTGTGTGTTGCACCACATCGCCTACAATTGATTAGCTTCAAATCATGCGCTTTGTGCCCCTACATTGCACATGTTTTTTCCGCTTTAACTGTGTATGATGTAGGTCACATTTTGTGTGCCAATGCAATGGCAGAAACATTCATACATACGGCAATGATTTATAACCATTTGTGCATATATATCAACAATATGTAAAATTGACAAAGAACAACATCATAAAAAGGTAGCACCAAGTACCCCTAGCGGCGTTCCCTAGATGACACTAGGGGCCAACCCTAGCGCCCCATAGCCAACACCGACATGACTCCTACCTCTGTTATTGTTGCCATCTTGTACCGCGGTGGCGGCCGACCCTACTACTGGGCGGTGGTGGGGGTCTTTTCAATGGTGGTGTCGTGTGGGGCGGCGGCGGCCCGGAATATGGAAGTCAAGGTAGCGTGATGTGGTTGTCTCCCCTTGCGGCAAATGACGTATGGGTGGCTACCTAGCCAGCAATAGCAACAGTTGCAGTCAGGGCATGGCAGCGGTGCTTGGCCATATACGATCAGGTCATTGACGGGTCCACTATGGGCGCCACCGGTGGTGGTATAGATTTGCCTTTCATGCTCTAATTACGATAATGGTGTCCATTGGGCCTGGCTAGGGCTCTCTCCGATGAGGTGGTAGTTAGCGTGGTGTGCTACGCCTTCAGTGTTGGTCCTTGTGGTGACCACTTTGGCTTGTGGCAGCAGCCTCGCTGCCAATTGCGTGCCACCAAAACATCTTTGAGAGGGTTCCTCTCTCCAGATCCGATGGTTGACTTCGACAATGAGATGCAAACTATGGACGATGGCTTCAATCGACTGGATGGTTGCAGCGGTGGCAGTCGCACCTTGCATGTAGTTGTTGGGATCGCAGAGAAATGGTGGCGACCAACACATGAGTTACTGTTGGGGAACGCATTATTTCAAAAAAATTCCTACGATCACGCAAGATCTATCTAGGGATGCATAGCAACGAGAGGGGAAAGTGTGTCTACGTACCCTCGTAGACCGAAAGCGGAAGTGTTAAGTAACGCGGTTGATGTAGTTGAACGTCTTCGCGATCCAATCGATCAACTACCGAATGCACGACACCTCCGCGATCTGCACACGTTCATCTCGGTGATGTCCCTCGAACTCTAGATCCATCTGAGGCCTAGGGAGAGTTTCGTCAGCACGACGGCGTGTTGACGGTGATGATGAAGTGACACAGGGCTTCGCCTAAGCACTACGACAATATGACCAAGGTGGAAATCTGTGGAGGGGGGCACCGCACACGGCTAAGAGATCAACTTCTGTGTCTATGGGGTGCCCCCTCCCCCGTAAATAAAGGAGTGGAGGAGGGAAGGGCCGGACTCCTATGGCGCGCCCCAAGGGGGGATTCCTACTCCTAGTAGGAGTAGGTTTCCCCCTTCCCTAGTTGGAGTAGGAGAAGAAGGAAGAGGGAGAGGGAGAGAAGGAAAGGGGGCCGCCCCCCTCCCAATTCGGATTGGGCTTGGGGGGCGGGCGCCTCCCACTTGGCTGCCTCCTCCTCTCTCCCACCATGGCCCATTAAGGCCCATTAACTCCCTGGGGGGTTCCGGTAACCCCTCGGTACTTCGGAAAATGCCCGAACCTATCCGAAACCTTTCCGGTGTCCAAACATAGCCTTTCAATATATCAATCTTTATGTCTCGACCATTTCAAGACTCCTCGTCATGTCCGTGATCACATCCAGGACTCTAAACTATCTTCGGTACATCAAATCACATAACTCATAATACATATCATCATCGAACGTTAAGCGTGCGGACCCTACGGGTTCGAGAACTATGTAGACATGACCGAGACTAATCTCCGGTCAATAAACAATAGCGGAACCTGGATGCTCATATTGTTGCCTACATATTCTACAAAGATCTTTATCGGTCAACGCATAACAACATACGTTTGTTCCCTTTGTCATCGGCATGTTACTTGCCCGAGATTCGATCGTCGGTATCATCATACCTAGTTCAATCTCGTTACCGGCAAGTCTCTTTACTCTTTCCGTAATGCAACATCATACAACTAACTCATTAGTCACATTGCTTCCAAGGCTTATAGTGATGTGCATTACCGAGAGGGCCCAGAGATACCTCTCCGACAATCGGAGTGACAAATCCTAATCTCGATCTATGCCAACTCAACAAACACCGTCGGAGACACCTGTAGAGCATCTTTATAATCACGCAGTTACGTTGTGACGTTTGATAGCACACTAAGTGTTCCTCCGGTATTCGGGAGTTGCATAATCTCATAGTCATAGGAACATGTATAAGTTATGGAGAAAGCAATAGCAATAATCTAAACGATCATAGTGCTAAGCTAACGGAAGGGTCAAGTCAATCACATCATTATCTAATGATGTGATCCCGTTCATCAAATGACAACTCATGTCTATGGTTAGGAAACTTAAGCATCTTTGATTAACGAGCTAGTCAATGTAGAGGCATACTAGTGACACTCTGTTTGTCTATGTATTTACACATGTACTGAGTTTCCGGTTAATACAATTCTAACATGAATAATAAACATTTATCATGATATAAGGAAATATAAATAACAACTTTATTATTGCCTCTAGGGCATATTTCCTTCAGTGTCCCACTTGCACTAGAGTCAATAATCTAGATTGCATTGTAATGATTCTAACACCCATGGAGTCTTGGTGCTGATCATGTTTTTATCGTGAGAGAGGCTTAGTCAACGGGTCTGCAACATTCAGATTCGTATGTATCTTGCAAATCTCTATGTCTCCCTCCTTGACTTGATCGCGGATGGAATTGAAGCGTCTCTTGATGTGCTTGGTTCTCTTTTGAAATCTGGATTCCTTTGCCAAGGCAATTGAACCAGTATTGTCACAAAAGATTTTCATTGGACCCGATGCACTAGGTATGACACCTAGATCGGATATGAACTCCTTCATCCAAACTCCTTCATTTGCTGCTTCCGAAGCAGCTATGTATTCTGCTTCACACGTAGATCCCGCCACGACGCTTTGCTTAGAACTGCACCAACTAACAGCTCCACCATTCAATAAAAATGTGTATCCTGTTTGTGACTTAGAGTCATCTGGATCAGTGTCAAAGCTTGCATCGACGTAACCGTTTACGACGAGCTCTTTTTCACCTCCATAAACGAGAAACATATCCTTAGTCCTTTTCAGGTATTTCAGGATATTCTTAACCGTTGTCCAGTGATCTGCTCCTGGATTACTTTGGTACCTCCCTGCTAAACTAATAGGAAGGCACACATCAGGTCTGGTACACATCATTGCATACATGATAGAACCTATGGCTGAAGCATAGGGAATGACTTTCATTTTTCCTCTATCTTCTGCAGTGGTCGGGCATTGAGTCTGACTCAACTTCACACCTTGTAACACAGGCAAGAACCCTTTCTTTGCTTGATCCATTTTGAACTTCTTCAAAACTTTATCAAGGTATGTGCTCTGTGAAAGTCCAATTAAGCGTCTTGATCTATCTCTATAGATCTAGATGCCCAATATATACGCAGCTTCACCGAGGTCTTTCATTGAAAAATTCTTATTCAACTATCCTTTTATGCTATTCAGAAATTTAGTATCATTTCCAATCAGCAATATGTCATCCACATATAATATCAGAAATGCTACAGAGCTCCCACTCACTTTCTTGTAAATACAGGCTTCTCCAAAAGTCTGTATAAAACCATATGCTTTGATCACACTATCAAAGCGTGTATGCCAACTCCGAGATGCTTGCACCAGTCCATAAATGGATTGCTGGAGCTTACACACTTTGTTAGCACCTTTTGGGTCAACAAAACCTTCTGGTTACATCATATACAACTCTACTTTAAAATATCCATTAAGGAATGTAGTTTTGACATGCATTAACCAAATTTCATAATCATAAAATGCGGCAATTGTTAACATGATTCGGATGGACTTAAGCATCGCTACGGTGAGAAGGTCTTATCGTAGTCAACTCCTTGAACTTGTCGAAAACCTTTCGCAACAAGTTGAGCTTTGTAGACAGTAACATTACCATCATCGTCAGTCTTCTTCTTGAAGATCCATTTATTCTCTATGGCTTGCCCATCATCGGGCAAGTCAACCAAAGTCCACACTTTGTTCTCATACATGGATCCCGTCTTAGATTTTCATGGCCTCAAGTCATTTTGCGGAATCTAGGCTCATCATCACTTCCTCATAGTTCATAGGTTCGTCATGGTCAAGTAACATGACCTCTAGAATAGGATTACCGTACCACTCTGGTGCGGATCTTACTCTGGTTGACCTATGAGGTTCGGTAGTAACTTGATCAGAAGTGTTGGAGATATAGCTACCAGGTATGACCCGCCCAGGAGGGGCCGGGTCAACCCCAATGGAGGGTTACAAAAGGAAGCCCAGTGATATTCAAGGTGATAGTTAATTAAGACTTGTAGAAGGCCTAAGCCCAGAGACGGCTTAAGGCTCAATATTATAAACCGCCATATGTAAAGAAAGACTTGTAAAGAAAGGCATATAAAAGAAGTCACCGAGCCGGACATGTTTTATGAGCCGTCCGGGACTCTATAGGCCGCCAGGCGTCAACCTGTGTATATAAGGGTACGACCCGGCGGAGACTTAGGACAAGAAACAAGAGATCGATAGCCAATCTAGCAGATTCGCTCCTTGGTCATCGAAACCTAGCAATACAACATCAACTGAGTTAATTGCAAGGAAGTACCACACTTGGGGCAGTTGTAACGGATCAGTATCATTATTCAGATTTTTTGCAAGTCAGTACCACGTTTGAGGCTAATTGTTGCAAAATGGGCTAAGCGCCGTATTGACCCTGTATCTGACCTAGCGGCCCCACCTGTCAGGTGATACATGGCATATTGTTTTTGCAGATAAGACCTCCGCATTGCACTTAATCACGCAAATGCCCCCGCAAAGTTAAAAAAGAAAATTGCGCGCGGTTGGGATTCAAACCCGTTCCCTCCCGGTTACAACGGAGACGCCCAACCACTACGCTAGGCCATGTTAGCTGTTGTAATAGTATAGTACCTTCATATATTATTTTAACGTTAAATAAATAAAACAAACGGTAAAATTTCGTGTTTGAGCTGATTCGAACCTGCGCCTCCGAGTGAAAGAAAGAGCGCGCCAACCACTACACTGGAGAGATGCGCACGTTAGTCTAGTGGCATTCCTTTATTTATCTAGTTTGCACACGTCCTGGCCTTTTTTCAGTTTTTATTATGTTTTTTGTTTCGCATTTCTTTTTTATATAGGTTTAGTATATGCCCGCGTTAGACTATGGTTTATTATTATATTTTTTGTAAATACAAACTAAACATTATTATATAAATACACACTGGACATTCTTGTATAATGTACGATGAACAATTTTGTTATACACACTGAACATAAATATACGATGAACTTTTTTAAAATGCATAAATTCTTTTTTTGTACGTGTTTTTTTGTTTCTGATTGCTTTTATCTTTTTTTAGATCTTTGGTATTCTTTGGATTTTCATGTTTTCAATTTTTTTTACAGTTTTTATATAGGTTTAGTATGCAAAAAAGGTTGTAAATACACACTGAACATTATTCTATAAAAATACATTGAACATTATTGTATAATATATGATGAACAATTTTGTTATATACACTGAACATTTTTTAATATACAATGTACTTTTTAAAATTTATAAATTACATTTTTTTATACGATGTAATTATTTATCAATATACGATAAACACACTATGTACAACGCGTGCTATTTATCTTTTTTGTTACCGTATGAAAAAGAGAACAAAGCACAGTATAAAATATTTACACGTGTTACGTAAACAGAGGAACACTGGCCGCGCAGCGGTAGTGAGCGCCCTCGTCGCGCGTTCGAATCCCGGGTGCGGCCCTCTGCAATCGCTGCTTTTTTCATTTTATTTATTTTATCTGCAAAAACAATATGCCACGTGTCATCTGACAGGTGGGGCCGCTAGGTCAGATACAACGTCAATACGGCGCTTAGCCCATTTTGCAACAATTAGTCTCAAACGTGGTACTGACTTGCAAAAAATCTGAATAATGGTACTAATCCGTTACAACTGCCCCAAATGTGGTACTTCCTTGCAATTAACTCACATCAACTGGACTAGGCCTTACCTTCACCGTAAGGGGCCGAACCAGTATAAACCTTCTCGTGTCCTTTGTCCCAATTAACCCCTTTAAGCTTTCTAGTTGCGATGGCCCTACGACTAAGTCCTTTCACTAGGACATCTGCCGTGACAATTTCATGGCAAGAAGTTTCATGATCATCATCATTATCTTCCTCACTAATTGGTGTAGGAATCACTCGAATTGATTTCTGTGATGACCTACTTTCCAATAAGGGAGCATGTATAGTTACCTCATCAAGTTCTACTTTCCTCCCACTCACTTCTTTTGAGAGAAACTCCTTCTCTAGAAAGGATCCATTCTTAGCAATGAATATATTGCCTTCGGATCTGTGATAGAAGGTGTACCCAACAGTCTCCTTTGGGTATCCTATGAAGACACATTTCTTCGATTTGGATTCGAGCTTATCAGGTTGAAACTTTTTCACATAAGTATTGCAGCCCCAAACTTTAAGAAACGACAACTTGGGTTTCTTTCCAAACCACAGTTCATATGGTGTCGTCTTAACGGATTTTGATGGTGCCCTATTTAACGTGAATGCACCGTTTGTAAAGCATAACCCCAAAATGATAGTGATAAATCAGTAAGAGACATCATAGATCGCACCATATCTAATAAAGTGTGATTACGACATTCGGACACACCATTACGCTGTGGTGTTTCAGGTGGCGTGAGTTGTGAAACTATTCCGCATTATTTCAAATGAAGACCAAACTCGTAACTCAAATATTCTCCTCCACGATCAGATCGTAGAAACTTTATTTTCTTGTTACGATGATTTTCCACTTCATTCTGAAATTCTTTGAACTTCTTATGATGGGTCAAGTCAATCACATCATTCTCTAATGATGTGATCCCGTTCATCAAATGACAATTCATGTCTATGGTTAGGAAACTTAACCATCTTTGATTAATGAGCTAGTCAATGTAGAGGCATACTAGTGACACTCTGTTTGTCTATGTATTCACACATGCACTAAGTTTCCGGTTAATACAATTCTAGCATGAATAATAAAAATTTATCATGATATAAGGAAATATAAATAACAACTTTATTATTGCCTCTAAGGCATATTTCCTTCAGTTACTTCAATGATGGTGCTACTCGAGCAAATGGTCTCGAGCTCCAGGATGAAATTCTAAGTCTGACCCGAGTTGGTTATACCTGACAATGATGTTTTTACGACATTACCTCGTTGAAGGCATTGCTCGGATATGCTCAGACTGGTCCTTCAGGGTGAAAACAAAGAATCTAACCATGGGTGTTTGGATCCGGTGACGGCAACACTTGAGTGTCGCTCCCTTATTTAAGGTGTTGCTATTAAAACAAATGCACAAATAGGCATTTAAAAATAATGTAAACTAATAAAATACAAAAGCGATAGTGTTCCTCAGTTGCATTTTTAAAACTATAAAACCTACAAAGTGAAGCATAAATTATATATTAACAAACATGATGTATAAAAAGAGAAAACCATTTAAATTAAACTTAACTTGATACCATTTTTTAGCAAAGTAAAAAAAGCGAAGCATGGACGATTTTGTTTCCAACCGTCCAACACATATATCATCCATGACTATATAAAAACTAACGCAAAAAAATTAACATGCATAACTTAATCAGGTGTCCTGATTTACATCGGTACATTAATGCAAAAATTTAACTTATGACTACATGCATGACTTGAGGATGTCACACCATTTTGATCTGACGACTATCAATAATTGAGGTGATAAGGAAGCACACATGTGAAGAGATAATAGTGGGGTTAGCTATTTATATATATAAGACTAACATAAAAAAATGTCACGACCGGTTTTCCAATAAAAATGTTTATTGAGAAACCAATCTTTTGAGTCCAGTATGAGAAGAATCCTCCTTACTGGTAGACAAATTCTTGATACAATAAGCCAGTAGCATAAAATATATTACAGGGTCGAGCTACGGTTGCTCAACCAAATTATTACAAGCACGCCAATAATTATACATAATGGCGGATATGACACAGTGGTGTGGAGGCATACTACTGACTCGAGGATAGGGTGGTGGTGGAAAAATCACAGCGGGGAGTGAGATACATGACTCTAAAACTGGCATCTCATCGAGCGTCGAGGTGAGGCTCGATGAATTTATTTGGTAGCGGAAGCGGATATAATACAGTGACCAAATCCAGGGTCGCACGAGACTGACTGGGATTCCTCTAGGCGTCGGACTCGCTATCAAATTCTTCATCCATGAGATCGCCTTCGTCAGCATCTGGCCAAATCAACAAGCCAGGTGAGTACTTTGAAAGTACTCGCAAGACAGTTCGGACATAAGATATAACAAATGCATGCATGGATGCGTCATGATTAATTTACCAATGCACATTCAAAATTTAGCAAGCAAGGTAAGTAAAAAGGGAATCGGCGGTAGTCCGCCTGAAAACCCAACAAAAAGAAATAATAGGAAACCGATCGGGTGTCTGAAGCGACGCCTCGAAGGGTGAACAAATAAATAAAGATCATGCCGCAGTCGGGCGTTTAAGCGACACCACGTAAAGGGCTTAAACTGAAAATAAAAGACATGCGTGCCACAGTCGGACATCGGGGCGACATCACAGAAAGGGCTTATATTGAAAGTAAATAACAGTACTGCTGCAGTCGGACGTCTGAGCGACATCGCAGGAAGGGCTTTTATTGAAAGTAAATAATAACAATGCCACAGTCGGACGTCTGAGCGACATCGCAGAAAAGGCTTTTATTGAAAGTAAATAATAACAATGCCACAGTCGGACGTCTGAGCGACATCGCAGAATGGGATTTTATTCACAAGTAAATAATACTCATAATAAATATTCAATTCATGATAATAAACGGGTTAGTCCATCCACAGGAATAAACATTTAACCGGACTTAGCACTCATGGGATTCACCGAAGTCTCTGTCATCAAAACTGACATTTGTCAGGATAAGATAATACGGAACTTGGACATGGAATAGATGATTCAAAGGGATATATGACTCTGCAGAGTTTGTATGAAATTTTTTCCCACAGCCAACGGATTTCCATAGTCACGAAGGACTAGTTCCGTTTACGGTATTTCGGAAGAAAACACAGCTAACCAGTACACACCCATCCTACCTCTTGATGCCAGGAATCACCCTAGACATCGTCCAAGAAAAACTTTTGAGACGGGGAGATCACAATCTCGAATAGCATGGGATCAAATTTATATACGCGCGCTCTAAGGGGTGCCCCCCTCTCGGTCCCAACCGGAAACACCCATGCCTCCTGACCGGATGACTGGCTTTAATCCAGGGCCATGGAACCATCATCACGGCCTCTCCTTTTGGTGTGTACCAAGAAAGCGGTTTGCAACTTACTAAGCCATATTCCTTGCGGAAAACATGTGGTAGTACAGGGAAGGAAAAATGGAAGGAACTGGATCGATACGGGTTGACACTGAAGTCATATAGTCTGGCATAAGACTGGCATGCTGCAACACTGCCATCTTACCCATCCTCATGCCAACACATGGCCATGCATACTCACATCCATCCACTTATGGATTTTCGAAACTCACTTGCCTCATCGTTGCATGTAACATGACATTCGTCGGTATGCTCATCAACATGCCATGAAACTACTTAATGCAAACATGCCAAAACAATCATCATATCAAAAGTTCAAACATGCTTGCCTGGTTCAGAGTAGTCGGAGCCTAGCTCGGTGAAGTTCGCGGTCTCGTCGCCTCCTTCGGTATCTACGGTATAAAGAAACATATGCGCTAACGTAAATACCGTGAGGTGCACAAAATTATTCCAAATATTTTTCAAATAAATCTGATAAAAAACTAGACAAAATTCTAAGGAGGACAGAAAAAGAATCACTCAAAAATTCCTTTCTGTTAAAAAGTTATAAGGGTTTTAACCCAAGGGCCCATCTGTAATGAAACAGAAAACTTCCAGGGGCTAACTTATAAAAACAGAAAACGCTTCGATAAAGAATACGCCGGCCCAGAGGGAAAACGCATTTGGCAGAAGACGCTTTTAGAAAACGGTTCGTTTAGAAAGGACAGAGAGGCTGACAGGCGGGTCCCGCGCGTCAGGTTTGAATTTTCAAAGGAGGCGGCAGAGCTCGACGGTGCCCGAGAGCCGCGGTGGTCGCCGGCGGCGATCCACGGCGAGGCAGGGGGATCGGGTGGTACCTCTGTGTTCAGTGCGTGCAAGGTGTTCGACAGAATGATCTAGGCATGTAGGGATTTTTCCTTGCGCTGAAACTTGGTGGGGTGGCCTCTCATTGCACCAGGAGGCTGCCTGAATTTTGGTAGAATTTTTGGAGAAGAGGAGATATGAATTTCACCAAATTTGGCAAATCTGGTCCAAACTTGCAGAGACTGAAATTTGAAAAATTTGAAAAGAGGGAGAGTGCATCAAGATGATTCTAGGTTGTGGGTACTAAGGACTATCCAGGGGAGTTGGTTTGGGATCATGGATCAAAGGCATTAGGGTACTTGCTTTGCAAATCACCTAGGTTCACAAGAAAGGACATAATTGTTTTGGGAAAAGAAATAGTTGGAATAAAATCCAAAAATGGATTTTATTAGTTTGGACAGAATGTTTGGGTTGTACCCAAGTGGGAGGAAAGGTTTTGGGGGAGTTTTACCATAAGAGGCATGGTAAACAAGAATGGACCAAAAATCAAATGAAGGCCCAAAAACAAAAGGTTTTCTTTTTAAAAGAAACTAAATCCAGAAAAAGATTTTTGAGAGGGCAAACTCAGAAGAGGGTTTTTTTAAGAAGGGTGTAAATGACCTTCTTCAAACCAAGCAAGGCTCTTTCTGAAAACAAAACCACAAAATTTTTTTGGAGTGTCACAACACCTACCCCCTTAGGAAAAATCTCGTCCCCGAGATTTCAGCTGATCCTTAAATAAGTATGGATGCTCTGTCCGAAGGAAATCCTCCCTTTCCCAGGTTGCTTCACTTTCGGTGTGGTTGCTCCACTGAACTTTGAAAAACTTGATGGTTTTCTGTCGGGTCCTCCTTTCAGACTTCTCTAATATTTTTACTGGGCGCTCTCGATAGGTGAGGTCTGGCTGCACGTCAATGTTCTCATGGGATACTTGTTTCTCTGGATTGCTTACGCACTTCCTCAATTGCGAGACGTGGAACACGTCGTGGACATCGGATAATTCTTCGGGTGAGTCTAGCTAGTAGGCTACAGTGCCTCTTCGTGCCACTATACAGAATGGTCCGATGAATCTTGGTGCTAGCTTTTCTTTAATCTTGAATCGTTGCAATCCCCTCATAGGGGATACTCTTAGGTACACGAATTCACCGGGTTCGAAGCTGACCCCACGATGTTTCTGATCGTAATAACTCTTCTGTCGGCTTTGAGCGGTCTTGAGTCGATCTCTGATTAGCTTGACCTTTTCCTCGGCCTCTCTGAGCATGTCTGGGCCGAAGATGCGGCTGTCTCCGGTCTCTGACCAATTTAATGGGTTACGACATCTCCGTCCGTATAAAGCCTCAAATGGTGCCATCTGCGGGCTGGCCTGGTAACTGTTATTGTACGCGAACTCGGCGTATGGCAGGCTTTCTTCCCAACTGGCTCCATAGGTGAGGACACATGCTCTCAGCATGTCTTCTAGAATTTGGTTTACGCGTTCAGCCTGTCCATCAGTCTGGGGATGGTAGGCTGTACTGAAGGCCAGTTGAGTTCCCAGAGCCTGTTGTAAATGATCCCAGAATCTCGAGACGAACTGAGTGCCTCTGTCGGATATTATAGTCTTCGGGACTCCATGCAGACAAACTATACGGGAGAGATAAATCCTGGCAAGCCTCTGAGTGTTGTAGGTTGTCTTCACTGGAATGAAATGTGCCACCTTGGTTAATCTATCGGTGATGACCCATATGGCATCATTCCCGTGTCGTGACCGAGGTAGTCCGACAATGAAATCCATCCCTATTTCATCCCATTTCCACTCAGGTATTTTGTTTGGTTGCAGTAGTCCGGCTGGTCTTTGATGCTCAACTTTTATGCGTTGACAAGAATCGCAACATGCAACGAATGTGGCTATGTCCCTCTTCATACCGTGCCACCAAAATCTTTCCTGAATATCCTTATACATTTTGGTTCCTCCAGGGTGGATCAAATATGGGGCGGTGTGGGCTTCAGCTAGAATTTGCTGTTTGAGGTCCTCTATATTTGGCACGCAGAGTCTGTCTCCGTACCATAATATTCCTCCATCGTCTATGACGAACTCCGAGGCCTTGCCCATACTCACCTTTCTTTTAATTCCTTCGATGCTGGGGTGACCAGGCTGAGCTTCTTTAATTCTCTCCACAAGGTCGGGCTGTATTTCCAAGTTTGATATGGTGCCTTCCGCGATCATTAACAAGTTGAGTTTGGCAAATTCTTGTTGGAATTCAGGTCTCAAGTCTGGCAGACTGTTGTCGTCCGGGCTGGGGTTCCGACTAAGAGCATCTGCCACTACGTTTGCTTTTCCTGGATGATAGTGGATACCAACATCATAATCCTTTACCAATTCCAACCAGCGTCGTTGCCGCAAGTTTAGTTCTGGCTGTGTGAAAATATATTTGAGACTTTTATGGTCCGTGTATATTTCACATCGATTTCCAAGTAAGAAATGCCTCCATTCCTTGAGTGCATGAATGACTGCTGCCATTTCTAAGTCATGAGTGGGATAATTTTCCTCATGCTTGCGAAGTTGCCTTGAAGCGTATGCGACAACCTTGCCTTCTTGCATCAACACGCACCCGAGACCCTTTCTGGACGCGTCACAATACACTTCAAAATTCTTGTGTATGTCTGGCACAATTAATACCGGTGCTGTCGTTAATTTCCGTTTTAGCTCTTGGAAACTTTTCTCGCAGGCTTCTGTCCATTCAAACTTCTTGTCCTTCTTGAGTAACTGCGTCATTGGCTTGGCTATGGTGGAGAATCCTTCAATAAATCTGCGGTAATATCCTGCCATTCCCAAGAAGCTTCGTATGTCCGTTACGCTGGCTGGTGACTTCCAGCCAAGTACGGCCTTGACTTTCTCCGGGTCCATTGCGATACCATCTTGGGTCAGCACGTGGCCTAGAAAGCCTACTTGTCTTAGCCAAAATTCACACTTGCTGAACTTGGCATACAATTGGTGTTTCCTGAGTTCTCCTAGCACAATCCTGAGATGTTCCGCGTGCTCTTCTGGTGTCTTGGAGTATACCAGAATATCGTCGATGAATACCACAACGAACTTGTCCATAAACTTCATAAATACTTTGTTCATGAGGTGAACAAAATATGCGGGGGCGTTCATTAATCCAAATGGCATTACTGTGAACTCATATAGTCCATATCTGGAGGTGAAGGCTGTTTTGGGGATATCTTCTGTTCGCACTTTTAATTGATGGTATCCTGACCTTAAGTCAATTTTTGAGAATACCTTGGCCTGAGCGAGTTGATCAAACAAATCGTTTATCCGGGGCATCGGGTATTTGTTCTTGATTGTGACCATGTTAAGTGCTTGATAATCGATACACAATCTCAGTGTTCCGTCCTTCTTTTTGGCAAATAAAATTGGTGATCCCCAAGGTGAGGAGCTGGCTCGAATGTATCCCTTGTCCAGCAATTCCTTTATTTGTTTCTTCAACTCAATCAACTCGGATGGTGCCATTCTGTATGGTTTCTTGTATATGGGGGTGGTTCCTGGTGCTAGCTCAATGCTGAATTCTATCTCTCGGTCTGGTGGCATGCCTGGTAGTTCTTCAGGGAATACGTCTGGAAATTCACACACTACTGGAACCTTGTTTAGCTCAGAAACGTCCACCTTATTCAATCTCGGTTGCCGGGGTATTTTTCTTTCTTTGGCTGACACTCTTATTGTCTTCCTGTGGTGGTGTGTAAGAATTACGGTCCGGTTGAAACAGTCAATAAAACCTTTGTTGGTGGTTAACCAGTCCATCCCTAGGATGACATCCAGTCCTTTATTTTCCAGTACAATAAGATTGGCGTGAAACTTCAATCCTTCGAACTCAATAACCACATATTGACAGTAACTCTGAGTAACTTGCTCAATCCCAGGGGACTTGATGATCATGGACTTTTCCAAGGGGAGTATCGAAAAATTATTTTGCAAAGCAAAACTTTTCAAAACGAATGAGTGAGAAGCTCCAGAATCAAACAAAACCATGGCAGGTATTGTGTTGACAGGAAACGTACCGAGTACGATATCTGGGGCATTTTGTGCCTCCTCTTTGGTTACGTGGTTCAGATGACCCTTCCTGTGGTTGTTGTTGGGGTTGAAATTGTTTCGCTTGGGTGCTGAATTATTGCCACCGTTGTTCGGCTTTGGGGTCGAGTTCCTTGGCTTGGGGCACTGCTTGGCATAGTGCCCTTCCTCCCCACAAGCGTAGCAAGTAACACCTGGGCGATATGTGAACTCCTTGTCCCTTGCATGGAAATTCTTGGTTGGGCGTGAGACGTTTGTCGTAGGTTTGTGTGTCCCACCTTTCTGAAAATCTGTCTTGCTTCGGTGGTTGCGCGCAAGAGTAGTCTGGTCTCTTTTTCGCTTGCGGAAATCCTCCAAGCTACGTATCTCATTTTCCAGAGTAATGGCTTTGTCCACTAGTGTCTTAAAATCTGGAAAAGTGTGCACGACCAGTTGGCATTTAAGCGCGGGCGCCAGACCGTCAAGGAATTTCTCCATCTTCTTGCTTTCAGTCATACGCTCTTCATTGGCGTAGCGAGACAATAGCGTAAATTGACCGTTGTAATCTGACACTGTCATGTTCCTTTGTTTGAGGTCATCAAACTCTCTCTTCTTGATTTTCATAATACTCTTAGGAATGTGTGCACCACGGAAACCTTCCTTGAAATCATCCCAGATTATATCATTTTCGTTGGGGTGCATGTGCAGAAAATTCTCCCACCATGATGCAGCTGCTCCTGTGAGATAGTGCAGGGCATATAGTACTTTCTCGGGGTCTGAAAATTTTGCAATAATTAATTTTCTCTCCATATCTCGAAGCCAATCCTCGGCTTCAAGAGGCTTGTCAGTATGAGAAAATGTTTGGGGACGTGTCTTCTGTAGCTCAGATAACTTGGAATGCTGCTGATACTGTCCATGGTGATTTCCCATGTTGATGACTTGGTTCATCATTTCCCGATGTTGTTGCTGACTCTGCTCATAAAGGCGGCACATTTGTGAAAGTGCCGATTCACTGCCCTGTTGGCTCGACTGTCCCTGTGTGAACTTGTTGCTGGGTTGTGTATCATAATTTTCCTCTGGTGGAGTTGGCATGGAGCGAGTCCAAGGACGAGACATTTTTTCACTCTGGGGATATATTTTGTAAAACCCATAAGAAAAGCGAAAAGGGTCGCAAAAACAATTCCATAAATGCACAAAGCTGGCAAATAAATTAAATAACCAAGCTTACTCAAGAAAAACAAATCGATTGCGCACGGAGAAGGACTGCTCATTACATATCTTACGCGCGGGCGGTAATTTTACAATACATCACTCAGGATATGCGCACATAATCCTGACATGTTATTTAGGCTAGTGCACTTCTCCCAGTTTCTACATGATGCGCAAATAAACTACTCCTCACAACCTATGTACATATAAACATATCGTACAAAGCGGTACATTGCATGGCGGCTAAGCGTACTCAGTCGGAGATGTTGACGCTCTCCTTTGCCCTGCCGAGGGTGAGGCGTAGCGAGGCTGGGGACTCGACTTCCTCCTCGCTAATAGGCTCCAGACGTGGAGTGCTGCGCCGAGTAGGTGGAGCGGGTGCCAGGGGCGGAACAACACGAATTAGCTCTTATGCTAATAACCGATTAGCGATCGCACCTAGTGGCTTCCTACAGTCAGCCTGGCTCTGGTACCAAGCTTGTCACGACCGGTTTTCCAATAAAAATGTTTATTGAGAAACCAATCTTTTGAGTCCAGTATGAGAAGAATCCTCCTTACTGGTAGACAAATTCTTGATACAATAAGCCAGTAGCATAAAATATATTACAGGGTCGAGCTACGGTTGCTCAACCAAATTATTACAAGCACGCCAATAATTATACATAATGGCGGATATGACACAGTGGTGTGGAGGCATACTACTGACTCGAGGATAGGGTGGTGGTGGAAAAATCACAGCGGGGAGTGAGATACATGACTCTAAAACTGGCATCTCATCGAGCGTCGAGGTGAGGCTCGATGAATTTATTTGGTAGCGGAAGCGGATATAATACAGTGACCAAATCCAGGGTCGCACGAGACTGACTGGGATTCCTCTAGGCGTCGGACTCGCTATCAAATTCTTCATCCATGAGATCGCCTTCGTCAGCATCTGGCCAAATCAACAAGCCAGGTGAGTACTTTGAAAGTACTCGCAAGACAGTTCGGACATAAGATATAACAAATGCATGCATGGATGCGTCATGATTAATTTACCAATGCACATTCAAAATTTAGCAAGCAAGGTAAGTAAAAAGGGAATCGGCGGTAGTCCGCCTGAAAACCCAACAAAAAGAAATAATAGGAAACCGATCGGGTGTCTGAAGCGACGCCTCGAAGGGTGAACAAATAAATAAAGATCATGCCGCAGTCGGGCGTCTAAGCGACACCACGTAAAGGGCTTAAACTGAAAATAAAAGACATGCGTGCCACAGTCGGACATCGGGGCGACATCACAGAAAGGGCTTATATTGAAAGTAAATAACAGTACTGCCGCAGTCGGACGTCTGAGCGACATCGCAGGAAGGGCTTTTATTGAAAGTAAATAATAACAATGCCACAGTCGGACGTCTGAGCGACATCGCAGAAAAGGCTTTTATTGAAAGTAAATAATAACAATGCCACAGTCGGACGTCTGAGCGACATCGCAGAATGGGATTTTATTCACAAGTAAATAATACTCATAATAAATATTCAATTCATGATAATAAACGGGTTAGTCCATCCACAGGAATAAACATTTAACCGGACTTAGCACTCATGGGATTCACCAGAGTCTCTGTCATCAAAACTGACATTTGTCAGGATAAGATAATACCGAACTTGGACATGGAATAGATGATTCAAAGGGATATATGACTCTGCAGAGTTTGTATGAAAACTTTTCCCACAGCCAACGGATTTCCGTAGTCACGAAGGACTAGTTCCGTTTACGGTATTTCGGAAGAAAACACAGCTAACCAGTACACACCCATCCTACCTCTTGATGCCAGGAATCACCCTAGACATCGTCCAAGAAAAACTTTTGAGACGAGGAGATCACAATCTCGAATAGCATGGGATCAAATTTATATACGCACGCTCTAAGGGGTGCCCCCCTCTCGGTCCCAACCAGAAACACCCATGCCCCCTAACCGGATGACTGGCTTTAATCCAGGGCCATGGAACCATCATCACGGCCTCTCCTTTTGGTGTGTACCAAGAAAGCGGTTTGCAACTTACTAAGCCATATTCCTTGCGGAAAACATGTGGTAGTACAGGGAAGG